>NC_090814.1:139406449-139752699 GCF_000390325.3 Nicotiana tomentosiformis
TCCCTCGGCAGTGTACACGACACTCCAGATCGGGCCGTACAACCTCAGTAGAAATCGTTCCTAATAATAATAATTGCGTGATATCTTGATATTTTAATTGTTGCTTGTGAAGTTAATTGATAAATTGGAAATTACTGAAATGTAAGGAATTAATTATTTCTGCTTGTTAAGAAAATTATTGTTGTTCACCTAAAAATCATGTTTAATTATTATATCCTATTGTAATATTATTGACCCATAGTGAGTGTCAAGATCGACCTCTCGTCACTACTTCTTCGAGATTAGGTTTGATACTTTACTGGGTACACGTTGTTTACATACACATGCTATACTTGCTGTACTTTTTGTGCAGGACCTGAAACAGGTGCTATAGGAGGACCTATCGGTGCGCACCCACGTTATCCAGAGGCTTAGTGGTGAGCTGCCTTTCTGAGCCGTTCTGCAGCAACTAGTGCCTCTTCTTGTATTTGTATTCTATCTATTTTATTTCAAACAATATTTAGAATTTTGTAAAATCTACTAGATGCTCATACACTTGTGACACCAGGTCTTGGCACACACTAGTAGAATTTTTGGATTTAATTATTTTACTTGGGTTTTAGTTTATCTTATTTCTCACATTGTCTTAATTTTTGCAAGTACGACGAGTTTTATTACTCGGATAATTTTTTAAAGAAATGAATATATGTTTAAATCAATAGTTAGCTTGCCTAGCTAGGATGTTGGGTGCCATCACGACTTATAGGTGAATTTGGGTCGTGACACCATGCTGTCCAAAATTCTTGACCTTCCCTTCAAGACTGAACTGCCAACTTGTAGATGTAAATCTCAATCCCACATAATACACCACATCTATCATGCCATCATGTGACAAGCATAAGAATATCATTATGAACTCTGAGTCACCAGCAAATTATATACCCGGTTAGTTAGAAACCTTTCTCTTGCTTCCTTCCAGGAGAAAATCACAATGCACAATACGTTCTCCACACCGGTAGAAATTATCCGGTTATAGCCATGGTAGAAATCATCAAGAACATTTTGAAATCCATTTGCACATAACCAAGCTATTAGAGTTGAATCTCCCTAACTCTACCAAGCCACGCAGGTCACCAAACCCAAGAATATTGCCACCAAAACATCTGTAAAGTCTCACCAAATTATAATTACCGAAGAACCGATCAAACCATTACCATACTGGTCTAGCCTACTACCCAGTCGTTCTATTTTCTCCGAGTTTCTTCTGAATTATCCTCAAATTAACACTTCTCCTTGTCAGAACACTACGATCATTACCCAAAACTCACTATAAGATATCCTAACATAAAACTGCATCGCCCTAAGGCCCATAAGTCATTGTATTCTTCTTAAGCACCACCATAAATACCACAACCGAGACACCCACTCTGAAAATACCTTATTTTAGTCTAAAGTCGTTTCCTTCACCTTCCTGATACCGAAATATAAAATCCATAATGATAAAAAGAAATGCCACAAGTTTCGACACCGTCATATTTGAACCATCTGGACACATCCCGTAGTCACATCATACTCCTCATATAGCCATTCAACTGCTCGTCGATCCACAAATTCTACTCATAGGGATATTATCGGACATATGAGTCTAAATATACAAGTTCACACAACTGAAGCTACCGAACCTAAGCTGCGGTCTAAACCTGACCTCAAGTCCTCCAGACTGGCCCATCACCAGAACACAGAATACAGATCTCAAACACCGTTCATGGAATCACAAGCCGGCGATGCACAGTTGATACCGAGCGCTCACATGCGCACACAAATGCGCGGAAAGAATTCAAAGAGTTATGTTTCAAGATGAATCAATTCCGCACGATAAGGAAAGAAAGATGGAAAATTATCATAAATGCCATGTAGCCTCTCGAAGATAAGTATGAACATCATCATACCGATCTGCAAGACTCTACTAGACACTTGCTCATGACTTGTAGAACATATGAACCTAGAGCTCTGATACCAACTTGTCACGATCCAAAATCCAACTAGCCATGAGGGCACCTAACCCAACCCGTTAGGTAAGCCAATTTACAAATATCTGATTCAAATAATATTTAACTGACTCTATTAAACTCCCCAAGGACTGGTAGTACAAATCATGAGCTTCTAAGATTAGAATTTATAAAATTGGTATAAAATAAATACATCATCTATTCGAAATGTACATAAATAGATTCTTATAAATCTAAGGCTATCATGAACAAAAGGCAGCTATAACCGGAACACAGGCACATCTTCAAATCCAGCTCCCGTCAATCACAGCAACATCAACATCCAATATCTGCACGCAAGATGCAGAAGTGTAGTATGAGTACAACCGACCCCATGTACTCAATAAGTAACAAACCTAACCTTAGGTTGAAAGTAGTGACGAGCTGGAACACAAGTCAGGGTCCAACACCAATAGCCAATAACATTTCATAACAATATAATTTAAAGCAGCACAAGTACTAATTCAACAATAACATGCTCAACTTAATCATGATTTCTAAAAATAGCTCTGCCTTTCAAGTGTATCAGTGAAAACTCATGTCTTTTACAAAAGTTGCCAAAAATATGAGTAAATTTGAAAACAGTAATTTTTCCAAAATTCCTTTCAACAATAAATAAGATGTTTCATTTTTTTTCCACATAGCCAGTGAAAAATACATCAATATGCCTATATGCCAATATGTGTGAGAAGTCATGAATGACGTGATACCGTACAGTATGAGAAAAATGCATCTATATGTCTGTATGTCAAATGTGTATGTCAATGCGATGCAACTTAGTGATAAAACCATATGCATACTCTCAAAGTATCATTTCACTCAGTTCTCCCAGTCATTCAGTCCTCACAGTCACTCAATTCTCCCAATCATTCGGCACTCGCACTCGGCACTCAGCGCTCGTACTCAGTAGGTACCTGTGCTCACTGGGGGTGTGTACAGACTCCGGAGGGGTTCCTTCAGCCCAAGCGCTATAACAAGCCAATCATGGCATAAATCAGTCAACCATGCTGCGGCGTGCAGCCCGATCCCATAAATAATAATATATATAAAGCCAATATGGCCTGCTGCGGTGTGTATATATATATATAAAGCCAATATGGCCTGCTGCAGCGTGCAACCCGATCCCATAATAATCCTCAAATCAGGCCCTCGGCCTCACTCAGTCATCAATCTCTCAGGCTCACAATGTCATGAAACTAGCCCAAAATGATGATATGATGTATCATTAAATAATAACATAGACTGAGATATGATATGCAATGAATGAACATGACTGAGTATAAAATTACAATATAAGAAAATAACTCAACGGCAGTAATGACCTCGTTGGTCCCATCAGGATAAGCATATAGCCTAGACATGATTTCTAACATGAATCACAGCTCGATAACTCTAGTACGTAGAGATTCATGATTTCTAATAAGTTCAGGTAACTACACAGTACCACCGTAATAACGGAGTCACAGTTCACACGGTGCACGCACACACGCCCGTCACCTTGCATGTGCGTCACCTCAACACCAAACACGTAACACGTATAATCAGGGTTCATACCCTCAGCTCCAAGATTAGAAGAGTTACTTACCTCAATCCGAGCAAACTCTTTATTCCAATAAATATTTTCCTCGCAATTCGGCCTTCGAATGCCTCGAATCTTAGTCAAAATAATTTGATATAATCAATATGAGGTATAAAAATCAATTCCATATGAAAATGCTAAATTTTACAATAAAAATTCAAAATTAATTCAAAAATAAATAGTGGGACCCACGTCTCGAATCCCAAAAAACTCATAAAATCCGAAAATTAGTTCCGATACGAGTTCAACCATACAAAAATTATTGAATTCCGACATCGGATTGACCTTCAAATCTTCATTTACATTTTTGGAAGATTTTTATAAAAAATTATTTTTTCTTCCATAAATTCACGGATTCATGATGTAAATGAATATGGAATCATGAAATATAATTAATATAGGATAAGGAACACTTACCCCAATGTTTACCTGTGAAAATCGCCTAAACTGAACTCCCCAACTCTATTTTTGTCAAAAATGGCTGAAAACCCCCCTTTATAGGGACTCAACAATTTCGAGCGCCACAGGTAGCGTGGGGCGCTGCCTGTGGCGCAATTTCCAGAATTCCAAAATTTCACAGTGCCAGGGCTAGTGCCCCACGCTACTCTGGGCGCTCGCGGCGACGGAAAATTATTCTTGACACGGAAATATGCATAACTCTCTCATACGATGTTCGAATTCGACGATTCTTTTTGTTATGGCTCCGTAATTTCAATACGGATCTAATGTTTTAATCAAAACTGAATTTGGAGCTCATTTTCTTAATGTGATACAACTTAAATCTTGAAGAAACGGCATCAAAACCGACTAGAAATATCCAACTTCTACATTCGATGACGAAACCTATCAAATCAAGTCCGATTGATCTCAAATTTTGCACACAAGTCATAAATGACATAATGGACCTATTCCAAATTTTCAAAATTAGATTTCAACCCCGATATCAAAAATTCAACTCCCCGGTCAAACTTCCAACTTAAATTTTTATTTTAGCCATTTCAAGCATGATTTAACTACAGACCTCCAAATAATTTTTCGGACACGCTCCTAAGTCCAAAATTACCATACGGAGCTGTTGAAATCATCAAAACTCTATCCCGGGTCGTTTTCATAAAAGTCAAACTCCGGTCAACCCTTTTTATTTAAGCTTCCAACATGAAATTCATTCTTCCGAACTAATCCCGAAATACTTGAAAATCAAAACCGACGATTCACACACGTCATAATACATCGTATGAAGCTATTCAAGACTTCAAATAGTATAAAGGAGAATAATTACTCAAAACGACAAGTTGAGTCGTTACAAATGTATTCTAGATAAGTCAACTACAAAAAGAAAAAAAAATTAGCGATGGACAAATTATGTAGTCAAATAACAAAAAATTATCGCTAATCTTATTCAGTGACACAATTAGTGACAGATTATAAAAAAATCCTATCAGCTACATTATGAATTTCGTAACTAATTCTTATTTTGTAAAGTTAAATTATGTTATAAACTTTCTTAGTAATAATATTAATTTCTTTTTTACCAAAAAATAAAAGTCCCTTTTCAACTATTTGACATGAATATGCATTGAGGTAATTTAGGTATTTCTATAAACTAAATTACGGTAATTAATTTTTTATTATCACAAATTATTTTTTCAAAAAACAATTACTATTTCAAAACCTAATGCCGTATTAAAATTTTAGAATAGAAATACACGATAACCAGGCTTCTTAAAAAATACTTATGATTTAAATTTTAAAAACAACAAATAAATCATATGAAAGGAAAATAAAAAGGTAAAATTGGTCCTTTTGATTAAACGATGACAAGGAACAAATATATTACACAAAATCGTGAAGTTTCCATGTTGGAAACTAACAAAAAACTTTCCTCCTGCTTGTTTTTGTATTCTTTGATTGTCTTAATATTTTATATCATTATTAGGAGAAGATACACACTAAATTATATTAGAAAAAATTTCTTTGATCTAGAAATCTTAAATATTAGGAAAGGTTTTTGGATTTTACAATTTTATCCAATGTAAAATACGTTCTAAAGGGTAGAAAATACGAACGACATTTCGCTAAGGCCTTCGTGCTTTTAATATAGTATAGATAGATAATAATATAGAAAATAGATAGATAGATATAGATTAAAGGCTAAATATGCTTAGGCAACTATTATAAGCAACAAGATCAACATTTGCTAATAACTTAGAAACCAAAGGTCCAAAAGTGCAATTCCGTTAACCAATTACATTATTCTCCTTTCGGAAAAGGTCCAAATATGCCCTTGTACTATACGAAATTGAGCACATTTGTCATTCGTTAATACTTTAGCTCAAGAATACCCTTACCGTCACATAGTTGGTCCATATATGCCCTTAGAGTCACACAGTTGGCCCATATATGCCCTTTTCGAAACGGAATCCATCCAAACTAATTAGCTTTTTCGTTAATTGTATTAAAGTATATTACAAACACTATTTTCATTTTATTAGTACATTTTTTCCTTTGCATTTCTCTTTTCTTTCTTCTTTTTTCTTTTTTTCTCCTTTTTCCTTTTTCTTTCTCCGTTATCCGATTTTCTCCCTTGCTGATGTCTTCTTCATTTTCGTCACCAATTTCACTTGACAAAACTCATGAATTCCAATTACTAAAAAAATTCTCGCATAAGGTAATCAAGTTCCAATTTCACGGGCCCTCTAAATAAACGAAATTAAATTATTCCAAAAATTATGGTTTAAACTTTAAAATAATAAAAACATCTCAACCTTTAACAATACTCAAAAGACCAAAATATTTAAATTGTTTCCAGAAAGATAATTTAATGATTAAAAGCCTAGAGTTCAAGTTCTAGTGTAATAAATTTGAGTTATTAGTCTTTTTTCAGCTGGATATTTTCTATTTTTTTATTAACTATGTAAATTAAGGGTGTATATGGACCGGGTGAATTATATCGATTTGGATTGGTTCGGCTTTGTTGGATTTTTTCGGGTTTTTTGTTACATAAATATTATTTCAATTTTACTTTGTTGAATTTTTTATAACTAAATACATGTTTAGTAAATATTAAAAAATTGACAAATATATGATCTATTAAAATATTCTTATGGGATAATTTTGTTAGTAATTGGAATTCATGAGTTTTGTCAAGTAAAATTAGTGACGAAAATGGAGAAGATATTAGCAATGGAGTAAATCGGATAAGGGAGAAAGAAAAAGGAAAAAAAAGAGAAGAAAAGAAAGAAAAGAAGAAAGAAAAGAGAAAGGTAAATAAAAAAAGTACTAAAAAGGAAATAGTATTTGTAATACACTTTAATATAATTAACGAAAGAGCTAATTAGTTTGGATGGAATCCATTTTAAAAAAAGTATATATGGGCTAACTGTGTGACTATAAGGACATATATGGACTAATTATGTGACGATAAGGGTATTCTTGAGATAAAATATTAACAACTACAAATATGCTCAATTTTTTATGGTATAAGGCATATTTGTACCTTTTCTTTGCATATATATAGTTCCGTATTTAGGGAATTTCACAAATTGAAAAGAAAAAGAAAGGAAGCAAGAAAGGTTTGTCCAGGGATTACAGCAAAATCACACCTCTCGACACTGTTCCGATTCTTCTTCTTGGCCGGAGTTGACAGCGGTAAGCTTACGATTCGAAATTCTTTATCCTCCGCTCACTGCCTTGTTTTATCAAAGGTCTGAACCCAAACTATTACTTGATTTCCCTCTTCAAATTGAGTAATTTTATGCTGTCAATTATGTGTGTTTCTTCCTAATTTCTTGTTACGCAGTTCGGCTTCTTTTCTTTTAATTTGAATTTTACTTACTATCATTTTTACCTTCCAAGCATTGAACTGACGCACAAAAACTAACTCTTCTTCTAATGACATTTCATAATAAAGTGAGGCATCATATTTGTAACCAAAACTTTTGTCTGGATCCTTGAGAAATTTGATCCTTGATAAATGAAAATCTCCCCCACCTGTTATGTGAACCAGCTGACTCATAGACATGCTACAATTTACAATTATAACCACAGAGGAGTGCACATTTTTCTGAAATGAAGTCAGCTATATCGACGTTTTGAGCCATTAGACATGGTCGCTGATTATGCCAATAAGGTATTGAGAGCAGTTGCTCTTTAAAAGACCATAAGAATTCATGCAACTCATCCTTTGTATCTGCTGGGTGAAACTTGCAATCTCCTGGAAACTTAGAAGCAAGGCTAGATGCACCTGCATTAGTTGAACTATTTTTCTTTTTTAACTTACTGAGCAGATCACCAATCAATATCGCAGTGCTAGGAAGACCAAGAGCTCTGAAGACAGAAAGGAAGTGAGATCCAAATAAAACAATATAACAATCTTCTTCATCAGTGGAGCTAGCAGAAATGACAAAAGCAATCAAATCAGCGACCTTAGCCATCTCGACACATGCCAAATGTGCCATTACAAGAATACCAGGAACTTTAAAGTACATAGCTCGATAGTTCACCATATAATCTCCACTAACTGATTCCGAAATCATCCGCCAAGGATCTATTCTTCTAGAACAACTAAAAACAAGTAAAAGAGCCTCAACATGCTTTATTATATGTGGCTTCACATAGATGTTAGTTCGAGGTACAAGTGATCCAAAAGTCCCAATGCACATCATAAGACAATTATAACCAGCAATGAGCAAGTTCCTGACAATCATTCTGTTGAATATCCCTCTCCCCTTGTCCAGCCAGCCTATTTTGATATACGTATATGTATCAATCAAAATAATCTCAAACAAAGCTAGGGGAAAATTACTAACTTTTACACTTGGCCAAGTATCAAACCAACAACATATATGACTGTCGAAATTATCGTAGAGACACATATTATCAGTAAAAAATGCTCTCATATAGATCATTGTAACTACCAAACCTGACAGTGTCTCTACTAGAAGTTCTGATTCTAGTAAACTTTTGCAGGCAACAGCTCAATCCTTGAAAATTATCATATTTGTTAGGTATCAAATCAACCTTAAACTCATCCATATTACTCAACTTGACAACTAATTGCTTGAAATTATTGACCTCTTCCACCAACTTAGATGAAGTAATACCTAATGGAGGAGGCTCAATAAGGCTATCACAGTAAATATAGTTCAAGAGGGATGATATTATCAACGGGTGAAATTTGGAACAACCTTCAGAGTTGCACTTTCCATCACCCTTCACAACCAAATTGTTCATTAAATCACCGATGAAACTGGAAATATCATATGCATTAGAGACAATATCAAAAGAAGGAACTAGGTACTGCGCAATGTAGAGATTAAGTCCTTCAGTAACAGAAGCTATGAAAGGCTGATAAACCTTCTCCTGTTCCCGGATAGCAGAAAAGTCAACCAAGATATCTCCGTTGTTTTCCAAATTTTTCTTATCTTCCAATGCTACTGCATCCCTATCACCGTTGATGTGGACCAAATGAGCCTTATAGTCAATACAAATTAGTGCATAAATCCTCTCCCATTCACATGCAACATCAAGGGCAATAGAGACACCTCCACTACTTTCAAAATCTTCTTCAACCTCCAGCGACTTATTCCCAACACTATCATCCTCTTGCTTATCCGTCATATAGATTTCATCCCTTTGAGAAATTTTATCGAACACCTGAACCTCGATTTCTCCATTTCCTTCCTCCACCATTTCCTCTTTCAGTATTTCCCTGCCAACAGTAAACTTGGTCGCCCATTCACTATTGCTAACTTGTACATGAACTCGCCTGGCCCTCTTTTTTCTCGAAAGCTTGGCAGTAGCAGATTGTCGACCAAGCTCATATTTGCGCTTCTTCCTCCGAGCTTTCTTCTTGCCGCCGGTGGCACCTCTTTTGTGCTTAGAGTATCGAGAGGGTAGAGAAAATGTTGTGAGATCAGAGTTCTCTGATTTGGGGCCTAGGGTTTCGAAAGAAAAAGAGCCAAATGAATCCATCACAGAACCTCTGATTTGGGGCCTAGGGTTTCGAAAGAAAAAGAGCCAAATGAATCCATCACAGAAGAAAAATGAACTGTATGAATCACCTTCCCTGGAGTTGCTTCGTTGGTCTCAAAATTATCATAGCTAAACTTCAGCAGGTCGTCTAGTGCCGAGGCGCTCATCGACACCACTGAACCATCAACAAATTGAACCAAATAACACCCCGGATTGGTGCTGTCAACCTGATAAACACATGGAACCTGATACAGGTAAGGATGTGAATACGCATGGTAATACTCATAACCGTATGAATTTGGTGAACCATAAAAATGGAAATCAACCATGGTTGCGGAGCCAAGACTTGCGGTGGTTGATATAACCCTTGTTGAACATGGTCACGGAATTGGGGTCGAGAATCGTCGGCTTTGATGCCAATTGTAACGAATCCCACGTTGGAATCGCTATGAAAATAGAAAGCAAAAATTAAAAAGAAAGAAAATGCAGAGAAAATGATAATCAATTTTTCATTCAGGTTATGTTCTACAATGAGTCCTAACAGAGTATAAAAGCGTGAACTAGCTAGTGGGGTAACTAATGAAAATAACATAAAAAGTAGGACTAAACTATGAATGCTAAAACTTTTATCCTGACTTGGCACTTCTTTAACACTTTAATATCAATGTACTACTTTGGAAGCTCAAAGTACTACTATTTTGTTACAGATAATGGCATATCACTCGGGTTCACTTATCTGGCCTATAGTACCCCTGCATTGTGTATTCTTGTTATTCAGTATATTACTATTTCATTACTGGAAAATAAATACATTGACCTAATTATGTCTTTTAGGGACAATCTTACATCTTGTATTGGCTAGACAAAGTTTTACGGTCTTGACACAACAAACGGTTGATCAACCCCTTAATACTAAAAGTTTTCATCAAAGCACTATCAAATTTTTTAACACTGAAATATTTTCTGTTCACTAACAAAACACGTGTGGGACTGTACTGGGTTTGTTGTCGTTGAAACCAAACACAGGAATATTTTTCAGAAAGTGACTTACTTATTTTCCGGAAGATATTTTCTGACATATTAAACACTAGTTTGATTATCGGGATTAGGACTATAATCCTGTGATAGAATTTGGGATTGTATTTATCCCATGTTTGTTTTTATGGGTTTTAGCTAACACAATGGTGGTATTAACTATCCCACACTGGATGTGGGATAACAATCCTCTGGATATCGTGCTTTGCAACAATGGTGGTATTAACTATCCCCTTAAGTTTTTCATGTTTCTAGTGTGCTAGTGGCCATTGGGTCTTATACTTTTGTAACTACTAAGGTGACAAGCTAGGTGGATTCTACTATATTGGGGCTCTTAGTCAACTCTATTTTTAAACTTCACGGCTCTTCCAAGGAATTGAAACAAACAGTAAAAGGAGACATGTCGTATGGACATCCATATACATACTGAGGATAAACACAGAAACTGGCAGATATATCTTGTATATGACATTGTTTATCCATTAAAATCAACCTGCAAAGCAAATTTATTGGAATTCATAATTCTTTAATCTTACTTCCGAGATCTTGTTTCAACGGATTGAAAAGCTGAGTCACTTGTTGAGCGGAGATAGGATGAACTTTATGAATAAACTTAATTTAATTTTTTCTCCAATGTAGTCACTTCTTTGGTTGGACAGGAAACTTTAATCTTCTTCTCCCACACTCAGCACAATCAGAGAAGGTCTTCCTGGCTTCTGCATGGATTTTATGGATTTTCTGCACGGATCGGGATAGGATTTCCTGGTGCTTTAATCAGTTAGGAGATGTTTTCCAAATGAAATCATCATCTTCAAGGTAAATTACATTCTTATTCAACTTTATTTCAGCGTGATAAAGGAAAATTTTGTTCTGTTTTACTGTTGGAATTGCTGGGATTACACATTTATGTCACAACTTTGATAATCTGGTTTTTGATTTATCAAGACAGCGACCATTCAAGTACATGATGTTTAGGCATAGCTGAACGATCACCATGCCTCGTAAGGTAAATTATGGAGTTAATTACGAGGAAGATTTTGATGACTATGAAGATTATGGTTATGACTGTGATGATGGGTGCGGTTATGCAGAGGAAGATGGTGAGTACCTCAGCCTTTCTAGGGAGCTTGAGAGATTCCCAATGCTTAAGACCTCGAGGTTGCATAATTCCACTCCATCTCCCCTCAAGCCCTTAACTAACAAGAATAGCAGAAGGCATTAATCATACTGAGATTACTTTTTGTAATGCTGACTTACCCCTGTCGATGCCATACTTGAATAGAAGTATTTTATTTACTTCCAAACTCATTTCTGCAAGGTAGAAATTCATAGTATTGTCCATTAAACTGCAATGACTTGCTGTATTGTGTTATTTTTCTCTGAACTGTTACAGCCACCATCAATGTGTTATCATTCCGTTGTTGACTATGTCTCTTGAAGTAGGTTGGTGAAGAACATGTAGTTGTTCCGTGGGGCTGCTCTGTACTACTCACTGGGATTAGTAGAAGGATAAAAGTACTTAAAAAGTTACTCTAAACTATTTCCAGGCTTCAGATATGATTGCTTAACTTCTTGGAGGACTCTCAAAAAGTTGCATCCCCTGCGTCTCAATTTTTTTTTCCCATGCTGGAACATCCCAAAATTTTTGATACTCTTCTACGGATAATGATATCCTATGCAACTTCCTGACCATTTATATTGAGGTCCTTAATGCAATGTTTTCCTCACAACACTAAGCTTGCAACTAGTACTATAATTTCTTCTATGCTTATCGGTATAACAATTAAATCAGTTTAAACTAGTACTCTAATTTCTTCTATGCTTATCAGTATAACAAATAAATCAGCTTAACCATTAAGTTCTCAGCCAGTTAGACTGTGTTACATGAGAGAACACAGGAAATATCAATGAGATTTCTTCTTTGCATGGTTAAATGTTTATGGTTGAATACCATGATCTTAGGATTTGCTACAGGTACGCCACCAATATGTGTTTTAATAATTTGCTACAGGTACGCCACCAGAAACAAGGTCAAAACAGGAGTTGGATAACGCTGGCGTTTGGCGTTGTCCCATTTGCACTTTTGATAATGAAGATACTATGAATGCATGTGATATATGTGGAGTGCTTCGTCATCCATTGGTCAAAAATTGTGCCGGCAGCAAAGAAAATGCAGGTTAGCAACTCATGAACCTGTCCTCAGTGTCTATATATGTGTGCCTCTGTGAAATTTGATACTATGCTTAGCACACTTATATACAGCTTTGCTAAGTGTATTTTCCATCTTCATTACAAAATATTTTCTTTTGGGGGCGCCAGTGAGAGGGGAACTGTTTATCTGTTTCCATGGGATTGGTTACAATTCTCCTTGATGTTATTTCATGCTTTCCTTATAGCTAACTTGTCTGCTGGTCTATATATGTTCTTTGTGAAATTTGGTACTACCCTATAGTAACACTTATGAATACTAGCATTTTGGGCCAGGGCATGAGAAAACATTTTCTTTTTGGGGCTGGGAAGAGGAACTGTTCCTGTGGGTAGTCCTTTGGTCGCATTCTGCTTGATGTTATTTCATGGTTTATTTATAGCTACTGCTGCACTTGTATGCTGTCTCTATGAAATTTGTTACCATTTAGTAAACATGTGAACTGCTTTGCTTACATGCTCTATGCACCAAAGCATATTACAGAACATGAGAAACCATTTTCTTTGGAGGCTAGGGAAATGGAAGTATTACATGGGTAGTCCATCTCTTAATGTTATTTCATGCTTTATTTATCTACCTTCTACAGAGAAATTCTTATTTGAAGGTTTTGGGCATTTTCCACTCTGTTCTTGGTCTGCCTATTTTACAGGTTATCAAGGGTCCCTATCTTATATGGACAAAATACCAATTTTTACATCATTATATATAGGTTTTATCTGTTTTGCTTGTTGTTTCATGTGTGTCCTGCTTGCTGCTTCATAGAGTAGATGGTTCCCATGCAGTTGGTGGCATATGTAAAGATTCTGGAGCATCTGTAATGGCGAAGTCTCTGTTTGCATCGCTGCTGCTTCAGAAACCAAAAAAGGCTGTAAATTTTGAAGCACAGAATTACTCTTTTAAGACTGAAGACTGCTTTAACCTCTACAAGCCTGGAAATATGTGTGGACATTTTCATGATTTACACACAGCTTTTTGCTCTCAAAGCCATTGCAAGATTGATATAGGTCTGCACATGCTCCAGCCCAGGATGCCAGTCTATAGGCATAAATTGTGCACTTCCTTTTTTTTTTTTCCTCCCCTTTGCTTGAAAAATTGTGTTTGCTACATTATGGTACTTCTATCTCTGTTCGGTATTTGGCGATCTTTGCTTTTAATTCATTTTCTCACATATGCTAATGATGGTGCAGTACCTTTCAAGTTTGACCCCCAGTCTCCAGATGATTCAGTACTGAGTGGAATAATACCATCCAGATTACGTCCCAAAGGTACTCTATACATGCTTCTGATTCAATTATCTTGCATCCTATTTCCTTAAGGTGTTCTCTTGTTAGGGCAAGAGTGCTTCTAGAATTGAAGTCCGTGGAGTCAATGGCGGAGGTTGCACTCGCTTTAGTTAACTGCAAATATAAATTAGAAATTGAAAAGAAAATACCTACAATCAGTGAATTAATGCATCAACCATTATTCCATTGGCCTAGTTGACGAAGATGGAGCCTTGATGGAGGGTTCCCTACAAGTGACCTCCTAGTCGAAAAGATATCTCTCTTTTTTGAGAATTTATGTGAGGGAGCAAAGGTGTCTGGTTGTTCCCTCTGAATTGCAACTGGACAGTGATGTGAATCATGTTTTTTCAATTATTTACTGCTCCTTCCCTCCAGGTTGCACAAAATGCTCCGTATTTTTTTGTCCACCACTATCCTCTTACTCTTCTCCTTGGAAGAGTGAGTAAATACATGGCATTTTAAGTTTTTCTAGTGGTTTGCAAATAAACTCAGTATGATTAGCCTAAATTTCTTGTAAACCCAATATAAGTCTTAGAATTCATTTAGATATATCTGTGGAATTGATAATTTAGTGCTTTTCATGAAACCTTTTTTCCCCTTTTCTTTTCCCTGTCTAACTTAGGTTGGGGTTCACGAATACCCTTTTCTAGGTTTGTATTGAATACTAGGTTGTGTAACTGTTTTCTTATGCGTTTTATATCCTTTATTTTTTGGAGAGTTTGACATCTTTTATTTGCTTTCTTGCTCTCCTTTCAGCTGATACTGACAAGGTCTTACAGTTAAATGTCCCATCAAATAACAAACAACTAAGTACTGAAGTTAAAAAAGATTTGGCTGCTGAAGGGCATCCAAGCTCATACACATCATTAGCAAAAGATGATTTGAAGGATAGTGATTCTTCCTCGAAAACTAGGGGAAATGATGGTGTTACAAGCAACTTGAACGATATGTCTATATCATCAAAGCCTCGCAGTGTGGATACTAGAAAGAGTGACAGTGCAACATCAAGCTCAAAGAATAAGCCTCAGAAAGGTGTACAGCCTCCTCAAAAAGAAGATAACTTCAACCAGTTAAATCTTGCAATTGTAAGTCCTTCATTTACATTTTCTTGATTTAATATATATTACACTGCTTTTTAGTTGCAAAATTTTCAATATGTAGGTTGGCCATGTGGATTCTGGGAAGTCAACACTGTCAGGAAGGTTGCTACACCTTTTGGGGCGGATTTCCCAGAAAGAAATGCACAAATATGAAAAAGAGGCCAAGCTACGAGTGAATATTCTTCATCCTTTTTGTATGATACTTTCAAATCTTTACAAGGTTATTGACAAGTCTATTGTCTATTTAATCAGGGAAAAGGGCCGTTTGCTTATGCTTGGGCATTGGATGAGAGTGCTGAAGAAAGAGAGAGGGGAATAACTATGACAGTGGGCGTTGCTTACTTTAACACAAAATGTTACCGTGTTGTTCTGCTTGATTCTCCAGGTCACAGGGACTTTGTCCCAAATATGATATCAGGGGCAACACAAGCAGATGCAGCAATTCTTGTAATTGATGCTTCAGTAGGTGCATTTGAAGCAGGTATTGATGCTACTGGAGGTCAGACGAGGGAGCATGCACAACTTATCAAAAGCTTTGGGGTGGATCAGATTATAATTGCTGTTAACAAAATGGACGCAGCGGGATACTCCAAAGAACGATTTAATGCAATTAAGAAACAATTAGGCACATTTCTCCGTGCTTGTAAGTTTAAAGATTCTTCAGTAGTATGGATTCCCGTAAGTGCCATGGAAAACCAAAATTTGGTGACAGGTCCATCAGAAGCACGGTTGTCATCCTGGTTAGCTTACTAGCCAACATCCTCCTTCCCCCCCCCCCCCCCCCCCCACCCCCAGTTTTTGTGGTTCGGGTGTGTGGGTCTACGAAAGCACAACCTTACTAGATAACAGGTAGCTGAAATTTAAAATAGCGAAAGTCTTCCTAGACATAAATAACCTAAAGGTCTAATTTACTTGTTAAGATGAAGACTGTGCAATGAGTTAAATTGTGCTTAGTAATTGTAGTTCTACAATGTATATGGAAGTGAATATTGGACCTCTAAAATCCAACATAATCCACAAGATGAATTTTGTAGATATATACAGATTACAGATGACACTTTCAACAAAGAGCACACATAGAGAACAAAATGATAGAATGTCGCGTGAGATTATTCACCATATCCTGCATAGACCTCCATGTTCACCAGTTAGTAGGTCGCGCAATATGTTGATTGCAGATGATGAAAGGGATGAGGCAGACATAAAATGACGAGGGAAATTGTCTTAAAGAACCTACAATCTCTAGAATCAGTGCCGATTTAGCTAAGAAAAGAATACATTGAAAATAATAGATCCATTTAGGCAATATCAACTAGTTGAGATTAATGCTTATTTGTATTGTGCTTACATTTTTTTTGGATAATAGTTGTATTGTGCTTACATTAGATTAATGTTTTTCAAGAGTGTGCTATTTGGTCAGAAAACTTTATCCCTATATAGATAAGTTTGAGATTTAGAGAACTTTTAATTTTAAGAAGCTCCAATCTGCTTCATATATTATTTATTATTGAAATGAAATAGACTTGAATAGAGCGGAATGGAAATGGAGGATTCAATTGTCTGAATCCAATTAATTTGGGATTGAGGTGCAGTTGACTGATATTGGCTTATCGAAAAAATTTAGTTGGTTTAACACAAATTAGTTGAGGTACCCTTGTTGTCTTGATTCTTGACAAACTCATGAAGTATGAACATGACTCTTAAAACTTGCAGGTTCCAAGGTCCTTGCCTATTGGATGCAATAGACTCTCTCCAACTTCCTCAAAGAGATTATTCGAAGCCATTCTTATTGCCGATATGTGATGTTGTAAGGGCACAGTCTCAAGGACAAGTGTCAATATGCGGTAAGTTGGAGAGGGGAGCTCTTCAAACTGGAAATGAGGTACTGGAGACTACTAAAGAATTCCTTTCTTGTACCCTTTCTTTCTCTATGTAACAGATGCTTTTGGGAGTCATTTCTTACCTAATGGTTTATGTCTGCAAATTTGTTTTGATTTGGTAGACTAATATCTATGCATTTAACACCGAATTGTGAACAGGTCCAGGTTTTACTTATGCCATCAAGAGAAATGGCAACGGTGCGTTCTTTGGAACGTGATTCTCAGGTTTGTAACAGTGCAAAAGCAGGAGACAGTGTCACTATCAACCTACAAGGTATTGATGCAAATCACGTGATGGCGGGGGGTGTCTTGTGCCACCCTGAATTTCCTGTTCCAGTTGCAAATCATTTGGAACTGAAGGTTCTCATCCTGGACAATTCCATTCCAATTTTAATTGGCTCTCAGGTACCATTCATTGATAGCTGTGAAAAATTTCAGAGATTTCCGTGCCATGTCTTATGTATAGTTAATAAATATAGAGAACTTGATATCTACAACTATGCAGTTGGAGTTTCTTGTACACCACGTTAAAGAGGCTGCACGAGTTGTGAGGATTTTGTCATTGATTGATCCAAAGACCGGAAAGGAGACCAAGAAATCACCTCGATGTCTTCTGGCAAAGCAGAATGCTATCATTGAGGTTTTTGACAAAACCAACTATCATGTTTATTTTGTGTATTTCTTTTTCTTTTTCTTTGGGTGAGGTGAGCCAGCTAATACGCTTCGCCTCCATGTGTAGGTTGAAAATTGGCTCATTAGCAGTAAAAAGATAACTCATTTCGATAAGCTTGTTTGTGATGGTTTAGGTGGTTTTGCAAGGAATGGTTTGCATCGACGAGCATTCTAATTGTAAAGCTCTCGGAAGGGTCTCCCTCAGGTCATCTGGAAGAACCGTTGCTCTTGGTCTGGTGACTAGAATTATAGTGAAGAAGGAATAAAGAAACTTCCAGTACCAGAATGCGAGCTTGTAAATCCTTTCTCTTTGGGGCTGGTCAATCTTTACATGTACATTACGGTTATTCTAATAGGATTCCTTTTCTTGTTCTTTAATCGAACTCTAATTTTATTTTGTTTCTTTCTTAATGTGTTTATGTATAATTTAATCGGAAAAGTGTAAACGCATTGATTGTGAAAGGGACAACTTTGATTCTTTCTTTCTAATTAGGTGCACAAGTATCGTATGCGTTTTCGACAAGTTTTAATATTTGAGAACGTGTATAGCGAATGTCTAACTTTGTTTAGACACAGGTTAGTAGGTGATTCTATTCCGTTCCACACACTCTGCACAAGCTTTTTGCGTGCTTTACATATTATAAATTAATTTTTCCAAAGACAGAAGTGTTATTTTCAATTCAGAGTATAAAAGAGATTAAAAGAACGGATATTGCTTGTCCTTCTAGTCTCTTGAATCCGGAAGCCCATTATTAGTAATTTAAGTGGACTGCTGACTTATATCGATTCCAATTTTGGTTAATATAATTTGGGGCACTTTTTTTTATATAGTAATTTACCAGTTTCGTATTTCGCCAGTTAATAACCCAGTTGGTTGGGCAGTTTTGGGACCAAGAGAGTTGAATACATTTGGTAAATGAGATGCATTCTTCAGACCAAATGGAAAGTTTTGTTTGTTCGAATTTCTTTATATATTGTCGTTGGTTAATTTTGTCGTTTGCTAACGACAACTTTAAAGAGAAAATTAATAAACCAACTAAAAACACAAAATAAAAGAAAGTTGGTAAAGTTGTCTCTATATAACTTATAGCTCGTGAGTTCGAGAAATAACTACTAATATTTGTATTAGAGTAGACTGTCTACATCACACCTTTTATGGGTGTGACCCTTCTCCGGACCCTGCATGGATTCGAGCCGTGATTGTTTTTATAGGTGCGACTCTTCTCCGGACCCTGCATGAATTCTAGTCGTGAAAACAACCATAAATGCATTTACTTTCTCCGGACTGACGAGTGCTCTCACCTCTGCAAAATTTAAGGTCAAATGGTTTAAAATGATTCAATTAACAGTAAACAAACCTCAAAAACTGCTAAAGTATATTCCCTAATTAAAATAAAAGTAATCAACAATAAAATCTCATCCATTAAAAAGCTTTTTTGTTCCTCATCCACACATATTTCTGTACTTGTCTTTTTTCATGACATAATACTTTTCTTATTTTGTGCGTATTATCCGCGGGCCTGCCACAAACGACAAATCAGCCCTCCTTTTTAACCTTTAAACGCCATTATTTCAAACAAAGTAAAACCAACGTGGCTATATCTTTCGCCACGTGGGTCCCGGTCAACTCTACTGAAAAGTACTCCACCAGTTCTCATCCACAACTAGGAATCCTTCCTTTCGCCGTCGAACCAAATCTCCATCTAATTCCATTACTCCTAATATTATTTATCATAAATAATAGTATATGTAATCTCCATCTAATTCTATTCTTATTTATGTGTACAAATATTTATAGTAAGTAATTAACTACGTATATAGATTAACAAAAATTAACTACGTATATATATGCACATATAGTCAAGCACGTAGAGATTTCTGGAAAAGGATGCAAATTTCTTCCGTAGTAGAAAACTAACTTGCAACAGAATCTCTGAATTCACACAGAAAGAGAAGAGAGAAAATTTAGTGTGTGTGTGTGTGTTTTGTTGCTTCTTTTTTTTCCTTCCTGCGGAGGACGATAAGGTTAACAAGAGAAAGCAGAAAGAGTCATTTTTTTGCACATTTAGACGTAGAGAGACAGAGAATTGTCGAGGATTTTGAAGGAATTAGGGTTAGGAACTGTGGAGAATGGCGGCTCAGGGAAGAGAAGGAGGTGGAGGAGTAGCGGTTTTATGTGGTGGTGCAGTCAATGCCGTGGATTCTTCTACCTCGTCCTCCAACGGAGTTTTGGACAAGGAGAGTAGCAAGCAGGATTCTCCTATTCTGTTTTTTCTCTTCTTTCACAAGGCAATTCGGCTGGAGCTTGACGCACTTCACCGTTCGGCGTTAGCGTATGCTACTGGACAATTGGCCGACATACAGCCGTTGCTCAAGCGTTACCGTTTTCTTAGATCAGTTTACAAGCACCATTCCCATGCTGAGGATGAGGTCCGACTTTAACATCTCTATTTTTTTGTCAGTTCCAATAGCATTTAATTTTTTTCGCTGCTCAAACGTAGTTGAAGCCTGTGACATTGTCTTTTCTGTATACGGAATTGCAAATTAAGTCATTATATTAAGCTACTTGCTAGTTGTTGTAAGCTCTTTTCATTTTCCGATGGTGTGCTTCTTGTTGCTGTTGAATTTTTAGAGAGCTTCATGTTATTTGTTGCCCTGCTCTATGCGTCTCCCTATGACTAGTGATTTGGTTACGTGTTTGTCTATTAATGTCTATTCTGTTTTGTATTTGGCAAACACTATCATCTTAATGTAATCAATACTTCTCACTCCATTTCCCGAATGAACTGTTTAGATATGAGATGATGTTAATTCTTGGCACTTCTTATGACGGTCTTAGCTGCATTTTCATGAAATTTCTTTTTTGAGCAATCTGATTATAGCTAATGCTAAGTATGTTGTACCTTGTTTCATGAGGAAAAGAATCTTCAACAAGCCCAACAGACTGTTTTTACATTTAAGCAATCCCTTTATCAGGCCAATATGGCAATTAGAATATAAAATCCATACTTCTTCTACTGAAAATTAAGGGTTGACATCTTGTTGAGATAGATTGACCTGGTTTATATGTTGCATGCCATGATGGTTCTAATGGTTAAAATAGTGGACCTTGGTGCTAGTTATTGCCAATTTTGTGGACGTCTTGTACTTCCATTTGGTAGTCTGTTCGATTCTTTTTTTTTGAAAAAGATTAAGCAATATTGGCTTGGTATATTTGAGGTTAATGTCAAAGTCCTGTTTAGATATGTAGATTCCATCTATATGACACTCACCCCATACTGTTTAATTTCCAAAGTATTTGTCTGGTCATTTGTAGTCTTTGTTTAATATGGCTTGTACATTCTAAAAGAAGTAGGGGAAGTTATGGAAAATTGGAGGGAAGAGAGAATAGAGACTAGGAAGGACGCGATTTTGGAAGACAACACTCTTTGTGCATTTTGGATCATTTGGCAAGAAAGAAAATGAAGACTTTTGAACGAGTAGGAAGACCAACATAAAAATTGAACGAGGTCTTTTGTTTCAACTGTACTTCTGGAGTAAATGTTCCATTTTCTATAGACAGTTGGGTGATTTTCTGGATACTTAATGGCATACTTCTTTGTAAAGTTGACATCATCTTGGTGTAACTTGTGAAGAAATCATTCTAGATTATAAAAAAAGACTACCGTGGATGATTGAATTTCTTTTGTCATGCCTGATAAGCTGTTGAAACTTTAGTTTTCATAATATTGCAGTTGGCATGTTTCTTAGTTTCATAGTTTGTTCTACTTTTATAAATGTCTCCTCGTGTGTGCCTTTGCTACAAATGATAGCATGATTATAACAATTGCAGGTGATCTTTCCAGCTCTCGATATACGTGTGAAGAATGTAGCACAGACATACTCCTTAGAGCATAAAGGTGAAAGTGATCTTTTCGACCACCTTTTTGAGCTCTTAAATTCTGAGAAGCATAACTATGAAAGTTTTCCACGAGAGCTGGCATCTTGTACTGGGGCATTGCAAACTTCTGTTTGTCAGCACATGTCGAAAGAGGAAGAACAGGTATTCTCCTAGGAAACATTGCTTGAGTTTCATGTTTAAGGATTCCACATCTTTCATGGACCTTCTCTGTTGTCAGTTGTTACACCTGCTATTTGTTCCAAAATCAGAAACTATATTTGTTTTTCTGTGAGTGATGTTACAGTATATTTACTCCTCTCCTAGTATGCAATTTCTTCAATGTCCTAATCTGTATTAGCCGTGAGATGACTTGAGCGGAGAAGCAATCGTAGTTATCAGAATTCTACCATAAAGAAGGCAAATCCCAACTTGTGTAGCCTTCGGAAGTGTGATGGCTTGTCTTGTGCTGGTGTTTTGGATACCTGACCGGTTTCAGCAGTAGTTTAATAGGGTTGGTCACCTAAATTTTGAATCAACTAGCGGATCATCAGCACAAGGGCACAACTCATTTTCAAAATGAGTTGGAGTTGGGGCAACCCATGCATAACCTACACCAATTCTATACTCCTTTTATTGTTGGTTTTCCCCTCAGTCTTAAAAGTAAGTTGAGGTGAAAAAGATCTCCTTAAATATTCCATATGGTACAAATTTGGTATTCCAAGTCTCCATTTTGACCGGTGAAGATGAACAACAAGACAGACAAACAAAAAGGGTGGAGTACCTATTTATTGTCATAGTTGCCTGATATTTGTTGAGGTTTCAAATAGATCTCCTGCTGTGGACTTTTCGTCATGAGCTTATTAGTTTATTTCTTTGAATTTTTCCATCTAAAAAGATTTTTATTAAGACAAATTCATAGAACAGTTGTATTACTATATCAAGTCTGAACTTGGATGAACATCTCTCTATGTGCTTCCTTTTACACTTAGAGTTACTAAACTTCGTACGAGATCTGTATTGTTCTCCACTGATATGCCTTAAATTGCTTCGTTGCACTTAATTAAGTCAAGTTTGCAGATAGTGAACTTTGTTGCTTCTCAGAACAGGTAGATATGTATGTTTTGTGTGGGACTGTTACTCTTTTGACATGTCACTGGCCTGAGAGGATTGATGACATTGTTGACTGGTTAGCCTAGTTTCATCTTGTTTTTTCATTGCTTGGTTGCTTACAGAAGGGTTGGGTTTTCCCTAGAGTACACCAAGCCTAGCTTGTGTAACATGACTGGTCAGTCGTTGGGTTATTAGGTCCTTTTGGATTTCAAAGTAGCATAGTTCTTGTGTCCTATGTGATGTCAGTTTTGATCTCATTAAATCAGAAGCAACCTTGAAAATCCATATAGTTTACATGTTTGTTGACTCAAACTAATGTTCCTTACAGGTATTTCCTTTGCTCATTGAGAAGTTCTCAAATGATGAGCAGGCATCACTTGTTTGGCAGTTCCTTTGTAGCATTCCTGTCAATATGATGAAAAAGTTCCTTCCTTGGCTTTCATCTTCTATATCTCCTGATGAGCTCAAGAATATGCAGAAGTGCTTGTCTATGATTATTCCAAAAGAGAAGCTTCTCCAGCAGGTTTTTTTTTCTTTTTTATTTTTGCGCGCGTTTGTGTGTGTTAATGTGTAGATGCTAACCACATTTTTGCTCTGTGTGTGTGCGTGCGCGCGCGCGTTTGTCTTTCTCTAATTGTCCCTCTAAAAGTGTTGTTTGCTATGCTTCTTTCTTTTGAAGGTAATTTTCACCTGGATGGAAGGTGGAAAGTGTGTCACTGCAGTTAGTGGGCATGATATCGATGCTGAGCTGGAATGTTCTATGGATTTCAACTCCGTCACAGTCTCTTGTGCGTCAGGAAAGGTAAAGTGTGCGTGTGAATCATCCAGCACTGGGAAAAGGAAATTCGGGCTAAAAGGTGATACTTGTGATACTGATCGTGGAAACCCAATAGATGAAGTATTGCATTGGCATAATGCTATTAAGAGAGAGCTAGATGAGATAGCAGCAGAGGCTAGAAGAATTGAGTTAGCTGGAGAATTTTCTAATTTGGCACCTTTCTATGCAAAACTTCAGTTTATTGCTGAAGTCTGCATATTTCACAGGTATTGGTCTATGAAAAGTTTGTTTCATTAGTTAAAATATAGAAATTCGACAAAGATTATGAAATTAAAAAGGCAATTTTAAAATTTCACTGAAGATTCTATGTATTCCATGCTGTCGTTTTTATTTTAATCTCTTTTTAATGAAAAGGCATAGATATGTAATAGATGAGTTTTCTGGTCCTTTCATGATGATCTCTATTTCGTCAAATCATATATGCTGCAAACTGACTTCTCTCTTTTTCTATACTTTTTGGCTTATACCAGATCACCTATTTGTTGCTTCTTGAAGCAACTATATCATTGACACTCTCCTTGAATGGATTTAGTCATGAAATTCTGATATGGTTTATTATTTTTTATGACTGAAAAGTAGAGCTTTTGGGAAAGAAAAGAAATTGTTTGTTGCCTATGAAGACATAAATTTTACTTGTATAATGGGTCAAACTGATGGTTGATGTGTCTCTGCAATAGTCTTAAAAGAGTTTAGATGCTGATCACAAACTGCCCTTTGGATGTCTTCTGTATGCTATATTACTGAGGTAGTGGGACAAGAAAATTGCTGATTTGTGAAAGTTTCTTAACAGATTGTTAAATATTAAAGATCTTTAGTTATTTATCCCAAAAAAAAAGTGAAAGCACAATTCATTAGTTGCAAAACAAGAATAAAAAAAATAAGGTGGTTGCCAGATACTGGTAAAGTAATTCTTTTTGACCTTTTTCTTTTGAATAAGTTAATGGAGCTAATCTTGCTCCTCTCTGACATTTTGGAGCCTGTCCGACAGCTGCATAGCATTCTACTTGAGTTATATATCCCGCACTATTAATTGTGCTTAATGTTAGAAACTGTAATGTGGGCAATTACTGTTGCTGACATAAGAATTCACATCCACAACATCAAAAGCGGGCTTTATGTTCCTGTTTCAAACTGAAACTTTAACCTTTAGATTTACCTTATGGCAGTGTTGCCGAGGACAAGGTCATATTTCCTGCTGTAGATGGAGGACTCTCCTTTTTCCAAGAGCATGCTGAAGAAGAAAGTCAATTTAATGAGCTTCGTTGTCTGATTGAGAGCATTCAAAGCACAGAAATCAGTTCCATTTCAGCTGCTGAGTTTTTCTCCAAATTATGTTCGCAAGCCGACTTAATTATTGAGACAATCAAACGGCACTTTTACAATGAAGAAGTTCAGGTGGGATTCATTATAAATTTATTGTTCTTGCTGAAATTATTAAAATTATTATGTGTCTCATTACTGATAAAAAGAGTTATTATGTGTCTCATTGTACGTTACTATGGCCAAAGGTGAATAAACTTGCGAGGTGCAAGTCCCAAAAGTATGAACTGTCTCTGTTGGTTCAATAAGCTCCAGAATTTGATCTGCTTACTGTTTGATGGATTTCTCTTGGACTCACACCTACTTTCTAGTATAATTTTGTTAAGAGCTATTGCATGACTTCTACCCATGTCTGCAAAAATGTCCTTCAAAGCTAAAGCATATTTGTCTTGTCCTCCATCTCCAGGTTCTTCCGCTTGCTCGAAAGCATTTTACCCCGGACAGACAGAGGAAACTGTTGTACCAAAGCTTGTGTTTAATGCCATTGAAGTTGATAGAGCGAGTCTTACCCTGGCTAGTTGGATCACTGTCTGAAGATGAAGCCAGAAATTTCTTAAAAAATTTGCAGCTGGCAGGTATTCAGCCGAATAGTTTTGTTGCTAGAGCAGTTGATATGCCAGCAGTTCTGTGTTTTTACTGAATTATGGAATTGAATTCTGCCCTTGCAGCTTCAGCACATGATTCTGCTTTGGTAACCCTATTTGTTGGTTGGGCATGTAAAGGACGTACCGATGGTGTATGTTTGTCTTCTAGTGTCACTGGTTGCTGCCCTGTTAAAAGATTTACTGACATTGAAGAATCTTATATTCGAGCACCTTGTCTATGTTTACTCTCAGTCAATACTGATGATTCTAAGAGGCCATCCAAAAGAAACCTTGCCGTAATTTGCACAAAAGAAAATACATCGGACTCATCTAAGGGTGTAAATGCTTGTAATATATCTTGCAATGATCAGTCATGCTGTGTCCCAGGATTGGGAGTCAGTGATAATAATCTGGGACGAACTACTATATCCACTCCAAAATCTCTTCGTTCACTGACCTTCAGCTCGACCGCTCCTTCTCTTGATTCAAGCCTCTTTATATGGGAGACAGATTGTACCTCTTCTCAACCCAACCATAAAGTGCATCCTATTGACACAATATTCAAATTTCATAAGGCGATACGAAAAGATTTGGAGTATCTTGATGTTGAATCTAGTAAGCTTAGTGACTGTCATGAAGCTTTTCTTCGGCAGTTCATTGGAAGATTCCGGTTGCTTTGGGGTTTGTACAGAGCCCACAGCAATGCTGAGGATGAAATCGTTTTCCCTGCACTTGAATCTAAAGAAGCACTCCACAATGTGTCTCACTCCTATACCTTAGACCATAAGCAGGAGGAAAAATTGTTTGAAGACATTTCATCTGCCCTCAATGATCTTTCGAAGCTTCATGAAGGGCTGAAGGATGACTCTATGGGCTTAAGTGATAGGGATCACATAAGGAAATACAATGAGCTTGCCACAAAGGTTCAAGGAATGTGTAAATCAATCAGAGTAAGCCTGGATCAACATATATTTAGAGAAGAACTTGAGTTGTGGCCACTGTTTGGCAAACATTTCTCTGTGGAGGAGCAAGACATCATTGTTGGTCGTATAATTGGAAGCACAGGAGCTGAAGTACTTCAATCAATGTTGCCCTGGGTAACTTCTGCTCTTACTCAGGATGAGCAGAATAAGATGATGGACACATTAAAGCAGGCTACTAAAAACACCATGTTCAGCGAATGGCTCAACGAGTGTTGGAGACGAACTCCTGAATTATCTGCACAGCCTGAAGCCTTGCAAACTAGCAATACAAACAGAGGTTAATGCTATGCCCTCACTTATTTCTGTGTATCTTGCTCTTGGAACTGCAGTTTAGAGCTTAATTTATGGCTTGACCGTTAATGCATTCAATGGAGGTAACATTTGTTCCTTAAAAAATACTAGGTTCAGTTGCTGATTCTCATGAAGGCTTGGACCAGAGTGACCATATGTTCAAACCCGGCTGGAAAGACATTTTCCGTATGAATCAAACAGAACTTGAGTCGGAGATTAGAAAAGTTAACAGGGATTCAACTCTTGATCCAAGAAGGAAATCTTATTTAATTCAAAATCTGATGACTAGGTTTGTCTTAGTGCTTCTTTTTGCTCTTTTTATCTGTTGCAAAATCTGTACATAAATAAACAGTAAACCGCATCTTGATGACTTTTCTATGTACTCAGCCGTTGGATAGCCTCCCAGCAGAAATCACAAGCATCAACAGAAGAAGTTTCTTGTAGTGAAGATGTTGGGTGTTCACCGTCCTTTCGAGATCCAGAGAAGCAGATTTTTGGATGTGAGCACTACAAAAGAAACTGCAAACTTCGTGCAGCTTGCTGTGGAAAATTGTTTACATGCAGATTCTGCCATGATGAAGTGAGCGACCATTCAATGGACAGGTAAACCTTAGCTAGAAATACCTTAGGTTGCAGTTGGGTTCTTTACATCTCATGTCTACCTTTTTTTCAGGAAAGCAACAGTAGAGATGATGTGCATGCGTTGTTTGAAAGTTCAAGCAATTGGACCTAGCTGCACGACACCCTCATGCAATGGATTTTCCATGTCAAAGTACTTTTGCAGTATATGCAAATTCTTTGACGATGAGAGGTAGACGAGTCAACTTAGCTTCTTGTTAGAGTTTGACATAAATGTGTTGTTTACATCCTACTTTGCGTGTTTATCCATTTGAGTGCATCATTTAAGTGTACTTGAATTACTGGATGAAGAATGACATGGTCTTTTTTATGTCAGCTAATGACCTTAGATCCATAGTAGTTTTTGACAATATCACCTGATGATACGTTTTTTCTCTTACATATGTCATTAAGAAACATATGATCCCTGCACAATTAATGCATTTTTTGGTTGGTAGTACTATATAATATCTGCAGTAAGTTATGCGGGAGTTATTAATTTATGCGTGATAGAAAGAGGAATAAGGATACATGTATTAGCAATAAAAATATGAGCTATTTAAAGACCCAAATGCTCTTAAAGTAAGTAATTCCATCCTAACATTCTATGTATTATTAGTTACCCAATACCTACATTATTATTCACCGCATAAAAATACCTTCAATATTATTCTATGCATATACAATCATGACATTATAATTCCAACAATAATTAGTATGTGAACCAAACTACCCTAACAACATCTTTTCCACTCTCTCGAGCGAAAAATGAGATTGAATTTTTCATTTCTCTGTGAAACTTGTGTGAGAATAGGCAGTTTTCCTCTACTGAATGCCTATTTTCTGTATCAGGCCGGTATATCACTGCCCCTCTTGCAACTTGTGTCGTGTTGGAAATGGTCTCGGAATTGATTTTTATCATTGCATGAAATGCAATTGTTGTCTGGGAATAAGTTTGAAAGAGCACAAGTGTTTGGAGAAGGCTTTAGAAATAAATTGTCCCATCTGCTGTGAGTTTTTGTTTACTTCAAGTGCTACAGTTAGACCTCTGCGTTGTGGGCATTACATGCACTCAGCTTGCTTTCAGGTGAAAAATCTATCTTGTACTTTGTGCTCTGACATATATATCCTTTGACTTCTAAAGAATTTTGAGGAACTGATTTATTTGATTTAAGCTCACTAAAATTTTAACCATACTCTCTCTACCAGGCATATGCTTGCAGTAACTACGTTTGTCCGATATGCAGCAAATCCATGGGTAATATGGCGGTAAGAATTTCCTAGTGATCTCCTTTTATATTAATTCTTTTAGGCTGCACTCTGCGCTTAAAATTTTGTCTGCTGCTGCCTTCAAGCACAAAAGATGGTGAAGCTGCTATGCCAAAAGCGAGAGAAACCCCATCCCTCTCTTTCCTTTTTTTGCCCCCATGTTCCCCCATAAGCAATACTTTCATATAAATTTGTGACGTTTTTTGTTCTTTGTCGAGTGACATGTAGTCCTAGTTTTTATGATCACTTTTTGACATTTAATTACACAGCAGTTATGAAGAGTTTCCAACTTTTTAAAATTCAATTATTATATTTTTGATTTGTGGGAGGGGCCTCTCTCATTGTATCTATTTCTCCTTTTCCTTGTTCTTGACTTTCCTGGGAGGGTAGTTCAGGTGCCTCCTTGTTGTGGGGGGGGGGGGGGGGAAGAATGGTCCTATTCATTTAGCTGTTGCAACTCATAAAGTTGTCCTTGAGGGTATATGGTGCTACAGACTTCTCAGAGATTTTGATACTTTAAGTGCTCATTTTGAGTGGTACCCTAAAGTTTCTGTAAATATTACACTTGCCAGGTTTATTTTGGAATGCTCGATGCGCTGCTGGCTAATGAGGTTCTTCCAGAGGAGTACCAGAATCGTTGGCAGGTTTTGCCTTAATTAACTTTTCTGTGCATTTTACTTTCATTTCTGCACTTGCATTGGTATCTTTGGTACCACAACGATCAGAAATTGTTGGCTGTTAAAAGATTAAAAATTGTTGATGGATGGAGAACACATATAGCATTAATTTTTGGCATGTTGGTGAGATGGAAAACATATATACCATGATAATTTCGTCATCTTTTCAAGTTATTCCGTCCGTTTACTCTGTAAAGCTTAAAAAGGTTTAGGATGAACGGAAGAGACTGGCAACCAGAGTAGTGAAGTTGTTTTCTACTAGAAATGGATGCTGTTGTTGCTGCAGTTGTTATGAGTCTTCTAGCTGTCTCGATCTCGACATCAGTAATGTAGTCATTGTGGCAGAAATCATAAAAGATAGTACTTAATTTTGATGATCTGCTAGGTAATTGTTCTAATTAGGACATTAATTAATTTGGTACTAGGTGCTATGTTAGAATTTGTATAGCGTGATCATACTTTGGTGGTGTATCTGTATTTTTCCTTAATCTTCCATCTAATATGATGATATTTCAAATTCAGGATATTCTTTGCAATGACTGTGAACAGAAAAGCAGGGCGCGCTTCCATTGGTTATATCATAAGTGTGGGTCCTGCGGATCTTACAACACCAGAGTCGTTAAAGCGCCTGCGACATATTCCGACTGCCCTACCTCAAATGGTGGAGGAGTGAGGAGTGAGGAGTGAGGAATGAGCACTCTCTCTACTGTTCGATGAGTTTTTGCACCTGTAAATAATGTACAGACGACTAAGCTTTTTCCCCTAGTGTCGATATTAGTAGGCAAGGAGGAGGCCATAGTTCTCAGGGAATGGATATTATCATGCAGCTGTTTTGTTAACAGCTATTGGATCTATTACCAGCTTAAGTTCAGAGCCTTAGAGAGACTGTAATATACCTAATGTATAGTCTATAAATTTGTTTCAATAGTTATCGTTTAAAGTTGCAATGATAATTTTTACTCCAAAAGTAATTCTCGCGTTTGTTTCAAATGCTATAATGATCTCTAATCAATGTTATTCTTTTTACTATTTTTTCATTGTTAAACAAGTTTGCTGCTTTCAATAGACTGAAAACAGGCCTTTAAATGGGTTACATTGTACCAGTATTAAATCATCCGAATATAAACAAGATGCTCGATTACCAAAAACTTGAGGGTGGGGGGAAATGCGAGTACCACTTAAGAGCTGGAGCATTGGCTTCAGACGCATCTCAATTTCTCAAAAAGTAGCCGCTACCGCCTCAACTCTCATCTCTTGGCCCTCTCTTTCTACTTTCCATCAAAATTTTCACTCTTGATATCATAAAACACTAATGCTAATTCTACTACTCCGCTGATTCCCTGGCTTGATTAGTTCCTTATAATTTTGACAAGGTAAAGTAGATTTCATAAATAAACTAGCACCAAGGATGTGCTGTTACATGTGAAAATGTTTATGCCCCATCTAATCCTAAAGGTCTTCTAACATCTGTAGAACTGATTCAGCATCATTTACGTGTAACCAAATCTACATTATGAATAAAACAAAAGTATACAGCTGGATTTCATCTTGAGGATGGAGTTAGCAACATCTTCTATTTCTTTTTGGTGAGTATCACTGTTTTCAGTTTCACATGGTGCATCTGCATCCAGCGAGAACGTACCATGGGGGAATGGGCTTAGAAGATTCAAGAACTGTTGCATCGTCATTTGGGGGAAAAAGAGTAGTAATATATGTCAGTTAATTTCATTTACAATTTACCTCCCTGTCTTTGCTGTCAGGGGTCCATAAAGGTTACTAAGAACCAGCTGCCTGTGCAAAACTAAAGGGTTGAAGACTACTTCCAAGTTCACATGCATTTTAGATTGCAGGTGAACTCAGAGGATAAAACATGGTAAAAGGAAACATGAGGACTCTACATATTAGTGTAGCTAATGTTAGCCAAATGTTTGATCAGTTAAGTTAAATGCTGTAACTGCATGCCGCTTCACATTTACCATCATACACTCGTACTGCAAAATTAAGATTGTTAGTCCTCACATCTTGCATAAGAAAACATTGCCTAACAATTTATGCCTTTTCTTTTCCAAGAATGCGCTGTGACAGGGAAGGGTTGAAGAACAGTGTATTACAGTTATACTCTCACATGTAACCTCGGAATAGAGCATCTCTCTACAAAGAATTTGAAACAATAGTCCAACATATTCAACAAAATAATAAAGGTTAAAGTCTGTTGAAAATGGATGGCAGTCAATCTAGATAGATGGACTAATACCACAACAGCTTGAGCTTCAGAAAGGAAAATGTGAGGACTCATAGTAATACATGTCGGACATTGATCTCACACCATCAGAGGACCTTTTTCTACTTTGCAGGACTGCTAAAACACCAAGACCCAAGAAATGCTTAAATTTACATAAATGAATAACAAACCGAAGAAGTTACTAAGCAAAAAGCCAGATATATGAAAGGATCACATGACAATGAAATACAACTCGTCTACTTTCAATAAACGGTAGAAAAAAACTGCTATAAATTAGTATATCATATCATAAAAGGAAAAACTACAGTCATAACACATCCCATCTAGTAATGGCAATTTTGCACATTACAAGCCATAAAGGCTAATCTTCAGTTAGTAGAACTAGCCAACTTCAATCTTTTGCAATAACAAGCTAAGAAAGGATTTGAAATATTTCCAAGTCCCAATCATGAGGAGTTGAGACAGAAAATTTTTGGGAGAAAGATCATACGGATAATTGTGATGAAAACAATAATATATTCAATAGGGAAATTGAAAACCCAAAAGCATAGTCAGAAGGTCAGATTTGAGAAAACATGCAACAGGCGATTATTTCAAACAATTAGGTCATGAGATCAAAACAGAACTATGATGCCTGCTATATGTTAAATGTTTGCTGAGTATTGGGGTTTTGATGATTAACAAAGTTTGTCCAGAGAAAATGTTTTAAGAACCAAGTACTCAAGGTGGCTAATGAAATGCTTTAAAAACCAAGTTCTCAAGGTTGATGTTGAAGGTTCTTACAAGCAGTAACTTTTCACAAAGTTACTCGAGTCCGAGTTTGTTGGAAGAAGGCTGCTAACGTGATAAGGATAGTTGTCCAAGAAGATATGCTTGCATAAGTGAGAGACAAAGTTACAAGAATGGTGGAGTCCTTGGAACTGTAGGAGTCCTATCAAATAAGAAGTTGACTATGTATAGGACTCCTAAAAGATCTTTGAGCTTAGTAAACTTAAATACTATCTTTTTGGACTGCGGATGATATCCTTTTACACATCAACCGTGGAACTACATTTTCAACACTCAAGTCGATTACTAGTCTTGGTGTTCTTCTTGAGTCAGTTAGTGACTGTATTTTAGGAAATCGAGTTGTAATCAAGTGTCATACATAATCAATGAGTTGAAGTAATTGTTTGAGTTTGCAAGTTAGAGTCACTTGTAACTCAAATAGTTGAAACAAAAGAACTGGCGGGTATTGATTCACAAGTCTTGTAATCGATACATTTCGCTTATTTGTTTTAGTGAAGTTGAAGATAAAATCCTACGTGGTAGGTCGTGATTTTTGCACCTTTGAGCTGGGTAATTTTTCACGTAAAATTATTCTGTTCTTTTACTGCTATTTCGCTTACGCTTAAGGAGTAAGGTAAAGAACCAATTTTTTTAGTGATTCGGAAAGGCACTCAATTTAACAATGCTATTCTAGAAGTTTCACTAAAAATCTTAATATGCACAACTCGGCCTTTTACTAATACACTAAGAAGTCGTTTGATAGAGCGTATAAGAATAGTGCTAAATAAAGTGTATTAGTAATGCAAGGATTATTAATGCATGGGTTAAACATGGTAGCAAATGATAATGATATTCTAGAAGTAAATAAAATTTTTGTCAAAGGGCCAAATATACTAGGGGTGTTCAAAATCGAACCGAAATCGAAAACCGAACCGAAATCGAAGCTTAATGGCTTATTGGTATCGGTTAACGGCTTAACGGACGGGGAATAGATTGAAATTTTTTTATTAACGGCTTATCGGTTTGGGGGCGGATTATTCAATTTTCTTAACGGATAATCCGTTAACCCGTTAAGAATATATATATATATATATATATATTAAATATCAAAAACCCTTCCACTTCTTCGAGTACTCCATCTCTAAGTTCTAACGCATTATTCCTAAATAATCAGAACCTTTACGTACTATGCATCAGAAGATCCCAGGCTTGGCTTAGCTTAGCTTATTCTCCCACCCTACAACAAGATTGTTTAAGCTGTTGTCTATGGTTCACCTCTGCTTTTGTTTTTTTAAAACTAATGCCTGCTGTCTATGTTTAATAGAAGAACAATAGTGTTGTGCCACAACTTTTTTTACTCTACAACACATGACACACTACATCATTCTTATATAGGCGTTAACAGACATGTATGTATGGACTCAATGTGTAATTTCCTATTCTGAATTTGTATGCTAGGCGGTCAACAAACAATTAATGAACGCAATATAGATTGAATTAGGCCGATAAACCGCCCAATAACCGCCAGATAAGAGCTAAACCGTTACCAATCCGCCCGATATCTTAGCGGGTGGCTAGCGGATTAATACATTTAAAAGCCGATAACCGTTAAGCCAAACCGTTAAGAGTAATTAACCGCTCAATCCGCCCGATAAGCAGCCCTAAAATATACCCCTCCACTTTCGAAAATGGTCTAAGAATACCCCTTGTTATACTATTGGGTTATCTATACCCCTGCAGTCATACTTTTGGTTCAAATATACCCCTCATTTAAACGGAGGGACACGTGTCAAAGTCATGTTGATCAATTTCAAATATTTCCTAATTAATTAAAAGGACTCATTACGCATACCCGAAAAATAATTATTTTTTTTTTGTAAAACCTGAAAAAAACTGATATTATTTTTACTAAAAACTGAAAAAAAATGATTTTTTTTTTTCAGTTTTTACAAAAAAACTGCTTTAGAAAAAACTGAAAAATATTTTTGTAAAAACTGGAAAAAAAAGAAGCTGAAAATTAATTTTCTAAAGCAATTTTTTTTGTAAAAACTGAAAAAACTAATTTTCTTTTTATACTAAAAACTGAAAAAAAACGAAAATATTTTTTTCCCAGTTTTTACAAAAAAACTGCTTTAAAAAAAGCTGAAAACTATTTTCTAAAACAATATTTTTGTAAAAACTGAAAGAAAAAAAAAACTAAAAAGTAATTTTCTAAAGTAATGTTTTTGTAAAAACTGAAAAAACAAATATTTTCTTTTTTTTCAGTTTTTAGTTAAAAATATTTCAGTTTTTTTCAGTTTTTAATTGCTTTAGAAAATTACTTTTCGGTTTTTTTTTCAGTTTTTACAAAAATATTATTTTAGAAAATATTTTTCAGTTTTTTTAAAGCAGTTTTTTTTTTTGTAAAAACTGGTAAAAAAAAATATTTTCGTTTTTTCAGTTTTTTGTAAAATAAAAATTAGTTTTTTCCAGTTTTTACAAAAAAAATATATTTTTCGGATATGGGTAATGGGTCTTTTTAATTAATTAGGAGATATTTAGAATTAACCAACAGGACGATGACACGTGTCCCTCCGTTTAAATGAGGGGTATATTTGAACTCAAAGTATGACCGCATGGGTATAAATAGCCCAATAGTATAACGAGAGTATTTTTACACCATTTTTTAAAATAGAGGAGTATATTTGGCCATTTGCCGTAATATTTTTATAATGATCTTGCAGGTTAAACATGGCAGTAAATGAATCAATATGCAAAAGTACTCGATGCTAGTGACCACATTTTTGTATTTCTGTACCAAATGAGGAGCATTTTATTGACAAATTATGTATAATATATTTCATATTTATATCAATGAACAACCTCTAAAGGTTCATTTTTAAAGCTTTGGTAAGTTAAGATGGTTTTGAAAAGATATGAACTTTGATAATGAAAAAGAAGAAGAAGACAGATATATACAAAAAAATATAAATATTACGTTTGGTGGTGAGCAAATTATGGTAATTAAGGAGGGAAACGCCTTTCACATTTTTCTTTCCCTTCATTTCTCTCGTACAATATCTATTTAACTATCTGTTTATTGAATATATGAATGGAAGTGAGATCCACATTAATGCCAAAATCATTTTTTTCTTCTTTGTTTATTGAAATTAAACCAATGTCGGGCCCCACAACCACACTTGTCAAATGCAGAGAGTGGCCTCATAAAACTACTGTTGGGTGAGTCTCACCCAAAATAAAATTTCTCCCCAAAATTCCAGTTACCTAGAAATTAAAGTTTCCCTTTTGTATTGTAAAAAATGCAGGCCTTTTTTTCTCAAAAAAAGACACTATACGAAGAGCTAAGACATCAAAACAACCCACTGTGAACTTTGAGAATTGAGATCGTCTATTTCATTTATGTATTTTTGCTCACTGCCTAATTGGAATCCTCTTATGGGCGCCAACTTGAATGTCTTTTACTTTAACCTGTTTTTAAAAATAATTCAGAAACACTAACCTCACTACTTGAAGAGAAAAGATTTTCGCCCAAAATGGGGCGAGTTAAATTATTGAAAATTGGGTCGTCATAAATTGGTGATAATTTCATTAATTTTTGAAAATATTAATCTATTTATTACAAAAATTTGCTTAAGATTTTAAGCCAACATGACAAGCATTCAACTGTTGACGCAGTTGATATATATGGTTCCAACTAGGGCTGGTAAGTGGGTCGGTTTCGGGCCTAAACGGGTCAATTGGGCTGGTCCAAACGGTCCTTGTCCTGTGCTGGGCCCAAATTAAACGGGTTAAACGGGCTCGAACTTAAACGGGCTTTTTCTAAGGACCGGCCCGAGACCATGACCGTTTGGTCCCGAGTTAAACGGTCCCGGACCGCGGGCTAAACGGGCTAAGTGGGCTATAAGATGTATATAGTATATAAGATGTATATATAGTATATCAATATAAGATGTATATATATATATATATATAGTATAGTATATATATTAAATATATATATATAAGCTATATTCGGTAAGCTATATATACATCTTATATACTATATATAAGATGTATATATAGTATAGTATATATATTAAATATATATATAGTATAGTATATATATAAAAGCTATATTCGATAAGCTATATATACATCTTATATACTATATATAAGATGTATATATATATTAAATGTATATATAGTATAGTATATATATATATATATATATATATATATATATATATGCTATATTCGATAAGTTATATATACATCTTATATACTATATATAAGATGTATATATAGTATAGTATATATATATAAGAGCTATATTCGATAAGTTATATATATATCTAAAGACAAAAAGGATGTTAAAAATAATATCTAAGTCTAAAGACAAAAATATTATAAAGAGATATGCCTTGTAATTTTATTATAGCATTAAAAAATATGGCAATATGGAGTTTGGTTCGGGGAGCTCGAGGCAGTGAGGGAGGAACAAATTGAGCACTAGATTCGTCACTCTTGGATTTTCCCTTATTTTTACCAAAATTTTTTTTTAAGGAAGCCATCTTAATTAATAAAGTAATAGAAAATAAATAAAACAACCAAAATTATAATATTAAAACTTAAGAGTTGGAACGAGTTTACCGAATTGACGAACAACTTGTTGGAAATTGATTATCGTTGAAGACTTCAATTCACCAACTTCACAATTGTTTCACAAATTGGAACAATAAAGTAAGCAATAGTAGCAATTATAGAAGAAAATTAGAGAGAGATTGTGATAGATTGATGATTTTGTAAGAAAAAATGAAAGAATGATGGGGTATTTATAGTTGAAAATAGGGAAAAAGTGTAATTATAAAAAGTCTGGGATTAAAATAAAGTTGGGGGGGTTAAATGACTATTTTATAAATAGCCAACGGCTATTTTTGACAGCCCAACGACTATATTTAAAAAAAAAATTAAAAAAAAAGTCGTTGGGACCGTTTGGACCGCTAAGGAACCAGGCCGGTCCCGGGCCCTGGCGGGCTAAACGGTCTCGGGCCTGACGGCCCAAATCATAGGACCGGCCCATGAGACCGACCCAGGCCCGCTAAAACCGGGCCAAACGGTCCTGGCCCGTTTAGCTCATTTGGCCTGCGGTCCCGGACCAGTCTCGGGCCTGGACCAACCCACTTGCCACCCTTATTTCCAACTGATGAATATTGTCTTGGGCTCTTGGCTGAAAGCATGTTAAGTCATCAACTGCCTTGCCTTCTACTATTCCACGCCTCAAAGCAAACTAGAAGCAGTTGTTTGACCCAAAATTTAGATCTAGGTTTAAATAATTAGATTTAATAAAATAATATTTAACCGATTTTGTAACAATACAGTACGGACATTATCTAACTAGTAATAAATGACGATAAAACCGGTAATGTTCAATGACCCAAAAATAAAAGAGATAGCATTAAATAACAATGAATAGCATTTAAGTAAATAAAAATATGTGTGTCACCCGAAAAGGGTGAGATTCGTGGTTATTCTTTCTGACAATGATGAATGATTGATAAACCTTTGAATATTCGGATTCTTCTTGAATCGTAGGGAAAAAATTAGACAAGAATAGCAAGAAAAAGGTATATTTTGTATGTCTCCAATAAAGCAAGATTCTTCAAAGAATGTCAATGTGTTGTCTTGCAAATGAATATTTCATGTCCCCTATAACTATGTCCATTTCTATTTACAAGGGAATATGTGCCCAAAAAACCCTAATTGTACAGATACAGAGAATATCCACTGGAATATTCTCTTTAGAGTCTTATACTAAAACTAGTCGTTATTATACTGTTTAAGACGAGTGTTCGTCCTCGACCTTGATCTATGTTGACTCTTCGACCCCATCCTTCATCTCTTGTGAGACCACTTCAACCTTGAACACGACTTTTGTCGAAGTCATTATGTGACAAGTGGCAGCTCTCTTCATATTGAGAACTTAAACTAGTATAATTTTTAGCTCATAGTGGTTACAAACATTAAGCTTGAATTTTAGCTTTGTTTTTACAGAGTTACGAATTTTTTTTGGAAAACAAAATAAATATTTGAAAGGGGTCGTTTCTTGAAAGTGATAGTATAATGATGCGTTTGAAAGATCTTTCAAAGTTATTCTTTTCTATTGAACGATTGATATTTATTTTCACTCTCCCTTTTCTCCCTTTTAGTCTCCACATTTATGATTATTGATGACTCACTTTCCTACTATTTCACTTGACCAAAAGATGTGTGATACCTCTAGCTGGTTCAGACTAAAGATCTCATTTTATGAACCGCCAGTGGGAGGTTCTAATTGTAGTAGAGATTTGAAAAAAGAGAGTATTAAGTATCTAGTCGTGCAAAGCATAATGACTGATTCTTAAGTTTACTTATCTACCCAATTCGGCTGGCCTTAAACAACCTACTTTTAACTTACTTTAATGCACTTTCTGAGTTATACTACTCTGTGTGTTTGACTATCCTGCTTGCTTAATATGGCTTGCTGTCAGCCTGTCAAAGGGCTCTTTTCAACAACAAGGACTCTTCAAAAGTTTGAACCTAATCAAAATATGACATAGTAGGGAGAAGAAAAAAAAAAAAAAAAAAACTCGGTGCACTAAGCTTTCGATATGCGCGAGGTCTGTGAAGGACTAGACCACAAGGGTCTATTATATGCAACTTTACCCTATATTTCTGCAATAGGCTATTTCCACGGCTCGAACCCGTTACATTCTGGTCACGTGGCAGCAACTCTACCAATTATGTCAAAGCTCCCTTTCATCTTAGGAAAAAGATAAACAGAAAAAAAAATAAAAAAAAATAAAACCAGAGCTCTTTTATTGCAAAATTACACCTGCGGGGGAGATATAGGAATAAAAATACCCTGCTATTGCATTCCTCTGTTTTTGTAGAGGGAGTTAGACTTGTTCAGCCCCTCTACAAGATAAGGATATAAGGGTAGTGTATAAAACATCTAGCGTTCACTCATGATTCGGAAAAGAACCACATCCAAAGTGCAATGATATAGACCGTCTAACTTAATACAAACATTAGTGACTGCTTCCACGATTCGAACCCGTGACCTATAGGTGTTTGGAGAAAATATTATTGTTGCTCCAAGCCTAACGCTCACTTTACAAAAATAAACATAAATGACCGAAAAAGTAATCTTGAAATCAATATGAAGCCCTTTTATATATCAAGACAAACTAATTAAGGGAAGAAACTACAGTAGACAACCATGGAATAAGGTTGCTATGTCTGTATGTTCCCTTAGCCTATGACCTTCTTTGGGAAGTATAGTAAACAATACTGGTATAACTACATCTTTTAACACTCGCTTGGTACAAGGGACAAGGGATAATTAATTTCCGGATTAAATACTAGATGAGTTTATATCATATTTGTTTGGGATAAAATTGCGCTATAACTAATCTCGGGATTGTAGTGTTAAAATATCCCTATAACAGGGCGCGATAACAATTTCAGGATAACTAATCCCGGAATAATTAATTTTGAGCTAACTTATTTCCCAACCAAACATCCCCTAAATGAGATAAAATAGTAACCAACTTCTCCAAATATCCAGAACACAGATTCTTTCCTTATGTTGAATGAATAAAAAGAATCAAAAAATCATGAAAAACCTTGAAATAATAACAAACCGTGATGTATTTCATTAAAGTTATGAGAATAACTCGAACACACAAAAATCATTTCTTACTCTTCTTATTATCTTTCCCATTGCAAAACAGAGACCCCAATCCAAATGGGACATTCAGAATTGGACTAATCCGAATAGCATTACCATAATTCTTTCTCAAAGGTGGCTTTTGAGAAGTATAAAAACTAGCTGCTGCTGATGATGATGAATTCTTCATTTGTTTCCATTGCGCACTACTCTGTTTCTGTACTGATTGCTTTGAATTAGGAACTGAACCAGTAGAATTGCTGCGGGATAATAAAGGCAATGACCAAAATGAGCTTTTCTTATGTGTATTAACACAATGAACACTACTGCTTCTCTTAATACCCCAAAAGGAATTAGAATTAGACAGATTCTTTTGTTGCTGCTCTGATTTGATTTCTTGCTTTGAAACTTCATTTTCTGATGAGGAAACTGGAAGGGGCGGAAGTGAATTAAATAAAGTTTGAGTCTTTGATAGAGGAAACTGTTTCGAAGAAGTGACAAACTTTTCTTGAAGTTGAAGAGGGCGAATTAGGCCATCTGAAAACAGCTCATCTGCTGAAGAAGTTTCTGTATCAGTGCTACTGCTAATACAGAAATCGAATTCAGAATTAAAATCACTACTGGCATTAGTAGTGGCAGCAATATCTTTGTGGCAAAGATTATGGGAAAAAGAGATTCTTGGACTTGTGGCTAAACTTGGAGCTTCAGAGATCATATCAATGGCCATGGTTTTTGTTTTCTTGATTCAATTATTGAAAGGACGGAAAGGAAAAAAATCTAACGCGGTGGGATAGTTGTGGTAAGAGGACAAGGTTCAAATGTGATGTGGGAACACTGCCATATTTGAGGAAAAAGAAAAGTTTTTTTACAGGATGTTTTCAGAAGTCAAAAAGAGAGAAGCTAAATAGGTGGTTTGAATTCTGGGGCACTTCACTTGTAGTCGACAAGGCTGGTGGCTTTTGTGTCAAAAACAAATACTACCACGGACTTTAAAGTTTAAAGATCAATTGCAAGTCTAAGATGAGACTTGAGAGTGTTAAAAGTGCAAAGTTTTAGCTTTCCTATTACGGTAAAGAAAATCTTTTTACTTTTTGGGAAGCAATTAATCAACCTTAATTTTGTCTTCACCCAGAGTTTGGGTAAGGGCCTATCCAAAGGTGTAATTTAGATTTTAAGTATGTTGTTTAAAATATATTCACAGTTTACAATGTATTTAAAGATTTGGCAATTTCGCTCAAACTTCAGGACACGACATCATAGAGTTTAAACCTCAAAGTTCAAACTCCAGGTCATCATGTCCTAAAGTTCGAAAATTGTGTCCAGAAGTTCGAATCTTATGTCCTGAATTTTAAATTAGCAGCTCAAAAATTCAAGACACTAAGTCTGAAAATTCAGGATACTTAGACGTGAAGTTTGGGTGATCTGACTAATCTTTATATACATTGTAAATGGTGAATATATTTTAAATAGTGGGCTTAAAACTGGCTATTGCTGCACTTCGCCCTAATTTAGACAGTCTACCCTAATGCAAACATTAGTTGCTGCTTCCAAGGTTCGAACCATTAACTTATAAGTGTTATCCTTTGTCCCATAAAAATACCATCAGTATTTAGCAGGAAATACAAAAAATCTTTTTATATTATCTATATATTTTAACTCGTGATAGCAAGTTAAGTATTAATTTTATCAAGTTATCAAGAGTAATATTTATCACGTAATTACCTTATGAATAGCTTACTTGTGTAAATGTTATTTTAAGGCCGATCGTGAATAGAATTTAGATTCTTTAGCAAGAATATTGAACACATGACTATGTCCAATAATATCAAATTATAATGGAGCATTAATCTATCACAGAGTGAAAACTCTAGGGTAATAAATAAATAACTAGAAGGTACGAATGATTTACTTACACTTTGAAGCTAACACACCGGACTTGATCATTTACTAGCATACATGTGATATTATACTGTTCATATACTAGCATACATGTTAATCTTATTATCTTGCTTTTGTCTCTACACGTTTGAGTCATGGGCTAAAAGGACAATAAGTAAATTGCGACAAGCCAAATAAAGGTTTATTACCACTCGATTACGATCGCCAAGATGTTGGCTTCAATCTTGAAGCACAAGCCAATTTCTTATATCCAGTCAATAGGGATGTTGTTGAATAATAATGTTTCTTTACACTTAAGTAAAGTATCGTTTTTATCTATACAACTCTGAGAAATTAGTTCTTTTAGGTAGGAAGCGATAAATCATTTTATTTTAGGGTCTTTTCTCTGCTTTTTACCTTATGGTTCATCCACCTCATGTTTTCCTTACAGCTTGTTTGGATGGATATTACTCATTGTATCGTATTGTATTATTATCCTAAAATAATATTTGTTTTTACTGTTTTATTAAAATTGGTTGTATATATTGTATTGTTAAATTCATTGTTCCGGAACAATGAAAAGTCTCATTTTTTGAAACAACCGATTTGGTGTGGTAGGATTGTTTCCTATTTTTCTTTCCAATTATGCCCTAACTTATTACTCCATAATTTTTCTTTACCCTTTACCTTTTTTTTTATAACTCCAAATCTCGCACCTATAACATACTTTGTCTTCGTCCCATTTTTTCCAAAACTTATGTCGCTACCAACTCCAACGTAAAATTGCTAATTTTGTTCCACTAATTTTGTTAAAATTTACATGAATTTAATTGATAATCTATTTATAAGACATATTTGGCGATAAATTAGTAAAAAAGAATTTTCTTAAATTATTTTTATGCGTAATTCTTGATAAATTTAATATTTAAACAATTGAGGGTATTTGAATAAACTTATCTGTTACAGTACAGTATGATACAGTCAAACCAAACAGTAAAATGTTATTTAACAACAGCAAACAATACTTTCTGTCCAAACGTTGTATTCATAAAACGATACAATACAATACATTATAAAACGATGGGTAACAACCATCCAAACAAGTTGTTAGTCTTGTTTCGTAGTGACAAGATGGATAAAAGAATAATAATTATTCATTCATATTATCCACTAAAAATAGCTTGGATAATGAATTTTTTTAAAATAGGTCAAATATGGATAAGATTCATTTTATCCATTTAAAAATGGATAACCAATAAGTTTAACTTTTATATTTATAAAAACTCAAAATTGGGGGTTCATCCAATTTGGATTGGGGGTTCATCCAATTTGGGAGACAATGAATCCTTCCAAAATTGACTATATTCAAGAAGTCATGGATAATATAGATATTCATATTATCCGATAGTTAACACATTTTTTATCCGTATTAATATGGATAAGATGAAATATTTTATCTGTTTTTACAACTTTTGGAAAAGTGACGGCAAGAAATGGCGTGTATCTTGGTAACATTTTAGTAGAAGAGGGAAGTTGTGATTAACTCCCTTCTTAATTCTCTTGACTTTTTGGTGGCTGCTAACTCAACCACCAACTTAATTATTCCTTCTTCTTCTTTTGTATTTTTTCTTTTCTTTCCTTATTTGACTGTCTCTAGACAACCAGCTCAGATGAATGAATTCTCAGTAAATTACATTTAACAAGGCAGGTCCTATGTTTTGAACACACACCACACAAATAGAAAATAGAAAATAAAAAATGAAAAGTTTAAATAGAGAGAGAAGAAGAAGAAGATTCATGATTGTACAATTAGGTTAAGTGTGTTTAATTATTGAAAAACGATCAAGTAACACAAGAAAATTGTTGATTATAGGCCCCTTTCACTGGATAATCTAACATCCATCATTGATTTGTAATTGCTAACAACATAACTTGGCCGCCAGGCATAATTCATTTCGATTGAACCGACCAACTTTTCATAGTTAATTAAGATAAATATTAAGTAAATTTTATCACTATTAGGTATTTGGAATTACATAAGATACATTTGCCAATTATATATATATTACTTTCCTTGCGGATAAAATTAATTATACGTATCTCTACAGGGACATCAAACCTAACTTCAACGCTCTATATGATGACCAGTGTCATGCCTCAACAAAAATGATGAGAGTCATTATTATTTATTAGGGGAAGGTGAATTTATTGGGTAATGCTTAGGTCAAGTCAAACAACATTTAATAATAATTACTTGCCCTGAGCGCTATCCAAATCGTACCTGTGTTAATAGACTGGTTCACTCGCTATACTATTAAATGTCATTATCTGTTAGAGACCCCCCCAAAATAAGAACTTGAAAACCTTTAATTTTGCTATTTGACTTTTGTTACTTTCCTTGGATATAAAATATAATACAAGTATTGTGGATTGATATGACGGAATAAGCATTAGTATATTTCAATTGGAATTAGTTGAAAGGTTGTGTTGAAAGTTTCAGATATATTGGATTGATTCTGCTACTGAAGACATGTTGTCCATTTTCTTCTCAACAATCATATGAAAACAACATATTAAGCAAATAATACATTTAGTTTGGCTTTGAAAGTTCTTCTGCAAACAGTGTGAGAGTTTCCCATTGTGCTCGGCAACACTTCATTGATTTGGTCTCTCACTGGGAAGTATAGATGATTATTTCCTTTTTTCAACCACTTCCATCTAGAACATAGAGAGGTGGTTGTCATTTTAGCCAAAACTAGTTCAACGTTAGATGTCCTATACAAGGAGATCCGAGATTTTAACATGATGAGTACGACATTTAAAGTTTTTAGTGTTGAACATATTGTATCTTTAAAATCAGGGGTTTAAATCTATTACTTGTTGAAAATTTAGTAATTTTTTACATATATATTATGTTCCGTATGAAAAATACTAGGTTCAGAACCCGTAGCAAAAAAGGATCCCCAGCTTCCTCACTAGCTTCTATTGTCAACTAAAGTTCTAAGATTGAAGTGACGTCACTAAATTGGATTTGCATCGACTCAGTTATCACGGATTTTACTCGATTTTAATTTGAAAGGAACAGAGATTGAAAACAACAATATTACTGCCAACGTAATCAATAGATCATAGTCGGTGCAATACAGAGAACAATAGAAGAGAGAAGAAAAGCTTAACTGAGAGAATTCAGTCCTTTTTTCATTTCTTCCCCATACTCAAAATCTAGATTTATATAAACTGAGTTTTTAAGGGTCTAGCAAGAAGCAATACATTGCTCACCGTGATAGAAAAGGTAGGAGCAAAATAACAAAAGAACCATTTCTTGTTGTATTTTTCTTTTTTATATAGAAGCCGATGGAGATAAAAACAGTATAGTTTTTCTTTTTCTTGTATTGCCAAGCAGAACAAAAGTTACGGTTGGGTCAACGGGTAATAAGAATAAGAGCTCGTACTGATGTATCGAACCCTCCAACATTGTTTCTTACTTCCTTCTTAAAAAAAGAAAGAGCGAGGCAGAAATATTAACAACATTTTAGCTAGAAAATGTCAATCATGGTAACGAGCCTTTTTTTTTTAATTGTTAAGAGGTAATCATGGAAATGAACTTTGAAAGCGAGGACGATGAGAAGTCGAGATCCATAGAACAGATGGACCAGCCATGGCGTGAGGTATACATCGATGAATGACAGCCCTCGTTCATCACAAAGCTTCTGTCATGTTTCAAGGTTTTGACAAACGAACCATATTTGACACTTGACATGTGACCAGGTTGTCCACATCTGCAACTAAGGCCCAAGAATACACCTCTTGGCTTCCCAATCCATAGAATCTTCGGCCTGTTGGCCACAACTCCTGGCATTCACAAGCCTTACTAATAGGGCCCCAGAATCAGTGCTTACTTGTTGCAATCAAGGAGATAAACAAAACAAAAGTATGTCAAATCAAGGAGCTACTTTTAGTCTCCAGTAGAGCTAATCAAGGGTAGATAACCAGAGCGAAAATTCATGTTATTCCAGACTCGAACGAATTGAGAGATCAAGCCAAATTGGCTGATTCCACCCCAATGGTCATGCTTCGCCACATTCTGCCTTTCCAAAATTTGGGTTGCCTCAACCACAATAAAACAACGGACCACTCAATTTACCCAACACAACAAAACAAACTGAAACTCAACCCCAACTCTCTTCAGATAAAAATGGAAACTAGATCTAAGAGAACAAATGCAGAAAAAGCTTAGGGAAAAAGAAAAAGATTCTACATAATACAGACCAGTACAGCTGACTCAAACAAATGCAGCAAATATGTCACTGCAGATTTCCTGAAGGGCACTTCTTTCTACATTAATCAGGAGGAAACATCATGGACGAGATCATTGGAATTTGAGCACCATAAAGCTGTGGATGGAGTAATGCAAAATAGATAACTAAAAAATAATCCTTCCTAAAATGTAAAGAAAAACAGCCGGTCGGTAAAAGTCTAGGACAAGAACCAACAGAACTATATTCACAAAGTACATAGGATAACTGATGCACAGTTGCAACTAAGATGTCAATAGTGTTGACAATATTTTGCAAGTTTACACACATTGCCTGAAAATGAATTTCTATTTACAAAGATTGTTTATATTATATGTATCCAATGATGCAGTTCTATTATATCTGCAAGAATGCCAGGCAAGAACCTTTTTGAGAAAAATGCCAGGCCTGAACCTTTTACAACCTTTACCTGCATACAAGCTGCAGCTTCAACAGCTGCCCGGTAACAACTATCAAATTGAGTATTCACGGATTATGTATTGACATCTTGTAGACCAAACAATATTGCAAAGGCAAAACAAACAAGGATCGTGATGAAAGATGCATCTGCAAATCATTAATCTATGATTGCAATCATCGAAGATCAATGACATCGAACTTCAATTTAGAATCCATATAGACATCTGTACAATGCTTATAAATTGGGCTACCATCAGGAGGGGGGTCATGTGGATGAAAACCACGCCTCGGACATTGTCGTATTACTGTCATACCACCCGGATTCGTCAATCGGAATATTCCATGAGTTCTAGGATTAGAATACCATGGATTAGTTAGATGTACATTAACTAGGCATGGAAGGGGAGATTGTCATTTCCCACTTCCATCCATGTACCAAAAGTAACCTAAAAAGGGTATTACACGAAGAGTAAAATCTACTTCCACCAGAGATTGAGGCTACTTTACCTTGAACTGTCTCTTGGGGCCATTACAATTGCAATAGCTTCAGGCAACATGATCTGTTTAATCAGTAGTAAAGGAAATGAGTGAATCTAGGATCAGGGATGAAATCATATCATCATCAACAATAAAATGATATGAAATAGGTAAAACATAAATCCAGGTGTAATAGGCCATGTAAACATTTGCCTCAGTCTTCTCTTTTTATTGGTAAAAAAATAAGATACAACATTTTCCTCAGTCTTCATAGACAAACAAGAGATATCCCGGTTGGGGAAGTAAAGAATTCAAGTACAGAAACCTGATATGAGTACTGGGTATGAACATCAATGGATGACATGAAACATGATTGCGTTGGATGTGTCTGTAAAACAATGGAAAGTAAAGAGTCATTACTTGAATTTAATTGTATCATGGAGTATAAACTATTCAAGGTTCTTTTGAGATACAATACCATATGAAGTTACTGGAACAGATTATGTAAAATAACTTGTAGTAGGTACACGACAACATTACAAAGTATGTCTCTGTTACGACTCAATAAACTACAATGGGTATTCTCTACGTCTTTGGTATACTTTGTGTACACGGGAGTTCTCTCCCTTTTGATTAATACAATTTACCTTATCAAAAAAAAAGAGTATGATAGGTGTTCTAATAGTGTTACTTGATAGTTCTTTCTACATATTTTATTACAGAAGCATGGCAAGCTTCACCAGATCACAGAAACTGAAAGCTGACCTGGTACAATAGTTAATATTAAGATGATAGCACAATTCAGAAGTAATTTATCAAGGACTGGGATCCTCACAAAATACACTTACATGAATCCACCCAAGGGGAAAGAGTGATTGCTTATCTTGAACTTCAAATATTTCCTCCTCATTTGTAGTTTGACACTGCTCAGAAAGAATTCAATCAGAATACTTTCCAGGAAATCTTTCCAAAGAACAGTACACCTTTTTTTCTTAATGAATAATATAAAGGACTCTCACTCACCGAATCTGATGTCGATTCCTGCTTGGGAATGATGAGAGCTGTGACATAAAATCTTCGGTTTTTCTGAAACAAGCAATAGTGTGGATGCTGATACAGCTACAAAGAGATTGGAACTGAAAACACAATGATAAGAGTTAAAGGGACATACAAGTGATCCAGCAAGAACACCACAGGTTTCCAGATTTTTGTTAGTATTGGACTTGGCTAGCTTCATGAATGCATCCATCAGAGATGTTGACTACAAAATGAAAATAGGTAAAAGCATTCAACAATGTAAGACAAAAGAAAAGGTGATAAGGAACTGGACAACCAAACTGTTGAATAGTAAAATGTATAAAACTCTCACAATGTGCAATTGCAATGGTTCTTCAGAGCAGATTAGGCCATCAGGTGATGATTTAACCAATCCACATTCCACCTCATCGACTGGAGATGATGCAGGTGGCATCAAATCTTGTACCTCTGCAAGAACAGGTGGAGGAGACGGTTGTCTAATGATTTCTGATTGTAGAGGGATTTCTTCTGTATCAAAGGAAATCAATGAAGCAGGTTCTTCAAGACGAAGCACTGGCTTGTCACTATCTACCGGTAACGTAGATTCCAGACATGGTTTTCCACATTCTGAACTGACGTCATCCTTTTTATCCAAGGATTCATTTTCTAGAGGCTGCAGGAGCCTGTTTTCCCTTCAAGGATTAAGGAAGTATACTCAAAACTCAAATGTAAGCACACTGGCAGGATAAATTTATACCAAAAACAAATTTATCTGTGAGTAGCTCAGGACTGTATTAAAGCCCTAAATGTGTCATTACAAATATGTTTGGCAAAAGCTATATTTGCACATAAAACATGTTGAAAATAAATCAATAATTAAGAACCTCACCTGGGGATTAGAACAGGAGTGAAGTCAACATTACTTGGATAAGACACCTGCATTTAAGAACAGATGTTGTATTTCTACAGTTAGACTTACCCAATGTTTGGCCAAGCTGCAAAATTCAGCTTATTTTGAGAAGTGCTTTTTCTCAAAAGTACTTTTGGTGAGAAGTAGTTTGTGTTTGGCTAATTAATTTGAAAAGCAATTATGAGCAGCAATTAGTGTTTGGCCAAGCTTTTAAAAACTGCTTCTAAGTGTATTTTTCTCAAAAGTGTTTTTCAAAAATGTGCTCTTGGAGAGAAGCTACTTTTTTCTGTTTCTCCAAAACTGCTTCTGGTTCTTATCAAAAGTACTTTTTTTTCTTCCAAAAGTTTGACCAAACACTTAACTTTGAAAAAAAAGTGCTTCTAGGATTGGAGAAGCTTGGCCAAACAGGCTATTATAGTCCTTACAATTCCTGGGAAACGTTTGTTTGTCAGGACTCCCGACTCCCAATCTATGGCTATCCTATCCCCAGAGGGCTTCATTTATGTCTAATTACCTATGATCATAGACCAGATAACGAAGAAAGAGAACAGAGAACTAAAATAGAGGAAAAGAGTGTGATGAAAGCATAGTAGCCTCTGGCAAATTGTTTAGCACAAAGAGCACATGGCTCAATGCACAACCCTTCCCACCCAGATTTAACGAAGGAAAAGGACTGCCATGATAACCCCCCCTGTAACCTGCTCTGCTTTGGTAGTTCCACGTCCTACTGAAGAGAATGCAGAGCTACCACCTCTATTGTCATATTAGCTCTTTTTTGCGGTAACTCCTCTAATGGTGCATCCTTTGAGGTTAGGATGACTGAGTGGGTTAAAGGATCAACACTGTAAATTCCAAGAGCAGAAAATTCACAAATTTGAGTCATCAACCCGGTAGATTGCTTCAATCTAGTATTTACTCAATCCATATATATATCTTCATTGGGTCAGCCTTCCAGTATAGGGTGCCCATCTTTCCTGATAATTTAAATAAATTATAATAGGGGGAATAGAACTCTTCACCCCTACCAGAAGGGACAGACTGAAGGTGGGTAGGGCACAAGGAAGATGAAGAAAGGCTGGAAATGTGAGGAGATGCAAAAGTGTTGAGTTATCTGGGGCAGAAGGAAGGAATTGATGAAGGTGACGGTGGTGGCCGTTTTTTCTCTAAATTTTCTTTTCTGACAAAAGATTACATGTCTCTCAAGCGTTGCCAAGCCTGTGCCAGAATTTGGTCGCATAGATGCATGAGAATGAATTAATCATAAAAGAAATACGTGACTAGGACAACTGCGTCTTGTTTATGAGCCAGAATTTCATGATCTCATTTATGACGATTAAAACTGTATTTTACTATGTGAAAAACATAAAAAATATCCTTCATGTTCCCCTGTCACTAGCTTGAGGACTACAATGGTATTTTACTATGCTAAAAACACAAAAACATCATTCATACCCCTCTGTCACTAGCTGGAGGTTGCCACTGTCCTCGAAGTCCATTTGGACCCAGGATAGAATGTCTGGTCAGAGTTTCTTCCTTTGGTCGCGGTATACTAAGTGACCTAGAAAAGTAAACAGAAAAATAAGTAAATAAAGAAGAGTAACATTGAACAAATAGCTGACATCCAGCAAACATAAGCTCATTTTCACCTTGACTAATGCATTCTACCTCGTCCACTATTGTTTTTAATCAACACACCAGGCCAGTCTAGGAAGAGATTTTACTTGCAACTGCTGTACTATATGTTTTCAGTGTGTTGATTTGTGTTTGTTGCTTTTTATGGACAAGTTTAAACCTAATGCAATTACTTCTGGAATGTTTTTATCTAGCATGGCAATGCAAAATGTATCTTTATTATTCAATACCCGGGGCCTTAGTAAAATAAAAGAAAATCAGGATTTGTAGTTTCCAAGGAATAACAGCTACAAAGACGTCTATCTCACACTAAAATCTGCGGATGGTTCATTTATAAGCATTGTAAAATGAAGAGATTCCACACGCAATATTCAAATTTAGTGAGAGCCGCAGACTAGGGCCACAATTAAGCAACTACTCCATGCAATTGAAGTGCCTTGATCAGGCACATTGCATCTAGAGATAAACTACAGAGTAGTCCTTATTGGAGAAACTTACAAATGGCGCATCTGCTCATTTACTGGCTTCACAAGCAAAAACTGCTGGGTTCTTGGGACTTGAGACACAAAATCTCGAACTGGTGCTACTACCTGTGAGATGCGGAGACAACGTCCATCAGAACAGACCATTAACACAAGCTGTACAATCAAACACCTCGTCTCTATGGATCATGGTATCTATGGTTATGAAGCATCTTTAAAACAAAGCAATGGAATAACTGTAGAATTGAAACTACAAGGTCCAATTCAGACCCATGAATCTAGTGTTTCACTGTTTTGTTCACCACCTTCTACATTATCTTAAATAAAATATTCTAGGCAATTTAACACACCACACATTTTCAACTTTAAGGAATATGAAACAACCTATGGCTATGATGCACCAAACTTTTCCCAAAACTTAAAAGCTTTGTTTCTAGCAAGCCCCTTAGTGGAATTTTCTTGAAATAGACACCTTAGTGGAATTGCGTATCACTTTGGTAAGCTTAAAACAAACAGTTTCTTAACAATTCCAATGCATCTCTTGATTTCTGGAGCACTCCACACTGGAAATCGATACACTTTCAAGAAAATATGAAAGACAAATAGAACCCTCAAAACCAAATATGCACACATCACGACCAAATCCAAGGCAGCTAAACAGGAAAGCTTGAACAAAATGACACCTAATAAATAGCATGTACGTGATGCATACCTTAGTTGTTCCACAAGCCTTAGGGTTTTGCTTATTGGCTGGATAAAACTCTCCTGAGAATCCTAAAAGATTATTTTGATGATGATTGTTCCCCTTATTCACTTGATATGTGCTTTTTCTATTTAGCTCCTCGAGTTTCTGTTGAACTATTGGCTTCAGTTGCTCAAGCTCAGCCACAGCATTTAGTAATCTCTTGAGATCAGACACAAAAAGTCAGATTAAGTGGACTGTTACACATGAACACTGGACAGAATCGAATATCTACCTTTTTTAGATAAATTTTGTTGCTCAGCAGTGATGCTCGATAATCTCGATGGCATGGTATTGTCTCAGAGACCAAACTTAAACAGAAAAAACAGCAATTTAAATACAAACTTCAGGGGTTCAGAAAGTATTTAGGACATCCAAATCATCAGAATCACTTTGTAATTCAATTGAGGCTCTAGTTTAAATGGAAAATAACCTTAAAACTTAGGGTTAATTACAAGGCCCTAACTTGAGGTTACTCTATCAGACGTAACCCATCTTTAATTTGAATTGGAAAACCTCCCACATTGCAAAGTTTTGAGTAGCCAAAATCTTTTTCTCCACATAAATTAACTTACTAGCTCACTGGATAAGAATGTGAATTCAAAACGAATAAAAAAATTCAAATAGTACTAACAAACTTTTAAAACTCATTTAGATAAAGTATTTTTGTATGCTTCTCTGTACCTTAATTTAGCAACTGATTAGGAAAAAAAAAATTTGAGGCATCCACAATTAACAAATTTGTTTCTTAGGAAATAATACTATTATCCAACAGGGCAGCTTGGTCAACTCTGTAGTAAAAAGAAAAAAGGTTTGGCTACTCAAAGCTTGAAATAAGGGAGGGTTTCTAACATTTCAAATCCACATCAGAAACTAAGCATAACGAATAATAAAGCTCAGCGCAAGCTTCTGACATTAACCTGAAACAAAATATAGCTTTGGGTCATTCTACTTCCCTTCTCACCTTGAGAATCTAAGAAGCATGACATATAAATCTATGACGTCTCCCTCTGCGCGGAAAATGTCAGCCTACAATATGGAAAATATATCATTTCCTGCAATATCAGTCTAGAGAATAAAGAGGAATTTGGATTCAAACAGAAAGTTACTATATAAACAATTACCTAATTGCAAAGCACTTTAGTATAGAAAGATATTCGATGGACGACAAGAGTCATAAAATGACTTAAAAGTTACTAATCATTGGCATATCAAAACATAAGTACAACAGACAAAAGTGCACCGCCAAACAAGTAATGCTATAGTTGAGAAATATGAAGAATGCAAAGAAGAGGCTCTAGAGTAATAGCAAGGGATAGCAAACTATATTTCTATTACAGTATGGCAGGTCGATCAAATCGAAGGGAATAATTTTTGGCTAGCAGAGATGAACTAGCAAGGGTTTCTCAGATCAAGAAAACAGCAAGCAGCAGACAGACGTGATAGTTATTGGAAAGAGTATAAGCAATTATCTTAAGAAGATATAGCGACTTCAATAATATGGCAATGCCACCGTATGCCAATATCCCAGCTTAAAACTAGCTAGTGCATCAGTTTAGCACTCAAGCAACATTATGACATCCATGATTGCCGATTCCTCTGTACTATGCAGTAAATTTAGGAATCGAATCTATACCAAACAAGAGTATAAATAGAGTAAGGGAATCGTGCTATTTGACTTGGAATAGGGTCAGAACAAACCCAAGAAATAACCTTGATGCAAAGCCAGCATTGGACCTATGTACCTGACCTAAGAAATGAGCACGCGTTGCCCCAACTAACATCAAAGTAGAAGAACTTCATTTGCTCTATTAGTCTATTTCAAGTTTTCAACAAAACATGAACCATTCAACCACCTAAAATTAACATTCCATTTTTTGGTTCACCAATTATTATTTTAGCTAGAAAACATTATAATCACGGTAGAAGTAAATGGTGAACTCTTGGTAGTGGTAATCCTAGAGACTAAAAAAATTGTTTCTGAAGTATGGCATTCTGCTCACTACTAATTTCCAATTAAGGATATGATAAATAATTTCAAGAAATTCAATACAATGATAATTATAACGACGACAACAATAACAAAAATCTATCAATAGTTCTCAAATGAAAACCCTACAGCCGCCAATAATTTTCAGTATGTTTATAAACCAAATATACTTTGAGTGGAGACGTCAGTAATTCATGTTTCAAGCTTAAGAGCTGTGCATTCAATGATAAAACTTTGATCCTTGGACAGGCGATCTAAAATTCACTAACTTAGTTCACAATTCAAAAAAAATACAAATAAGGATACAAATTCATAAAGTAGGTAATAGAAAAAGGAAGACCTGTTTGAGGACATTATCAGCGATCCGATAGTAAATTCTCAGAGAGATTCGATTATCTACATCGAGTTTCTTCGTACGCGCCTCGATGTTGATTTGACCAGAAGACGACCGCGTCATCATATTGAAGAACTCGTAGAATTCCTTTTCTTTATTTCTGTTTTCTTAGCATTCAATTGAGGTCGATCGTAATCTTTGATCGGACATAGACAATTGAGTCTCACAATGGCTGCTCCGGCTCGTGCTTGGAAGAGAAAAGCAGAGATTGGGAAAGGGTCGGGCGAGTAGAACAAGAAGGTCATTCAACAATCAAACGGGGGCAAATGTGGAATGATGTTAATTACTAGGGCACGTTTGGCTGCTCTAACATTGTTCTCTGGGGGGAACACTTAAAGTGGATTTGGCTCCTCCCAATTTCTCTTTTTTTTCCCATTCAATGTCCAATAATTGCTTTGGAACATTGTCTAATAAAAGTAAGTTCATACCCTGGGCTAGGGGTGGCATGTGGGTCGGACCCGGTCCTAAGTGGGCTTTGCGGGTCCGATCCTAAGTGGGTCGGTCCTAATCGGTCCTGGGCTTCGTGGGCTTCTTGTTGGAACCGGTCTGAGACCGGGATCACGAACTAACGGTCTTGTGTTAAGTGGGCCGGTCTTGGACCTAAGTGGGCCCAACGGATACTTTCTATTTTTTAAATTATTTTTATACAAGTTTGAGAAAAAAAATAGTAATAAAAATATATAAGGCAATTCCTAGTAAATTATATTATAGAATTGTCACCTAAATTTTTTAATTCAAATTTAAAGACAAAAATATTGTAAAGACATATTCAAAGCAATGCGTTATAATATATGTATATATATATATATATATATACTATACTATACTATATATACATCTTAAGATATATAAGCTATATTCGATTTACTATATATACATCTTAAGATTTATACATTAATATTCGATTTATATATATATATTACATTATATGTATAGCTTAGGCCTTTGTAAAAAGATTATATATATATATATATATATATATATATATATATATATATATTCTTATTATATTAAGATGTATATATAGTATATCGTAAGATGTATATATAGTATAGTATAGTATATACTATATTATACTATACTATATAGCTTAAGATATATAAAAGGAAAAAAAATTGTAAAGAGATATTCAAAGCAATGCGTTATATTTTTATTATAGCATTAAAAATTCATGGCAATATCTTTCTTAGTCTTCCTCCCCTCTATGGAATGAGCACAACAAGGTATTAATACCACCATTGAGAAGAAAAAGAAACTAATCAAGATGTGCCAAAATACAAGTTACATATTAATTTACATGGTATCTCTTACAAATTTCATAAATCCTTCAAGGTCCGGAGAAATTTCTGTTGGTGGTAGCAGAAATGAAGCTTGGTCGTCACTGCTTCCAGGTGAAGCATCATCCTCCGCAAGTTCAGCTAGCATTTCTTCATAAGTTTCGTCTACCTCTGGTTGTGATTCGGCAAATCCAAAAAAATTTCTTTCCTAACGGATCAAATATCTGAAAAGTACTGATATTTCCAAGCTCTCCCTCATAGACGCTCTATAATCATTGAGTTGAAGTCTTGCTTGACTGAAAGCGCTCTCTGATGCCACTGTTGAAGCTTGAATATTTAAAATGTCTCGGGCCATCCTTGAAAGAATCGAAAAGTATTTTTCTTTGTCCTTCCACCATTCCAAAACATTAAAGAAGCCGTCGGGATTCACTTCCTCAATTCCCTGTGACAAATAAACCTCAAGCTCATTTAGTTGTGAAAAATCACTAGTACTAGAACCTTGAGAACCCCTTTGTGATGACCCAAAATGTCATCTTTAAATTTAATGATTAATTATGTGATCTTTTAGTGACGGTTTGGCAGAAACTTAAGGACCAAAACTGCTCATTTCATTCATTTCGTTTTGGATTTTTGGAGTACGGTTTTTGGGCGATTTTTGGGCGATTTTCACGGGAAAATATTGGGGTAAGTGTTCCTTATCCTATATTGATTATATTTCATGATTCCATACTCATTTACATCATGAATCCGTGAATTTATGGAAGAAAAATCAAGATTTTTGCAAAATCTTCCAAAAACGAAAATTTAAGATTTGGAAGTCGAGTTGTTATCGGATTTTGGTAAAATTAGTATGGGTGGACTCGTAATTGAATGGGTTGTCGGATTTTATAAGTTTCGCCGGATTTCGAGATGTGGGCCCCACGGGCAAAATTTGAGCTAATTTCGGATTTTTAATGAAAATATAATATTTTCTTATGAAATTGATTACTATAATTTTTGTTGACTGTATCGAATTAATTATGACTAGATACGAGTCGATCGGAGTCAGAAAATCGAGGAAAAAGCATAATACTTGATTAAATTGGAGCAAGTCAAGGTAAGTGACTTGTCTAACCTTGTGTGGGGGAAATTTTCCCTAGAATTGGTATTGATGTGATTATTGAAATGTGTTGAAAGTCGTGTGCACGAGGTGACGAGTGTGTACACGGGTTAATTTGCGAAAGATTATATTTTTAAATTGTGTAGATCACTGTTGCGCATTTATTAAATTATTTTATCTTGTTATATTCTTCATCATTGATGTGAGATATATACTTCAAATTTGTTTGATCTTTTCTTACTAATTGTTTTACCTGTTTAGTTGAAACTTGGTTTCTTTTATTCTGTGCATTATTTGAAGGTTGATTTTCTTTAAATTAAATATTATTAATATGAAGTATTTGACATTTTTAAACTTGATATTAAAGCAACGTAGTAAAGATTTTGAAATATTATTTTCCTAAATTATTTACTCCTGAATATTTTTATACTCATTGTGAGGGAGACATGAGCTCTTTATTGTGGAAGAATATTATTGATGAATTATTTTGACATGAGCTGTGAGTTCATTATTGTGGAAAACTATTATTGATGATTTATTTTGACATGAGCTGTGATTTATTTTGGCATGAATCAGAAAATATTTTTCTGATTCAGTATTGGTTGTTGTTGTAGGTTTTTTTGACATGCAGCAATGTTGGATATGTTTTCCTTCCTTAGGTAAGAATCTGCAACAATAACCAATATTGGATCAGAAAAATATGTTGCAACATGTTGTAATGCCAATCTAAGGGACAAGAATATACCTCGACAGCAGGTGCAACAAATACTGGACTCCAATGTGAATGAACGCATCCGACAGTCCAAGAATGTTGACACACCAAGCTCCAGCAGTAAAGGTTCTGGAAGTAGAAAGAGCACACACACTGATGTTGATGGATTCAGGGGAACTGCTACAAAGTTGAGGACAGTTGACTGGGTAAATGAGAGGTTTGGAACCCCAAAGGAAACTCTAAATGTTCCACTGAATCATTCATGTCAAGAGATACTTTCTCGGACATTTAAGGTATCACCAAAATCCGCTGGAACTACAAGATTTGATAAACAAATAGGGAGTGATGAATTCGAGGATTCTGAACTCAGGTCTAATACAAATGCAAGTATAAAAGTTGACAATCAATGGTGCACTACACATGCAGGACAAGCAATCTAAGTTAACAACTCAAGCACAACCACCGATAGTACCCCTAGGGAGATTCCATTCATTGCAGCATCTTCTCAAGAACTTCGAACAACTAATGCCATGTCAATAGAAACCACAAGAACAACAATTCAGCATCACATATCAACAGACTACCCTAGTTTAAATTCTATAGATGAGTTGCATTTAAAGAGGATACAACAACATTTGACAGAAGGAGATCAAAATCATTTAATGATTAATGAGGCAAATGGAAATAACTGTCAATAAGCTATGATACCCCATCAACATATCATTATTGATCCATTTCCATTAAACTGTGCTTCAGATACTGGACAAGCTTTAAAAATTGAGGTCAACATTCTCTTGAAAACACCTTTACAAGTCCTACATGATCTAGTAACTCACAATGTTGCGCCGGTTAACATGTAACAACCAGTGGTTGACATTGAACAACTTGAGGAGGAATGTGATGATGAATCCACGATGGAAAACTTTAGAGCAGTAGCAAGGGAAGCTGATTTATCTCCAAGGGCAGGGGATAAATCTGGAAAGAAACCAAAGAAACAAGGCCAACACAAAGAAAGTCAACAACCAAAAAGAATCTTGCCTAGAAGGGCAACCTCACAAACTAAATGATGATAAAGTCTCTCATTTGGAATATAAGGTTTGTGAATACTCAACAAGACTTTCAGAGAGTGATCAATATGCAGAGACAACATATGTTTTCAATTGTTGCACTTATGGAACCTTTCCAGAACTGAAGGAGACTTGGAATGGAAGTTGTTATGTCGAACATCAATGGAAAAATCTGGCTATTCATTGAAGCTGGTTTATAATGGGAATTGATTATGGACACCGAGCAGCAGGTGGCTATAAAGGTATTTCATCAGGAAATATCAAGACATATCATCATGACTTTTGTAAACGCCAAATGTTCTGCACTTGAAAGGTTGGAACTATGGGACTACTTATATTACTTGGCTAGTGATATGGATATATCGTGGGTCGTTGGAGGTGATTTCAATGTGGTATTACATGAAGATAAAAAGATATGAGGACTATCAGTGCACCCACATAAATATGAAGACTTTGCATTCTATGTAAACTCTTGTGGTTTATTTGACCTTGGATATAAGGGCATTCCATTCACTTGGTGGAACGACATACTAAATTAACAATGCATCTTCAAGCGACTTGATAGGATCTTTGTCAACCTTTCCTTCCAGAATCTCTTTCCAAATACATACGTAGAACACCTGATAAGGGCTGGTTCAGATCATACACCATTGTTGATGACGTGTGGGCAGAAGTCTATGCAATTTGTAAAATATTTTAAGTTCCTCAATTTCTGGACTAAGCATGACACCTTCAAACAAGTGATCGAGCAAAATTGGATCGCAGATTTTATTGGGGATCCTTTCTTGATGTTCAAACAGAAATTAAAGAGAGTGAAATCTGCCCTTTCACACTGGAGTAAATTTACTTTTAGATTTATCTTCAAGCAACTATCAAATAGGGAGGATACGTCAGAGTAAAAGAGATACTATTTGAGGAGGAACCAACTATAGAAAATAGAATTGTACTTCAACAAGCACAAGCATAATTGAAAAAACACCTAAGCTTTTAAGAATAATACTGGAGATAAAAGGCAGGAATGAACTGGTTCGCTGGAGGGGATAGAAACATAAAATTCTTTCACAATCATGTAAACATCAAGAGGCAAAAGTTGAAACTCAAGAGGATACAGAAAATGAATAGTAATTGGCTTGAAACACAAGAACTTATGGCTAATGCAGCAGTGGAGTTCTTCAGCAACCAGTTTACACAATCAGGGGATACAACTAACTCTGAAATGCTTAACAATGTACCCACTATGGTGACACTTGAACAGAATTTGGAGTTGTGCAAATATCCTACAATAGATGAAGTGAAGAATGCAGTATTTGTTTTGTCTGGTGATAGTGCAAGTGGACTAGATGGACTAGATGGTTTCACTGGATTGTTCTACCATACATGCTGGGACATTGTGGGAGAAGATATCTACATGCTTATTTAGGAGTTCTATGGTGGGGTATCACTCCCAAAATCCATAACACGCACTAATCTGGTTCTACTGCCTAATAAACCTCAAGTGCAAACATTCTCAGACTTAAGACCAATAAGTCTAAGCAATTTCATCAACAAAGTAATATCTAGGGTATTACATGACATAATAGAGAAAATACTTCCCTCTTTGATTTCGCCCAATCAATCTGTATTTGTTAAAGGCATGAGTATATTTAAAAATATTTTGCTCACACAAGAAATTATCACCGACATAAGGTTGAGGGGGAAACCAGCCAATGTCGTAATCAAGCTTGATATGTCGAAGGCTTACGATAGGGTCTCTTGGAAATATCTTCTACATATTTTGAGGAAGATGGGGTTTGCAGAGCATTTCTTCAACATGATAATGAACTTATTGGTCAAGAACTAGTACTTAATGCTAATCAATGACCAATCATAAGGGTTCTTCAAGTCCAACAGATGGGTGAAACAAGGTGACCCCCTATCTCCTACTTTGTTCATTCTGTATGCGGAGGTACTATAAAGATGACTAAACAATATGTTCTTATACAAGAATTTCAAAGGATTTGGAATTCCCAAATGGACAAATCCATTAAACCATTTGGCTTACGCAGATGACACTGTAATCTTTTCATTTGTTGATCCTTACTTTTTGAAAAAAGTAGTTGACGTGCTTACAAACTACGAACAAATTTCTACACAATTGATTAATAAGTCAAAGAGCTCTTACTACATGCATACAAAGGTGTCAAGGAATTTGCAGGAAACAATTGGTTCTATCACTGGCTTCCAAAAAGGAACATTCTCATTCACTTACCTAAGGTGTCCAATGTTTTACATAGGGAGAAGGAAGGATTACTGGAACGACCTCACTAAGAAGGTGAAAGAAAGGCTACACTCTTACAAGGGGAAACTGTTGTCTTTTGGAGGCAAACCAACACTTATAATTAGTGTGCTTCAGAGTTTACCTACTCACATACTTTCAGTCTTGGATCCTCCTAACAATGTTCTTGAACAGTTACACAAGATGTTTGCTAGATTCCTTTGGATTTCCACTGATGAGGGAAGAAATTGGCACCGGACAAAATGACTCAACTTGTGTCTCCCTACTGAAGAAGGAGGAGTGGGGGTTCATATCACTTTTTGACATCTCGAAGTCACTGTTTGCAAAGTTATGGTGGAAATTCAGAACATCCAAGTCATTGTGGTCAAGCTTCATATGGAATAAATATTGCAAGAAGGAAATACCAACTGTAGTGCAATTCAGGAAAGGATCACATGTCTAGAGGAAAATGTTAGAAGCAAGAGATGAGGTCGAGCATGAAATTCTATGGCAATTAAACAATGGATCCACAAATGTTTGGCATGAAGATTGGACTGGACTTAGACTCTTATACCATCATGTACCACCGGGGTTCAATATCAATAAAGAGTTACATGAAGTGGCAGAGTTAAGAACAGAAAATGGTTGGGATGATCAATTGCTGGATCAAGCATTCCCAGAAGACATACCTGACCACATCAGGCAAGAAATTGACTTCGGACATACAGTCGCATACTGGGACACACCTATATAGATGCCAACATCATCAGGTAAATTTACAGTTGGGAATGCATGGCGCATATTGAGGCATAGAGAACGAACAAATCCAGAACAAAAGTCAATATGGACTAAAGGTTTACCCTTCAAAATTTCATTTTTTTCTATGGAGATTATGGAGAGGAAAAGTACCAACAGATGACTTATGGAGAAGGAATGATTATCAAACTGTTTCGAAGTGTTGGAATTGCTTTTCACCACAAGAAGAAACATTACAACATATTTTCCTTACCAGCTCAACAACATCACAAGTGTGGAAATCCTTTATACACGACGCTGGAATTGTGGTCAACCTGATACAGATTCATCAGGTGATTAGAGCTTGGTGGAATGCCGAATGTTGTTCTAAGCTTAAGCCACTCTTCCCGGTTGCACCAACAATTATTTCTTAGGAACTTTGGAAGAGGAGGAACGCTATAAAACATGGAGGAAAAATAGTTTATGTTAAAAGGGTGGTGCATGAGGTTAACAATACACTTCATAATCTTGCCAAGCTAAAGTTTCATTGGCTACCAAGTATACCTCTTCTTTGGTCAGATTTGATTAGGTTTTTTGAAGCTTATAAACCAGTTGTTATCACCAAAAGAATTACCTGGCAGCTTTCTTTTGAGAGATGGTTCAAGTGCAACACTGATGGCGCGTCTAGGGGTAACCCAGGCCCAAGCTCATATGGCTTTTGTGTGAGAGATTCTGTTGGTGATGTGGTCTTTTTCAAAACAGAACAGATAGGGATTACAACAAATATGGTCGCAGAGGCAAATGCAATTATGGAAGGGCTTTCATATTGCTTTCAAATGGAACTAGACCCTCTAATCATTGAGACTGACTCAATGGTTATGAAGAAGACCATTGAAGGAGAATGGGAGATTGGGAGGTACCCTGGTGCATTTCCAATGAAGTCAAGAAGATTAAGGAATTGAAATGGCAATTCAACATGCTTTTTCAGGTACATTAGAATTCCAATCATTCAATGAATTTCCTAGTACTGCAAAGACACTGATTAATCAAGACAAGAGTCAAATCCCTAATCTAAGGATTAGGGTCACAAGAAACATAAATACATAATGACGCGTAACAAGATTACACACAGATTTTACCTCAGTTTTCAAATCAATAACCTGCTACACATTCACACACCCAAGCATTTTGCATTGAGGTACACAAGACACATATGGCTAATTTACAATGACGTAGTACATCTGTTGTATATGCACTGGACCGCACTCTTTGCGAGAATAGAAAGGCATCAATTTGCATGTTGTTGTTCAAGTCCAGCAATACACAGATATGGCAACACCCATTCCATCGTGACAGAGTCATCACATATCCAAAATTATTTTGTAGAGCTACGAATGACAGTGTGCTTCTATGAATACACTAACTGCAGATCAGTTCAAAGGATGGTCAAGTTATATTGTTTCTGCACATCACTTTATATTGCTGGTTTTATTCTGCAGTCGTTAGCTGTTTGTTTGATGCAGTATCACTTCACAATGGTATTAGAATGTCACTATTCTCATTCTGGGGGTTGTTCTTCAACTTACAACAATAACACTACAACAAGGCAGCATTCAATATCCAACAGTTCATGGAAAATACTATGCTTTACAGTTCTGCATCACCAACGGGGGGAAAGGAATCATTCCATTAAAGACTGCTATGCTAGATGGAAATATAGTAAAAATAACACAATGATACAAAGTGTGTTTTCTGGTTCTATGCTTAAAACATTTGGGGTGTACTCAGTATGTGGTATTAGCATTCACAATGCTCAATCTACTGAGGATACTTCAATGGTCAAAAGCACCTCGCAGGTTCATTCACAAGCACTCATCTGCTTCAGCCGATGCCCTACAACTTCCTCTAATCCTCCTGTATTATTTCAAAATATAGAGTTCGAACCAGATGAAGCATCCACAACATTCCTCCATCACTCACTGTCCACCCTTCTTCACTACTCCCAGAACACACAAGAACTTAGGAGCATGAACTTTCCTCCTAACATGTTTGTTACATTTTGCAGGTTTCAGATATATGCTCAGCTTATTGAGACATCTGCAGGTATCAATCTCTTGCGGCTGTATCGATTCTTTAGGCCCTATACTAGTTGCGAGTAGTGCAAAGAAATACAGACATGGGAGCCTCAAATGCTTTTTGGTTACTGCAGCAAAAATTCAGAAGTGTTCAGTAAAGCTACAGCTGCAAGTACTTCAACAACTGCACCAACAGAACATCGATTCACAGCATGAACAAGTTGTACAGTTAATCCACAAGACATTATTATTGCTGCTTCAAATAGACATCAGACGACTACAAGTTAGGGAGTTATCACATATAGGGTACAAGGTCTCCTCAGTGTGAAACTTCACACAAGGCGACTGACTTTGCTGGGTGCTTTGGCGCTGCTTTCTCACAAACTAGAGATATTTCGATACTCAGTGGTATTAGCATTTCATAATGCTCAATCTTTGGTTGATGCATCACTAAAGGTGAAGATACAGTCCAGTTTTCACAGGAGCAATACACAAGTCTTTCTCTGTTTGGCCAAAGTGACTTATGCCCATCTCCAACGTGATTTATTTTGTATTATCATTATGTTGTGCTGCTGTGACTACATCAACAAAATCACCTTCAACCTGATAACAAAGATCGAATGCTAGGGCTGGTTCGACACACCACAATAACAATACATGGGACAACATGTGCAAATAAGCTGGGGGATATCAAATCACTGAACACACATTTGGTTATCAAAACTTCTGACCTGGAGCAGATATTTGTAACTCAGGTTCAACCAAATTAAAACAAGCAAGTATTACATCATTTTGCATAGCTGTTGTGGATTCATAAATGACTTCCTTTTTTTGGGAATGCAAGAGCAAGCGCTTGGTGAGAGATTTGTGGTGCTTCATTGATTCTTTTACAATTGTCGTCTACATTCACAAGCCTACTTCAGCTAGACACTTTCGAGTGCATACTTTGTAATACATAGCTTACATTTGTCATTTTTTATTCTATATTAGTTACCTACATTTCACTATTTTCAGAACTTCCCTGTTTGATGGGATACTTTGTAACATTTGGACCCAATTTGGAATTTATTTAATATATTAGCTACTAGGTTGATGACCTAGTAGTATATTTGCTATAAAAAAAAAGTTTGATAAAAGCCTCACGCGTCCAAATGCAACTAAAATACATGTAATTTGTCATGTCAACATGGCATGTCTACTTGATACACTTAATAGCCACTTGAAGTGTCTAAATGATAAATAGATCAAATAAAGTGTTTGTCTGATAGTTAAAGACAACTTAAAGGAGTTGTTTATGTATTTCACATTCAAAATTTATATGATTCAAAAGTTATTAAGAGCTAAAATAATGGTGAAAGAAAAATATTAAATACACTTGATAAGCTGATATTTGAATGATAGATTTAGACCTCTATTAAGTTTTAAGTTTAAACAAATAGGCCTAACAATGCTAGTAGCTTCCAAAGGATGTTCTCACATGGGAATAGTCCTCTGTTTATGCACGATTAAGATTTGATTCGGCGAAACTTCACGATTTTGGAAAGAAGTTTCTTTGCAGAGGAAGGTAGGAAAAGAGGAGCCAAAATAAATAATAACTAAAATAAAAAAGAATGAGCATTGGTTCATTTTACATTATTTAATTAACGAAAACCCAATATTAGGTACAACCAAAATGAATACTATACATTTTATTTATTTTATCAGTTATCCACGCAATGGACTTCTCCGCTCTAGCAGAAGTCATTCCGCTGCCTCTTAAATTACAATTTCATTTTCTTAAATATCCTTTAATCCTGTTTGAAAATTCGTCATTATATTTTAATATAGTTTTAAAAGTACTCTACATGAAATATAATTCAACTTAGTAATTAATGTTTGATTGACCCATGTTAGGAGTATATCACAAAAATTACTTATTCATTCTTTGACAATTCCACGATTGAAAAATATTTCCATGACAATATATATAAACATGACTTAAAACAGAAAATACTATAATATGGATATAAATATATTGAGTACCCAACACTAAAGCATGTAATCTATTGTTAAATGTCCATTTAAGATTTTGTTACTAATTGCTCTAAATGTTTTGCTATGTTAACAAAAACACGAAAAGAACAGAATCAATAATTTTATAACAATTGTTAATCTCAAAATTATAGTTAAAGAAAAGAATGTAATCAATTAGTGAATACTTTTAGTTTTTACATTTTTAGGTCAAGCATACGATTTTGCCCAAATTAGTTTTATTGCTTGAAATTTGGAAAGAAAATAGACTAATTTTAGTGTGCCATTTAGTAGTTTTACAAAAGCTTCTAGCTTCAAATCATGTCTTACCCAGTGGCGAATCCAGAATTTTCATCAACGGATATCAAAATATAAATAATTATATATATCAAAAAGTCAAGGGGAGACAACGTATAGTAAATAACTAAATATACATAAAATAAAATAAAATAAAAATTATCTAACAAAATAGTGTAATTTTTTGATGAAGGGATGCTGTTTGACACCCCTTGCTTCAATATGGCTCTGCCACTGGTCTTGCCCTCGCAATATATGATTAATCTGATATACGTATACAAAGCTACTACGTACATTTCAAAATTCAAAGTTCAACTTTCATTCATTTTTTAATATCGACAAACTATATGTTCTATATTCTAACAACAGACCACTTAGCTACCAAAAATAATAATAACGGACCAATTCAAACATACAATTTCGATTAAAATAAAACATATACTGGACCTATATTTGATCTTATCAATGAGATTTTTTATATTGTACTATACCAAAAATAAAAAGAAACGAATCCGATACTTACATGTGTTTCAAAGCAAAAACAAATTAAACTGAAAAGTAACTATAAGTCGTTCCTTGTAAGTGAAACAAAAATACTTAATTTGCCCAAAAAAAAAAGAAAAAAAAAAGAGCAATACTCCACTGAAATAGTCCATCTCGTTTTTTCTACTATTCAAAAATATTGGCCAAACACCTTAACTATCTAAAATAAGCATCTTTAGCCTCCCAAAAACTTTGCCAAATAGGTTGTTCATCTATTCCCTTCATTTGCACCCAAAAAAAAAGAACTGCTCTAGATACACCTTGAGAAAATTTTGGGTCATAATTAGTACTAATACAGTGCAATAAAAAATAATTGTATTCACTAACTAAATATAATAATAATATATATATATATTATTATATTTAGTTAGTGAATACAATTATTTTTAATTGCACTGTATTAGAGAGATGTATGTATATATTAAATATATACAAAATATATATTTAATCGATTATTATTTTTGAAAACGACTATACTGTATAGTTTAATTAAATTTAATACTTCAAGTCCAACTGCTCCATGGACTTTTGGTTCATAGTCAATGCTTTTACCGTAACAGAGTGCTTTCATAATCGTAGGTGTTTGAATGTGATTCAACATTTTAATAGCCCGGATATAATTAAATGTGATGGCCACGAATTTGTGTTTTCTTGTAAATTCTAGGTGAAGATTTTACGGAGTTTGGAGTGCTTTTAGAGGATTGTCGTTTTTTGCTAATATTTTTCTAGTTTAAGTCAAGAGGTAAGCACATTTAATATTTTTCTGGTTTAGTTGCTTATTGTTTGACAAGAAAGTCTAGAAATTATGCTAGTCCTTTCTATTGGGAATATGCTCTTTATTGTAAACTTGCTGGTTACTAATTCAATCTAATAAAAGTCTGTGTTTAAGTTAAAAATAAAATAATTATAGGTGTTTTAAGTAACAATCTTACCCTGACATTATGTAGTCAATATAACTAAGTTATACTGCCTAATTATGCAAAAGAACGAAATTGAATAGTTTGCCCCGTTTGAACGAAGGGATTTGGTCAACTGTACTTTTAAATTTGGCCAAATAACCTGATTAACACTTTTATTTGTTCGATTTTGACAATCTGCTCTTTTATTTTAAGGGTTTTTGAAATTTTGAACATATTCAAAATCAGTATTTTTAAATACCTTTAATCGGTGACGAAGCTTTGGCATGACTGAAACAGTTAAATTGTGCGAGGGAAACACGATTGATGTGATTAAAAAAAATTTAAATCAGGAAAAAAATGAAAAGAACAACAACAACAACAACAAATCCAATTTAATCTCATACGTTAGGTCTGGGGAGGGTAATGCGTACACAGCCTTACCCCTACCTTATAAAGGTAAAAAGACTGTTTCTCATAGACTTTCGACTTAAGGTACAACAAAAATAAAGCAACAAGTAATAACAACAGTAATATAATAAGGTAATGGAAGCGAATGACATAACAAGTAATAAAAAACTAAGAATAAAAGAATACAAAAATATTACTAGTACGGCTGGTAAACTTAGGAGAAATACCCGTGGTGAAGCCAGGAATTTCATTTAGGGTGTTCAAACTTGAAATAAGTAAGCAAAATTCCCGATAAAGAATGCTCAATATATGTTATATACCTTTAAAATATAATATTTTACCTATATATATAGTGTAATTTTTCGACAAAGGGAAGACTATGTACCTTCGCCCCTCAAAAACACACAACTAACTATCAATCCACCACCTTAATCATCGACCTCCACACCTTCCTATCGCTAGTCATGTCCTTGGTTAGGTGAAGCAATGACATATCCTGCCTAACCACCCCTCCTCAATACTTCTTTGGCCTACCCTTGTCCTTCCCCAAGCCCGCTAAGATCAACCTCTCACACCTCCTGACTGGGGCATCTATGTCTCTCCTCTTCACATGCCCAAAGCATCGCATCCTCTATTCCCGCAACGTGTCTTCCACAGATGCCACTCCCACCTTATCTCTAATAACTTCATTCATAATCTTGTCTATCTTGGTATGCACACACATCTATCTCAACATCCCAACACTCAACTCCATACAACATAACCGGTCTAACCACCACCCTGTAGAATTTGCCCTTAAATCTAGGTGGCACATTCTTATCGCATAAAACTCCCGAATCTAGCCTCCATCTCATCCAACTCGCTCCAATGTGGTGGGTAGCATCCTCGTCAATCTCCCCATTGCCTTGGATTATAGACCAAAGATGCTTGAAACTATCTCTTTTGGGAATGACTTGAGTATCAATTTTCACCCCCACTTCTTCTTCATACCTCTTATCACTATACTTGTACTCCAAGTATTCAGTTTTCGACATGTTCAACTTGAAACCTTTGGACTCCAACGTCTGTCTCCAAACATAGCCTAGCGTTAACATCCTCTTGCGTCTCGTCAATCAGTACTATGTCATGAGAAAATAACATACACCATGACACCTTCCCTTGTATATGTCGTGTCAGCACATCCAACGCTAGGGCAAACAAAAACGTAGTAAGGGCCAATCCCTAGATGCAACCCCATCTCCACATGAAAATGTTCTGAGTCTCCTCCCGCAGTACTCACACGAGTCTTAGCACCTTCGTACATGTCCTTAATCACCCTAAAGTACGCTATCAAGACTCTGCTAACCTCCAAACATCTCCATAGCACATTCCTCGGGACTTTTTCGTAAGCATTCTCAAGGTCAATGAACATCACGTGTAAGTCCCTTTTCCTCTTCCTATACTGCTCCACCAATCGTCTCACTAGGTGAATGGTTTCTGAAAAAAAATAAAAAAAAATGAAAAGAAACAATTGGAAAAAAAAAGTACTACCTCCGTTCTGGTTTATGTGAATCTATTTATTTTTTGGTCTGTTAAAAAAAGAATGACCTCTTTCTAAATTAGGAAATAGTTTTGCTTAAACTTACAATTCTACCTTTAATGAAAACTTTTATAACAACATAAATACTCTAGATCCTTTTTTGAATTATTTAGGATCACAAATTCTAATTTTTTTTTTATTTTTATAAATTTCGTACTTAATCAAATATATTCACATAAATTGAATGGAACGGAGCGAGTATATAAAATGTCTCCTATATACGTAATACGACTTTACAGTATAAGAATCTCATTGGAAAAATTTCTTTCCTTTGGTCTTTCCGTATTCATTCGTACATCAAGCGAAAGAGTCTTGTCGTAAAAAAATATAAAAGCGCAGGCCGAGGCGAGGCCGGCTACTAGTCAATGGTCAACACGATCACTATCAATCTGCAGTATTGGAGAAGCTCAAAAGCATGATATTGTATGTATACAATATAATTTTCCGGAATTGACCACCCTTGACAAAGGGTAGCTTCGCCCGTGAGCTGGTGACCTTTATATTAATTCAACACGTAGTCTTAATTACTCCGTATTTAGTACCTAACGAACTTGGAAAAAAGTGCTTTTAACTTTTCTGGATGCTTCCTTCCTTGATGTTTCTACTTTCTATGGGATTCCTCTCCAGTTTGTGCAGTTGTTTAGAGAAACGACGGAAAAGCGGCGGCGCAGGTGTCGGAGACGAAGCCGATGACACGGAAGATGACTTGTTTTTTGAGCTCCGCACTTTGCAAATTGCTACTAACTTCTTCTCCGACCTTAATCAGCTTGGTCACGGAGGCTTTGGACCTGTTTATAAGGTGCGTTTCCTCGATTTTTTGTTTTTGTTCTATAGTTAACCACGGTTCATTTCTTCGCACAAACACTAAAATTCTATTGTTTTATTGAAATACGAAGAGCCGAATTAGGTACTATAAAAATTTACCTACAATTGCGGGACCAATTGTGGTTGTTTCATTGCATTGTTGTTACATTTCGCATTAATGTCTTTCTAAGATAGGAGATCCACTTGGAAGCCGTCCTGTTGGGGAGATGATTAAATAAATAAATGTGTCCCTATGTAAGAGCTTAAACTTTTTGATTAGGTGGTCTCATAATTTAACATGGTATAGAACATGCAAATATACTTAGATCAAGTCTCATAAATATTTCCACATAAATCACATTTGCACGTGAGTATGCCTGTTAATACACAGTTAAAATAAATACATATGTACACCTTTTGAACATCTTAAGCTTTTAGGTGAGTGCTCATACAATCAACGGAACAAGTCAAATTGCTGTTTGTACATGTAGTATTTACTGTTGCGCAGCTAAGATAATTGTGACACGCTATCTTTGGGCTTTTTATCTTATCTATATGAGTAGTGCAAAGGATTATCTTTGCTACCCCAAGCCTAACATTCACTGTTGGGAATTCCTAGGTAGTGTAATGATTTACATGCCTACATAGCTATTCAGCAATAAACTATTATTCATGTGATGTTTCATTAATAATGCTGCTAATGGCAACAAGCTTGTCAAAAGCTAATCTTGACTTCTATTTACAGAATTGGGTGGATTGTTGTGTTGATTGGTTGAATGTGGATGAATTGATATAAGGTATAGAAGTGGTGACAATCTTGGCAAATGATGGACATGAGATGAAACATGGTGGTTGTGGTGATGAAACAGTAACCATGATTGTAAAGGGTAATTTGTTCTTTGTACTGATGATAAATTCTTGGACGGGAGAGAGAAGGTCAAGAGGCAAGTCATGTGGTGTTGAGTTGGGCATAGGCTGTCGAATAGAATATTGCTGATGTTGCTTTATAGTGACAAGAGGAGTTGCTCTGATGGCAAGCAACCTCCACTTCCAACCAAGAGGTTGTGAGTTCGAGTCACCCCAATAGCAAGGTGGGGAGTTCTTGGAGGGAAGGATGCCGAGTTTCTATTGGAAACAGCCTCTCTACCTCATGGTAGGGGTAAGGTCTGCGTACACACTACCCTCCCCAGACCCCACTCGTGGGATTATACTGGGTTGTTGTTGTTGTTGTTGTTGTTGTTGCTTTATAGTGCGTAGGTCCTTGAACTGCTAATTTTCCATGTAGTACCATCACGGACTCCTGTTGCTTAGGAACCGAACCTGTAAAATAGTATTCACTAATCAGTAACAAGTTTTCATACATCAGAAACATTCTAATCTAATCAGTCCAAATGAAAACTAAATATTTCAAAATTCCGAGACTCCAGTCAATAATTAATTCAGCTGCCCTAATGAACTTCATATGGTTACTATAGTTGTATAGTTCAATGAGGGAGATGCGAAGTCTATCTTGATTTTATCTTTTTATTACTTTTCTTCACAGGGACTGATGCCAAATGGTCAGGAAGTTGCTGTAAAGAAGTTATCCGTAGATTCAAGACAGGGAATAAAAGAATTCACAAATGAGGTGAAATTATTATTGAAAATTCAGCACAAAAATCTGGTTATTTTGTTCGGTTGTTGCGTGGAAGGACCTGCAAAGATGCTTGTGTATGAGTATCTGCCAAATAAAAGCCTTGACTGCTTCCTCTTTGGTAAAATAAACACTCATGATGCCAAGAATTTCTTGAATACCATCAGGCTCGGGAAAAACTAATAAAGTGCGATTTTTCAGCTAAGGAGAAGTCTCCATCTTTGGATTGGACGAAGAGATTACAAATAGTTACTGGTATCGCAAGAGGTCTTCTCTATTTGCATGAAGAAGCCCCTGTAAGAATCATACACAGGGACATTAAGGCCAGTAATATATTGCTGGACGAGCAATTAAATCCAAAGATCTCAGACTTTGGTCTGGCGAGGCTGTTTCCAGAGGACGGCACTCATGTAAATACATTTAAAATCTCTGGTACATAGTGAGTGTTATTTCCTTTCCTTGTATTTTTTTTGAATCACCAAGTGAAAAAAAAAAGGGGTTCCTCTGCTCCCATTTTCCTCCCCTTTTTTTCAGTGCAGGCTCTCCCTTAAACTAATTGTCATCTGAGCTGCTTCTGCTGAATGCAGTGGTTATATGGCTCCGGAGTATGCATTGCATGGTTATTTGTCCGTGAAGGCAGATGTGTTTAGCTTTGGCGTTTTGCTATTGGAGATTGTAAGTGGAAGGAAGAACAGTGATCGGCGGCTTGATTCACAAAAGGCAGACCTCTTAATCTATGTAAGTTCCAGTCCCAAAAACTTCAATGTATAAGTTTTTTGTTTATGTGATTGAACATGTGTATGATTTGCATTGCTTTCATGAGTTTTGAGTTTAATTTCATACTTGAATATCACTAAATACTAAGGGATCGTTTGGTTCAAAACCAGGATATCCCATGATTAGTCTCAGGAATATAACCTGGATAACTTATCCCATCTTTTATATGGGATAAGTTACACCAAGTTTTTGGTTTAAAAATAATACTGGTTTTAGTTAATACCTCCGACCAAACATGGGATAAATTTAATCCCAAAATTTATACCGGGATATCCCATCTAATCCCCGACTAAATGACCCCTAAGAGGGCTTGGCCTGGAAATCAGATATTCAAATTTTATATCAAAATAAGAACTTGCTGTCATGGGCATTTCTTGAAAGTAGTATTACATCTTAGAGCATAGTTGAGACAACCAGTCAGTTGTTATTCTCTGCTGCACATTAGCAGGAAAAAGTGACTGGCAGTGACAGCAACATAACCTTCCATTTTCATTCCTGAAGAAGGAAAAGATCTAGAACAACTTTTGATATTTAACCATCCACTCTCCTCTAGAGTAATTTGAGGATGTAGAAATAAATATATCCTCTCTCTTTTTACAGGCCTGGGAACTATTTCAAGAACGGAGGACCTTGGAGCTTGTTGATTCTAGCCTTGAAAACTATGATGCTGATGAAGCAGCAATGTGTATTCAGTTAGGATTACTGTGCTGTCAATCTACTGTTTCAGATAGGCCCGATATGAACTCTGTTAATCTCACGCTTTCAAGTGATTCATTTACTTTACCAAGACCTGGTAAACCGGCAACACAAGGCCGTGTAAGCAGATGGACAACTGATAGTTCTAGTGCCTTGACAAAAAATACTACTACTACTACTACTAATGCCAGCAGTACTTTAACTGGTGCGACAAATGCTACTTGTTCTACTAAGGTTTTTGGAGGCAATAGTTTTGTTGAGGATTATTCTAGAAATTCTATCTCATATTCTTCTATGGACGAAGGTAGATGACCTCATTTCAAAGACGGAGCTAGGATTTGAGTCTTATGGGTTCTGGATTATAATTCTTTTAAGCTAATGAGTTCTAAATTAATAATTTGTACATATTCATGGAATATCTTAATACAAATACAGAGTTTGAACAAAACCCCTGCCTCATTTGTATTGTAAATTTGTAGTGAGTTCGTTATTTTCCGTGTATATTTTGTTATTTACCTCATTTATCAGTTCACTTTGTGTGTGCGTGTGCCCACGTGTTTAATATATGTCAAATATGTCTTTCTCATCTTCTTGGACTATATTCATGTGCAATCTGTTATAGGAAGACGCACTAAAATATGGTCCTATTTCTAAGCTTATTGTGTAAATATAAAGGACCATAACAGAAGCGCATAACTTTACGGTACTAAGCTTAACAAATTATTATTCCCTCCAGTTTTAAATGCTAAGCATTTTGGCAAATTGAACAAATTTATTCTTACGGTTTTAATTAGTGAAATATTAAGGGTGTGCAACATTTTAAAAAGTAAATAATATGGACACGAGGTACTATTTGTTAAGATAACAAGTCAAACGTTTTTATTTAGCACTACAGAAGTTTCTCAAAAGGGTGTCCTTTCCCATGTTTTCGTCCACTTCATGACAAGAACAAATATTTGAATGTTGCTAATGACCTACACTTATTTTCTCCGAGCTAACATGTGAGTTTTTATAGAGTGGAGTTGTGAATTTAGTAAGAGCCAAAACCAAGATCCGAGGAACTTGAAGCTCGAGTCAACATGTTTTCTCCCAAGACACGATTGAATAAACGTAGACGACTTATGTCAGTATTTGTTACACTTAATTGGAGTGTAGGAAGTAGAAAGGAAGTGTGAGATTGGGTGCATGTGGCATGGGTTTCAGAAAATACACAAGAACCCACGCCGCAGTTATAGCCACCGACTACTGACTCAGAATAAACTAACACACCCTATTCTGATTTTTGATTCTACCATTCATTATCAGCCATCTCATTTTTTATACTCTTTCTCAATACCCTCTAAAAAAATATAAAGGAAAGCCACTAATTTTTTATGTAAAAGTTCACCAACTGCTGCTCATCATCTTTCTCCATTTTGCTTTGCTTTTTATGCTGGGGAAAGGGAATAAAGCCACTTTTAAAAGTCGCTCACTCACACCCACTTGAGAAAAGAAGATACTTGATCCCTTTGCCCCTGCAAATACCAGTTTGAAACAAGACTCTTTCTAAAGGCATGCCAAATTGGGAGCTGAAGCATTGTTGCAAGCATGAACAAGTCGTTTTTCTCGCCACTCTCGGCGTTTGCTCCGTTGTCATTCTTGCTGTACTTCCCTTTGCTTCTCCATTTTTCTTTTCTATCACATTCATACTCTCACATATTCAAGGAAAAGTGCTATCTTTATGATAAGGAATATTTTCTTGGATATCTTAATAATGGATCTCAATTGTGGAAATGTTATGTGCGTCGCTAGGCTTGATCCTTTCCCTCTTTATGGGTGCTCTGTTTTCCCCTTTATTTGTTGCTTATTGTAGAATTTTCTCCACAATCCCCCAACCAAAGAGCATATTGAGTATACCACTTGAACTATAGTTTTTCTTAAGAAGTGAATTGTGTTTAGCCTCTTTTCATCTGCACATTCTTATGCAGTACGTACCATTTACCTTATTGTCTCTCATAAATTTGAACCTCAGGAAGTCCACTGATGTGTTATTTCCTCCTTCCATGGGATGAAATTGGGGGGGGGGAGACCAGCTAGGAGTTGATGCTTTAAACAAGTAAAACTAAGTGTAAAAGAACTAATCAAGGATTAATTGAGTGCCCAACAATGGTGAAGCCAAGAATTTAGCTAAGGGTGATATATATATATATATATTGGTACAATATGATCCATTATCAGAGAGCAATCCTGCCCCCGACGGATCATTCCTTTTTCCGATTTGGATCCATAACAATGGATTGATTTGATTGTCACCAACTTTTAAACTGTCCATGGTGTCTCAATGTTGTAGTTATGGTAAATTATCAACTGGTCTAGTTTACTTGTCTTCTACTTTTTGGAAATTTAAGCTGTTGACTGCTGTGACTTAGTGCTCTATCTGTGACCATTCTGTTGTTTGTTTCTTGCAGCTTTGGAGGACAGTGCTACTACTACCTTTCAAGCTTGTTACCGTGTTTATTCATGAAGCTAGTCATGCTATAGCGTGCAAACTTACTTGCGGCCATGTAAATAGTCCTCTCTCATTCTCTTAATTTGTCGAAAGCTGATTATGACATGTACTTGTAGAGTTTCATTTTGTAATAGAATATGATACTTACTGCACCACCGAGATACTTCAGGAGTTGCACCATCCCGGGGTGAGCAGAACATATCTATCAGATAAAATGCTCGAGAAGTATTCCAGTGCTTGGTTGTTGTTAGCAAATATACTATTATAGTCCAGTATTATCATTATCATGCTTCATAGCATTAGAGAGAAAAAGACAATCCTGAACATATCCGTCTTCAATGCTTGCTTCAAATTCCTTATACCCTACATATGTCTTTGTAAATTGGGGAACTTTCTCACTGCCAACTGCTTTATTAGCTATGACATTGGCATATATTTCTTTATACAAACCAATTACTAGCAAATAGTCCTATCTTCAGCCTTATGACACAGATGGGTCTGCTCTTCCTATTTTAGCTGATTTTCTGAAGGTTGTATCCATCTGCAGGTTGAGGGGATACAGGTTCATGCTGACGAAGGTGGTACTACCCAAACACGTGGTGGCGTATATTGGTTCATCTTGCCAGCTGGATGTATATTTCTATCACTTCCGTGGTCACTTACATTTTATGTTCTTATTAAAATGAATTATGAACTTATTGATTTAGTTCTGTTTTGGTTGATTAGATGTATAGACGATCTTAGAACTAACAGAGTAATTTTCGATACTTTCTTATCTCAAAATAATATTGCAAACTACTGTAAAATGCCCATAATGATTTCTTTCTGTCATTGGCTGATGTTAATAACATATGATACTCTTGTTTGGTTATCAGTTGTATTTTTTCCTCTATAGATCTTGGTTCAGCATTTTGGGGAATGGTTTTAGTGCTCGCATCCACCAAGCTCCTTACAGCAAGAATTGCAGCAGGATGTTTAGTGGTCACTCTAATTGTTGTTCTTTTTGTGGCTAAAAATGTGAGTGATCAATTAATTCCCTTAGAGCATCTCAAATTCATCCTATCTATGATCGCCTAGCCTAAATGGAATTACATATGTGATTAGTGACAAAGCATCCTAATGGAATGATATATTTGATAAACTTGGTGTATAACTAATCGCAAAGTAGCAGGTGTTCTGAAATAACTTTTAATACTATCTCGGCGTCTTCTTTGCAAAGATTTTTGCTTTGTTATAGGACTGAGACATTGACATGACCATGAATAGGAAGGTGTGGAAGTTGAAATTAAGGTAGATGGTTAGGGCAGGTAGCCGAGCGTTGTCCTTGACGGTAACAGTAGCTTTCGTACGATGATTTAGTGTTATTTGTGTATTCTAGTATCCCTTGACTTCTGTGATTACTTGTTATTGCTTTCATGTCGGCTTTCTGATTGCAGTACCTAGTGTATTTAGTTTTGTATTTTTGCTTCGTTTTCTAATTGGTATGCTTGTTGTTGTTGCCCTTCCCTTTACCTATTCTAAGCCGAGTGTCTTCCGGAAACAACCTCTTTTCCTTCTTGAAGGTAGGGATAAGGTCTCGTACACACCACCCTCCCCAGACCCCACTTGTGGGATTACACTGGATTTATTGTTGTTGTTGTATAGGACTGAGACATTGTGCTAGTTGATGTTGTATCTTTTAAATGATAATGGTCTTAATATGCATGGTTCTGCGATGAAGTTGGTGCACTTTTCTTACTGATCATGTCATGTCTCTTTTCTGCAGTGGACACTCCGGGGCCTTTGTATTGGTAAGATCATTCAGCCAACAAGGTTTTTCTAATATTGTGATACCATGAAAATTAGTCCAAGCTGATATTTGAACCTCAAACCATCAGGATTTATTATCTTCCTTGGTGTTGTATGGATTCTGCAAGAAACAACAAAGATTAAAATTCTGCGGTACATCATTCTGTTCATTGGTAACTTTCAATCCCTTTGCCTAGTAACTAAGCAAAATTTCGTGCACCATTGAACTCTTTTTCCAATGTGTAAACTCTTTTTTGCTCATCAAAGCGTTACTGAAATGCAGGTGTAATGAACAGCTTATTTTCTGTGTATGGTAGGCCTGCAACTGTTTCATACCCTTGTTTATTTGATAAAATTCTACCTTAGCATATTGATGCCTGGACATGTTTTAAATTTATACAGATATCTACGATGATCTGATATCACGAAGAGTACACCACAGTGATGCTGAGAAGTTTGCTGAAGTGTGTCCCTGTCCTTGTACTGGTGTTGGCTGGGGGGTCATCTGGTGAGCTCACCTATAACTTAAAAAAGCAGCAAACCAGATATCTGACTTCCTTAAATAATACTCCTAGTAGTTCTTTTGCTCAAGGGAATGTCACTTGCAGGGGACTCATTTCTTTCTTGTTTCTCTGTGGAGCCACATATCTTGGTTTAGTGATCTTGTCTTGAGGTACGCCTGCTAATTAGACCATTCATTATAAGTCCTTATGTTTTAGTTAAATCCTATGTTTCATCATCATCTTCTCATTGAGTGAAGAATCTTACATGTATACAGAAGTTGTTTACTGGACTATCCTTGGATTCTAATTTCAATACATGTGTTTCTACTCACTCCTATGTGCATGCGCGTCTTGGGCAGGGTGGTTTGGGAATGGGCAATGTGGTTTTTATTCTATAGCCAGTCACCATCATAAGCTATTAGTTCTTCCAAGGTACAAAGAGTTCAGACTTACGGAGATCGATCTTAAAATGAAGATACAAAGGAACACATTTACCAATCTATCGCTCTTTCTGGAGATGGTTCTCTTCTAATTCTATTGTATTTTATTTCTGGCACATAACCGATAGAAATAAAAACAAGAATCGGTTCTGAATCATTTGCTTGCTGGTCCCGTACTCTTTTGACTTAAGTACTGCTGAAATTGCTGTGGAATCATCAGAATATTGTTATGTGCTTGTTGTGGTTTCTTTCTCTTATTGATGAATAGGCCTTCATTTTAAGTGTCCTAAGCGACAGAGTGAGGCATTGTAAAGTTTAAATTAGAGCCAACTGATGGGAATCTATTGATAAATAATAATGCAGGTAGTTCGAATTGAACCAGCCTCTTCTTGGATGAGAAGTTGGATTACTGCAGCACTTACAATTACAAACATATACGGATGCTGCAGGAGGAGAATTCGAGAATTAGACCAATATTTCTATATATCTCATATTCATATACCAAAAGGATGCATCGTACATTTCCTCATTAGGCATCAGTCATAGCTTCATTCGATTTGTCTTTAACATTATACTGTTGTACATATCAGTTTAACATAGTTTCTTCACGGAACTAGTAGCTTTCTAATTTTGGATATTTTTGTTGGAGTCACAATACAATTATGTCAAATCGGTACCTTCAATTTTATCTTTATTTATATTTCTGTCAATACATGTATTTACACTCAGGCGCAGGCATAAATACATGCATATAACCACAAATATAGCCCGTAATACTTTAACCTATCTAAACTGAAGAAAGGCGGAAAACTACTTGATAAATAAGAGAAAAATCGTGAGTAGTAGTTCTATTAGTACTTTACAAAAATAACTTTATAACCTTTTGATAATAGGAGAAAAATGAAGGTCAACATAAACATTAAGAAATAATTTTTAATGTCTCATTCACACAGGAGTCCTATAAGTTCTTTCAACTATATCGTAGTAAACTTAGCAACAATGAAAATGTTTACTAAGTATGAAGTAAAATTAGCAACAAATGAAAGTGATTACCAAGTATTACAAGCATATTAGCAATTAGTACATGTAAACGAGCAAGATTATTAATCTTCTAAACAAATTTTAAAAATATGTTGAACGACAGGAGTCAACAAAAGCTTCGGTACACTACAACAAGAACAACAACCCAATATAATTCCACTAGTGAAGTCTGGGGAAGATAGTGTGTACGCAAACCTTACCCTGTACATGTAAACGAGCAAGATTATTAATCTTCTAAACAAATTTTAAAAATATGTTGAACGACAGGAGTCAACAAAAGCTTCGGTACACTACAACAAGAACAACAACCCAATATAATTCCACTAGTGAAGTCTGGGGAAGATAGTGTGTACGCAAACCTTACCCCTACCCTGGGGTAGAGAGGCTGTTCCCTCCAAAAACTCTTCACTTTGCTCTTAGGGTTCCAAAAACTCTTCAATTTGCTCTTAGGGTGACTCGAACTCACAACCTCTTGGTTGGAAGTGGAGGGTGCTTACCATCATAGCAACTTACCATCATAGCAACCCACCTTCAGTACACTATATAACCTAATTCCTATCAGCCATCGTAGCCAACCAAACATAAGGAAAATTTCTTTTTTCAGGTAAAATAGAACGTTTCTATGAAACTATAGTGTAGGAAAATTAGAATAAAAAATCAATTAACAATTATTTCACGACTTCCAAAAATATTATAGAAAAACGTCACTAAAAAGCTAGAGTAAATTATTTTAACTTGGTTGAGTACTAAATTAGGGAACTGCAGGATAGGAAGACGATTTTATGTTACTATAGAGTTAATGTAACAATCACAACTTACTGCAGCAAATAAATCAGTACACTTATCATACACCTTGCCATATTGCGAGTACTTCTACTCTAATTATACACCTCAGATTACCAAACCCACGCTCAAGAAAAAACCTACAGGAGATAGCAACACAATACGTGGACAATCAACGAGTTCTAAAGATAATAACACCTAGGTTCGGCATAGAATGATGGAAACATGGCAAAAGATTTATAAAACAAGTTGAATTATCTTTCTAGAAGATTGGAACAAAATTCCACAGAAACTCAAAAACAGTTTTAACACTGTCCTCTGCCTTCCAAACAAAATTTAAATGCCAAAATTTTATAAAGTAGCCACTAATTTATAGTTCTGCATCAAAGAGATCAAGACCACTATTTTTTATGTTTTAAGCCTCCGTGATGGGGTACTCGAAAACAACATCTTTGCCCGAAAGCTTCCTGTAAACTGCAGAAAAGGTCTCCAGCTTGTACTCGGTGTTGTTGCGCTCCTTGGGATCCAAGAAGACCTGTCCAGCACAAACATGCACAATGATGAAGAACTGAGAAAAGTTGACAAATATAAATAAAACTAAAACATGTTTCAGAAGCTTCCTTCAGATTGAAATTATGTTTTTCTTTACTGTTAAAATAACCCCGGAGTCGATGTAATTTAGAAACAAATAGTTAAGCAACATGATACGACTATTTAATTTCAAGAGTCATACCTTCATTATCTTGGATCCATCAATGCGATATCTAGTTCGCTTCCCAACAATCTCAGCTGGTACAACCAAGTCCTCCAATATAGCATCGTGAACAGAAGTAAGAGTCCTGCTGCGGGGCCTCTGGGCAGCAGAGCCTCTCTTAGGGGGCCTCACTATCCTCCTGGTGGCAATGAAGATTACATCCTACAAGAAAGTGAATGTCAGGAAATGCTAAAAAATCATATTCTCCTGGTTGATTCTTGCATGAATATTTAGAAATCAAATAATGATCAAAAGAATATAGGACAACTCAATACTGAACATGTAAGTCATGTCTGACATCGCAAGCAAACTGGTATCCATTAAATAAAGCACACAGGAGTATCATTTCAGAATTAAGTTACATCAGTTAATTCATCGTTAGCCTAAAATGTACAAAAATTCCAACACTATGAATAAATAATTACTATAGAGTTCGCCACAAGAAATGGATGCATGCAAAAATTAAATAACTAGAAGAATTTCCATTCTTCAGAGTGGCATTAGGGTGAGAATCGTGCAAAGAGAACAAATAAATAAGAGTGGAGTATAATCTTTTGCCCAATCATACAGGAGATATATTGGTGGAGTCCAGTGAGCAAAGTATGCAATATCTTTTAAGACTCATCATTGGATTTTTTAATAAGGTAATTCATCATTGGAATTACGGAAATGTTTTAATTGCATCACCATATTGTCAATAATCTTAAATACAATAACAAAATGTGGCTCAATTCTAACGAACAGATTTCCAGGTACAAACTTGAAAACATATACAAAGCCAGTGACAGCAGGAAAAAAATGGCTGATGGTTACCTTTCCACTGAATTTCTTCTCCAGCTCCCTAACAAGACGGACATGGACCTTGCGGAAAGCTTTTCTCAGTCTATATGGCACGTGAATGACAACAGCTTTCCTATTTCCTGATACATCAATTTGACTGCAGCAACAGCAAAATAAATTAAGTACCACAGAACAATTCAATATATATTTACTAACAAAAATTCTGTTACACCACTCTTACGCTGCTGAATTGATGTATAGATCCTTCAATTCACTTTTCAGCTCTTGGTTGGTGTTTTCCAAGTCAAACAAAGCCTGTTCAACAACAAAATTTATATCGTCATTCCACAAACACAAAATAATCAAAAGTCGGATTCAACAAAGAACAACACAAAACCTGTGCAACGGACTCCTCAAATTCAGAAGGTTCAGCATCTTTGTCTTTGTGAATCTTTTGCCTTGACGTGTACATCTTCACAGATCTAATCAATCAACTGATTCAGCTATAAACCCTAAAACCACTATAAATAATCTGTAGAAACTTATCGACTAGGAAATAAAAAATCAAAAAATGTAACATTTTCTCCTGAAGATTCTTAGGCTATATCCTGATTATACAATATAGGAACGACTTTCAATCAATCAGGCATTGAGATATACAGCTAATTCCCAGCTTAATTAACTATTGTTCAGAAGTATGAGCATTCGTCATTTTTTTCTTTGTTCATATTATATGGAGTAGTAATTCAGAAAGATTAAGATAACAAACTTGAAATAATTCATGCATTTCTAATCAAATAGGTAAAATGCAGCAGAAAACGTCTATTTCTGCCAATTGTCAGGTATTACAATTCTGTTTTACGCATATTTTCTTACTAGTAAGGTAGAGATAATAAATTGCTTAAACAAATGGAAATTTGGCGTAGATTTGAGGGGAAGTGAGTATTGAAGAGGCAATGGAAGAGAGTGAAGAGTACCTCTGAGTGTTCGGCAACGGCGGACAGATCTGTGAGTGTGCCGGAATCACTTGCTCTGACAGAAGATAAAAACCCTAATTGCTGGAAGTGTTAAATTACTTATAAAGAATAATCAACGGCCAGGATGAGACAAGGAGCGCTGTGCGGTTCGGATTCTGTGGGCTGAAACTCGAGTTAACAGAATAAAAATTTAGCCCGTGTTGTGTACATCTCTAAGGCCCAATATTGATGCCTAGCCCACGTTATTGGACAAACAAGGGGTAAAATTCATAAATAGATACTTTTTAGCCCCTATAATTGAAAAATAGCCACTGTTATAGAGTTTCACTCCTGAAATTTACAGTACATCCGTCACTCAAAATAATAGTTGAAAATTTTATATTTTTTGAATATTAATGTATAATATAATTTCTTTAGACAAAATAGTATATATTTATTTTTGTATATTTGACTAGTGGCTGTAATTATTTTTGATCGATCGATCAAATGTGTAAAGCTCTATTTAACACCCCATGGCACTGACTATTTTTCAAAAATAGTGCTAATGGCCAGAAGATACTTTTTCTACACAAACAAGGTAAGTCCCAAACGTGTGAGTATCATAGCCCATCTCATGTGAGGAAAGTATTAACGATCAACTGACTCAATTAATTTTGGGAAAATTACCTGTTACGTCGGCACATAAGAAAGTTTATAGAAAAATTAGTTAATTTATAAAATATTATTAATATTAACCAATTAGCTATTTGTAATCAAAAAATATTTAATTTTTTGTTTTCTTTTGAATAGATGTTGTTGGAATATATTTGATACATCTTAAGAAGTTTAAATTTCAGTTTTGGGATGATTTTGTAGAATTTTGAGGTGGTTTGAATTGAAAATTCAAAGTTGAAGATGAACATGGAAAAAGATAATATGCGTATCACACTGTGTATCATTTATATATCATGTATGTATCATATTTGTATCAAATGTGTATCATATATATATCTATGTGTGAGATACATGCGTCGCAGAAAAATTTTTGAACTCGATTTTAACTACAAATTTTGATATCAAATCAGTCCAAATAACCTCCAATCTTCCTCAAATTTTGTATATTGACATCTATATGTTGTCAATGAATTTCAACCATATCCATTAAAAAAGGTCGTCTTTTGCTTAGATTTTTTAAATCTTGTATATATTTTTTTTGTGTATTTCATCACCTTGTTTGTTACCCCATCCATGAAATTTCTTTTTCGTCTTGTATCTGATGTTGCTGATCACGCTTAAAAATATGGAAGGAGATTTTTGCGTGTGATTCTTGGAGAGAAAAAATCCTTATTTAATTTGGTTTTCACTTTCGTATGTGATTGATTAGTTTTGGTAAGTTTATAATTAATGGCTAAATATTAATAAATTAGAACTTATTTGAGACATTTCCCTAAGATTCCCTTAATTTTTCTTCAAAGGCTTAAAACTTACTATTATTGGATACTACAATGCAATTGTAAGTTAGTTCCATAAACACTAAAACTTCCGTTGATTTATCTGAAATTTGATTGCATCTCAAACTTGAAATGCAACAATGAAAATTTAGCCTTTGAAGTAAAATATTACTGTAACTCACAGCAGTTAATTTTTTTTTTGGGGGGGGGGGGGGGGTTGAACAATTTTGGTGTTTGCTAAGTCGGACGGGATCAGCCAATTCATTTTATCTATTCAAGTAGTATCTTCTACGATTAAGTGTAACGTGTAAACTGCTTTGCTCAAAAGAGTTACTTGGACTGGATAAACGTCTTAATTGGTAATAATAAGTTCCAAAACTCTGTGTGAATTTTACTGCACTTCTGAGTTGGTAAAATTTGAACTCGAATTGGAAAAAAAGCATTCTCAATAGGGAATTCTCAACTTCGCAGGATCCTACATTTCATAGGGCCATGATCTTTGCGATTCTATAACGTACTAGTAAGCCAGTGGGCCAAAAAATGCAAAGCTCAGTTGGTATTTGTTTTATAGTTAGCAAACTCAATTTATTAAGTTTTCAAGGAAAAAAAGGTATTTGTTTAAGTTGTTTTCAAAGTCAATATACGAGCAGTCGAATCTCCACTTTCTGAATATTATAACGAAGACGAGAAGCGTATGGGAAACAATGTTTTCATTTGTGGTGAAATTTGGAGATAAACAGTTGAGTAGAATAGTCAAAGTCTTTCACAAAGAAAATCGTCAAGTTTTGCCTTTTTATTCTCAAAAAGACCATCAGACCATGCCACTCGAGCACTAGTCAATTTAATTCTCATCAATCTTTTTTTTTTTTTTCTATTTTTCCAAAACCAATTCTCTGCATCCACTTGTAGGTCAAAGCAACATAAAGTTTCATTTCTAACACGCCAATGAGATAACAAATACTCCTTCCGGTCTACTTTAAGTCATTTTTTGGTTTTTTTATTATGGTCCACAATATTTAATTTCTTCAGATATCAAGAAGAAATTAATTTTTTTTAAAAGTTGTTATTGTAGTAAAGAGCTTAAGAGTAGTTTGTTATATTTCCAATGAGCAAATTAAGGTTAATATGATCAATTTTATTATTAATTAATGCTAAAAGGTAAATTTCTTAATATGTGTGAAAGAGTAAAAAAAAAAATCACTGGACTGAAGGGAATAATAGTATTAAAGATAAAATGTTATGAAATATTTGATTATGGTGGATGTCCATAATTCCTAAAGGAGTAACACCCACTACTCTTCTCCATTAACCTCCCACTATTTCTTACCATTATGATTGTAACTCCAACACCTCCATAAATCTCCCTCCATGATCTCAATAGTTAATATCATGTTCATGGCATTCTTTTGTATTACCTAAATATCATCCTATAAATAGAGGGTTTGGGCATCACATTATACACACTTGAAAAACACTTGATGAAATAAGAATCTCTCGTCTCTTTCTCTCTATATTTGTTAGATTGTTATTCTTGTTCTATATTGTTACTTTGAGCTTAGTTTCTTACTACGTTATCACCACGAATTGCTATTTTATTTGACACTTCGTAAAAAAGACGAAAAGAGGCAAGGACTTGATTTTGGAGATAAAGTTGTTAACAATGGCTGTTTTCTTCAAGTAAGATGCAGCACTTAATTTATGATTTTCATTTTGTTTCACCAATGTAAAAGCCTTCTATGAGAGTTTCAATGAGCTTTGCCAAGTGATAAAGGTAAATTTTGCATTTTATCTCGTGAGAGATATTTGTGGTAAGGCTGATTTTACCATTACAAAAGATAAATGCACGTGCAATTATACACACAAAAAATATACTGCAAAATGTTAGGTGTCTATGACATATAAATAAAACAATAGATGTATTGGTAACACTACTATTATGTTTGTGATGATGTCACATGCTGTATATTGTTTAATTTATTTTTTCTTACATGTATTCGTTTAACATTTTTCATCACCTCATCAGTTAAGCATGTGACCCTACAATATATGAGTTATATGCAGGCTACATATTATGCTAGGTATATAATTGTTAATGTGATTTAACACAACATGCAATCTGATAAGAAACAATGCTAAGTTCTCCTTGGTATATTTCTGTATTGTTGTAATAAACAATTAAACTTTCTGAAAAAAACAAAACAGAAAATTAGTAATACTTGTTTAACAAAATAGATTCTGAAAAACCAAAAAACAGTATAGGAATAAATCGAGCCCACTGAATACACAGTGTGTCCTTAAGTAATTATTCCCCTCAAGTACCCGAGGTGCTGGAATATATCCTCCCAGGATAGAACGATTTAACTCACCAGTGTATTGGTACCAAAAACTCTGATGAACTGCGAACCACTCAATGGTCGTAAAATACACTGGAAAATATTGTGCAGAAGAAGAAGAAGGTCAGAAAATTTCGTAAGGAAAGATTCTAGGATTCAAACTCTATTTATAGAGTTGCTGGCATTGTTTCTGAAAAGGTTTGCAACCTTTCAGAAGCAGCCATGGCTGTTGGAAAAGGGGTGTTTGAAATATTGCGGGAAAAATATATTTAAAATAATTCGGGAAAGAAAACGGGCCTAACCGACCCGGGTCGCGGGTCATGGGTTATTCCGGATTGAATTTTTCGTTAATTATTTAATTAATTAAGTAAATAGTTGAAAGGAATTTTGTCCAAAAAGATTAATCAATCAATCGTTGACCAAATCCAAATCCAAATCCAAATCCGAAACCGGAGCCGAGCCGAGCGAGCAACGACGACGACGGCGTTGCCTTTTTCTTAACTCTTTAAGAGCTAGAAGAAGAGCAATTATATATATACCCATCAAAGCTTTTTCTTTCTCCGATATGGGACAATGTCCCTTTCCCAAGGGAAACTCAAATATTTTATTTTTCCTCTATTTCTCATTCACCCTCTTTAAGATACACAAGCTTAAAATTTCAACAATTCCCCACATGAATGGGGAATGGCTATAAAATAAAGGAATGCACGGACGTGTGTGTGTTTTACATGCAAGAATTAATTGCATCTGGATAAGTAGGTTTCCCTTTGAACTTTCCGTAGTGAACTTATATTGGATATACTCGGTCAATCGGTAGATTTGATATCTTTGAACCGTCGAGCTTTGTTGTATACCTAGACAACATAAATCACACAATCAATCCTTAACCATCTATGGTTCTCACGGTTGTGTTCGTTTCAGCCATGAACACCGCCTGGTTTCATGAGTGCTTAGAGAATGGGCCTTTACTTTCATTCCCCTTGAAGCGGCTTACATTTCACACTCACATAGGTGATTTCTAAACGTGTAATCCTATAGACACACTATCTGGTCATATCCTGCCAGACTTAGCAAATCATTAAAAAACCTTTAAGCTTTGTTGACTCATCAAAAAGCCTTAATGCTTTACCTCGATTTCTGAACATTGTCTTCATCACGAGAATGGGTTGAGTTATTTGACAATGTTGAACCGTCATTCATAACTTTGTTTGATCTCTTTGAACCTAGCTCGTGGGATCTCCAGTCTGCTAGGTAGAGTTACCGTCATGATGACTTGTCCTAGACCTTAACCCCATTCCCTTTGATGATCTTTCAACTGCCTCTCTAGATAGGCCTTTTGTAAGTGGATCCGACACGTTATCTCTTGACTTTATGTAGTCAATTGTGATAACACCACTAGAGAGTAGTTATCTAACTGTATTGTGTCTCCATCGTATATGACGAGATTTTTCGTTATACATAACGCTCCCTGCCCTGCCTATTGCCGCTTGACTATCACAATGTATACAAATAAGTGCCAAAGGTTTGGGCCAAAATGGAATATCTTCCAAGAAATTCCGGAGCCATTCAGCTTCTTCACCGGCCTTATCTAAAGCTATGAATTCAGATTCCATTGTAGAACGGGCGATGCACGTTTGTTTGGATGATTTCCAAGACACTGCTCCACCCCCAATTGTGAAAACATATCCACTCGTGGATTTAACTTCAGATGATCCAGTGATCCAATTTGCATCTCTATATCCCTCGATCACGAAGGGATATTTGTTATAATGAAAAGCGTAATTTTGGGTATGTTTGAGATACCCCAAAACTCGTTTCATTGCCATCCAATGTATGTGATTGGGATTACTTGTAAACCGACTCAATTTACTAATAGCACATGCTATATCTGGTCGTGTATAATTCATGATATACATCAAACTTTCCAATACTCTTGCATAATCCAATTGTGAGTCACTTTCACCTTCATTCTTTTGAAGTGCATAACTCACGTCAATTGGAGTCTTGTCAATTTTGAAATCCAAATACTTGAACTTGTCAAGTACCTTTTCAATGTAGTGAGACTACGATAATGCTAGACCTTGTTGAGTCCTGTGAATTCTGATTCCTAATATCACATCAGCAACTCTTAAGTCTTTCATATCGAATTTGCTAGCCAACATGCGCTTAGTAGCATTTATATCTGCCATGTTTTTGCTCATTATCAACATGTCATCAACATATAAACAAACAATGACTTCATGACCTGAAGTGCTTTTAATGTAAACATATTTGTCGCACTCGTTGATTTTAAACCCACTTGCCAATATTGTTTGGTCAAATTTGGCATGCCATTGTTTGGGTGCTTGTTTAAGTCCATAAAGCGACTTAACAAGTTTGCACACTTTCTTTTCTTTACCAGTTACCACAAAACCCTCAGGTTGTTCCATGTAAATCTCTTCCTCTAATTCTCCATTTAAGAAAGTTGTTTTAACATTCATTTGATGGATTTCAAGACCATACACGGCCGCTAGTGCCACTAACACCCTAATAGATGTTATCCTCGTTACTGGCGAGTAAGTGTCAAAGTAATCAAGGCCTTCCTTTTGTCTATAACCTTTGACAACAAGTCTTGCCTTATATTTGTCAATAGTGCCATCAGCTTTCACTTTCCGTTTAAAGATCCATTTCGAACCTAAAGGCTTATTTTTCGGAGGAAGATCTACCAATTCCCATGTATGGTTATCCAAAATTGATTGAATCTCACTATTGACTGCCTCTTTCCAAAACCCTGAATCAGAAGATGACATAGCTGCTTTAAAAGTTTAAGGCTCATTTTCAAGCAAGAATGTCACAAAATCTGATCCAAAGGAAGTAGATGTTCTTTGACGTTTGCTACGCCTTGGATCTTCTATACTTGGAGTATTTTCCTTTGGTTCTTCCCGAGGCCGTTTAGGTATTTCACTTAACGACTCACATTCTGTTTTATACGGATAGATGCTTTCAAAGAATTCAGCATTATCTGATTCCATTACCGTATTAATGTGAATTTCGGGATTATCGGATTTATGAACCAAAAACCGACATGCTTTACTGTTTGTAGCATATCCAATGAAAACGCAATCAACAGTTTTTGGTCCGATTTTAACCCTTTTAGGTAAAGGAACATGTACCTTTGCTAGACACCCCCACACTTTGAAATATTTCAAGTTGGGTTTTCTTCCTTTCCATTTTTCATATGGAATAGACTGCGTTTTGCTGTGGGGTACTCTGTTGAGTATTCGGTTAGCTGTAAGGATAGTTTCGCCCCACAAACTCTGCGGTAATCCAGAACTTATTAATAAAGAATTCATCATTTCCTTTAATGTCCGATTTTTCCTTTCCGCAATTCCATTGGATTGAGGTGTGTAAGGTGCAGTAGTTTGATGGATAATTCCATATTCTGAACATATTTCTGCAAATGAAAATTCATATTCTCCACCCCTATCACTTCTAATCATTTTGATCTTTTTATTCAATTGATTCTCCACTTCATTCTTGTATTGCTTAAATGCTTCAATTCTTCATCCTTACTATTAAGCAAATAAACATAACAATATCGAGTGCAGTCATCAATAAAAGTAATAAAATACTTTTTCCCACCTCGAGATGGTGTCGGCTTCATATCACAAATGTCAGCATGAATTAAGTCCAAAGGATTTGAATTCCTTTCAATAGACTTATAAGGATATTTTACAAACTTAGACTCAACACATATTTGATATTTTAATTTATTACACTCGAATTTAGGCAACACTTTTAAATTAATTAACTTCCGCAAGGTTTTGTAATTGACATGTCCTAAACGAATATGCCATAAATTATTTGACTCCAATAAATAAGAAGAAGCTGCAATTTTATTCATATTGTCAACAACCATTACATTTAGTTTGAAGAGGCCCTCTGTGAGGTAGCCATTTCCAACATACATTTTACTCTTGCTTACAATAACTTTATCAGAAACAAATACATATTTGAATCCATCTTTAACAAGCAAAGAAGTAGAAACTAAATTCTTCCTAATAGTAAGAACATGAAGAACGTTGTTGAGCGTTAACACCTTGTCGGAAGTCATCTTCAGGAATATCTTCCCATAACCTTCATTCTTGGTTGTTGCATTATTTCCCATGGAAAGCTCTTCTTCGGGACCAGCAGTAGAGTAAGTCGCAAATGCTTCCTTGACAGCACAAACATGTCGAGTGGCTTCAGAATCAATCCACCACTCCTTCGAATTTCCAACTAGGTTGCATTCCGAAAGCATTGCACACAGATTATCAATGTCATCATTCTTCTCCACTATGTTGGCATGTCCCTTCTTCTTATACGTTTTTGGGAGACAACAATCATGGGCTTTGTGACCGATTTTTCCACAATTGTAGCAGCTGCCCTTGAATTTCTTTTTGTTCTGCTCCTTAGTCTGTCCAGAAGACCTCTTTCTCTACTTTCTTTTTGGAGCAGTCTCCTCAACGATATTAGCTCCCATGATCGTTGAATTTCCACGAGACTTCTTCTCGGCTGTTTTGTTGTCTTCCTCAATCTTGAGACGAATCACAAGATCTTCCAACTTCATTTCTTTGCGCTTGTGCTTAAGATAGTTCTTGAAATCTCTCCACGAATGAGGCAATTTTTCAATCATTGCAGCCACTTGAAATGCTTCATTCACGACCATACCTTCAGCAATAAGGTCATGAAAAATAAGTTGAAGCTCCTGAACTTGGGTTCCAATAGTTTTACTGTCTATCATTTTATAGTCTAGAAACTTGGCAACCACGAACTTCTTCAAGCATGCATCTTCAGTCTTGTACTTCTTCTCAAGTGCGTCCCATAATTCTTTCGAAGTGTTCATCGCACTGTACACATTGTACAAGTCATCCTCTAAAGCGCTTAAAATATAGTCTTTGCAAAGAAAATATGTCTGCTTCCACGCCTCAACAATCATGAATTTCTCATTGTCCATCATGTCCGCAGCACGCACTGGAGGTTCTTCACTAGTGAATTTCTGTATTCCAAGTATGGTAAGCCAGAAGAACACCCTTTGCTGCCATCCTTTGAAGTTGGCTTCGGAAAATTTCTCTGGTTTCTCTGCCGGTGGAACATCAGTCCGGCTTGACGAGGCTATCGTCATTGCCGCAATAGTCGCAGAAGAATTTCCGTTATCAATTGCCATTTCTCACTGTAAACAACAGTACATAAGAGTTCAATTAATGGCAAAATCAGAACAGTAAACAATAATGTTATTAACAAAAACAGTATGTATAATAAATAAAATCGAAGTTTTTATATACTGTTTCACAGAAAAACGATGAAGTTTTTAAGAATGTTATAATACTCTGATGAAGTTTTTATATCTTCAAATTAGAATAGTAAAATTCAAAAGGAGTAGAAAACCACACAGGTTTTAATCTCCACAAACAAAATACAGAATATAAAATAAATTCCTTAAGAATGTTATAATTCTGTATTGCTGTAATAAACAATTAAACTTTTTGAAAAAAATAAAACAGAAAGTTAGTAATACTTGTTTAACAAAATAGATTCTGAAAAACAAAAAAAATAATATAGGAATAAATCGAGCCCACTGAATACACAGTGTGTCCTTAAGGAAATTATTCCCCTCAAGTACCCGAGGTGCTGAAATATATCCTCCCAGGATAGAACGATTTAACTCACCAGTGTATTGGTATCAAAAACTCTGATGAACTGCGAACCACTCAATGGTCGTAAAACATACTGGAAAATATTGTGCAACAGAAGAAGAAGAAGAAGAAGAAGAAGCTCAGAAAATTTCGTAAGGAAAGATTCTGGGATTCCAACTCTATTTATAGAGTTGCTGGCATTGTTTCTGAAAAGGTTTGCAACCTTTCAGAAACAACCATGGTTGTTGGAAAAGGGGTGTTTGAAATATTGCGGGAAAAATATATTTAAAATAATCCGGAAAAGAAAACGGGCCTGACCGAACCGGGTCGCGGGTCATGGGTTATTTCGGATTGAATTTTTCGTTAATTATTTAATTAATTAATTAAATAATTGAAAGGAATTTTGTCCAAAAAGATTAATCAATCAATCGTTGACCAAATCTAAATCCAAATCTGAATCCGAAGCCGAGCTGAGCGACGACGACGATGCGAGGCTTGCCTTTTTCTAAACTCTTTAAGAGTTAGAGGAAGAGCAATTATATATATACCCATCAAAAGCCTTTTCTTCCTCCGATATGGGACAATGTCCCTTTCCCAAGGGAAACTCAAATATTTTATTTTCCCTCCATTTCTCATTCACCCTCTTTAAGCTACACAAGCTTAAAATCCCAACACTCCTTTTCTTGATGAAGTTTAAAAAAACAATGTTCAGGAGCAATTTATCCTCGAGAACATAAAAACATTACTTGTACTATCAGTATATGATTTTTAAATTATTCTTGTGCTTTCAACTAACATATTAAGTGAAGGTAAAAAAGATTGCAATGTTATAGACTTACAATTTACCCATGTATTTTCTGAAGTGATAATTTTTTAAAGGCTCAAAGGTGAATCTCAGTTGCACTTTGGCCTATTATGTTATTGGTTGAGAGTAAGATGGTGGGTTCAAGTCCCATCGCACCTTGAGGGTAAGACATCGGGTTTAAGTCGTAGTACACCATGATAATTAAACATTGGGTTCGAGTCCCAATGCATTATGGCCTAACATACCTTTATATGGGTAAGGCATTGGATTTGCGTCACAATGCACCATATTGATGATATAATGATGACTAAAAAAAAACATATTTTAATGAAAAATATGAAACTTGTCCCACTTGATTTGCTCCATTCTTGAAGAGGATGTGATAGCGGTGCATAATAAATCTAAATGAAGACCAATGAATGTAGGCGTGCCAAAGATCAAAATAATAATGGTCGTCATTATGGTAATTATAAAAAGAAAAATAATAAGAGTTCTCAAAATAATCCTACAAAGGTGAAGGAATTGTGTATCAATATGGTCTGTAAATATGAGGCACGCTCAGAAGATTATAGTCCATTTTTTGAAAGAATACGACTTTTGATAAGCATTGTAAATGTAGACTCATTCCTGAAAGTGAATGTGAAAATATATATGTGATATAAATTATGCATAAGAATGTGCTTATGCATGGTTGAATAATTACTACAACTCACCTCTACTGGGAGGTTTGAGAGAAAGAAAGATAATGAATATTACTGTGTGGTTACATGAATATGTGATTGGTTGCGTACATATGGTACGCCACAAATATTTTATTGTGCCTTATAAGGTTATTAAAGGCAAAATTAAAGTAAGAAATAAATTTGCTTATGATAATTTTGACCATGACAATTATTACGAAATTATTTTCTCCGTAAATGAGACATTCACCATATGGATGGTGTGACAAAAGATCTTGTAGTACAAAATTAATTAAGAGCTCTGGAAAAACTAATTTGTTACTATCCGGATGAATGAAAGTGTTCTTGACATTAATATTGTAGTAAGTCTCAAAAGAAAACTTTTTGAGTTTCAAATATATTAGCCAAAGTGGTTGGCATTTGAAAGGAATATTGAATATCTTCATATTACTATAATCATACCGGGTAAATATGAAAGGTTATCCGACTTTTCTTCTATTTGTACTATACATGTATAAGTATGATGATGGGATCACATGTCATAGTACACATGTTTACTAAAATAAATATCAGTTGGCATGATTGGTAACCGGTTGGCCATCCCGGTTCAATTATGATGCGAAAAATGATTGAGAATTCACATTGGCATGTATTGAAAAATTAGGAGATTCTTCGAGAATTCTCCTGTACGACTTGTTCTCATGATAAATTGATTACTATGCCAGTTGGGGTTCGGGTTGTATTCCCTGTTTTTTGGGACATATAAAAGGTGATATATATATATATATATATATATGGGTCCAGTCACCCGCCATGTGGACCGTTTACTATTATATGATTTTAATAGATGTATTTATTGTATGGTCGCATGTGCGTTAGTTATCAACTTGCAATTTGGTTTTTGCAAGGTTGCTTGCTCAAATTATTTCAACACAATTCCAAAATATAAATTATGATGATTTATCTTGATAATGCTGGTTTAAATCCAAGTTGGTTTAGCAGAAATTGCATGTCTCCAATTATAGCTAAACCATTGGTTATGAGAACAAAAACTCCCAAAAAGAAATTTGGTATGAGGTGTATTATTTAATAAACAGTAGCACTTGTACGCATCTAGCCAACAAATTATGATAAATTCTCCATATTACAATTGGTTCAGGGTCAGGAACCAAATAATTTCCATCTAGAAATATGGATGTGCTATATGATTTAATTGTTCTACCACAATGCACAAAGATGGATCCTCAAAGAAGGTTGGGGATATGTGTTGGTGATCCCAACATTAAGGGGAGAAAATGGGCAGCTGAAAAAAGTGATACGTGGAATGAATTACTATGAGTACATCTAGATCCTCGTATAAGAAAATGTGAACTTGAAGTTCAAGTGATAATTCATTTGCAAAATATTACGAGGGGCATTTGTTGATCCAAAGCTAAATGTCATATTTCAGCTGTAATGCTCCAACTAAAATAAAGTCCATGATAGACAGAGTCTATGACCCGCATAAAGCGTAATAGACTAATTGGTTCCAAAGATAAAACTCCTTGAAGAAGGAGTGGAACAAATGATCAAGATGGTCATAATAAGGAGGCAAGTGCTCTAGAAGAACACCACAACATAACACTCTATAGACCTCATGGAAGAGGCTTAGGTACCTGAAAATAATGAGATCTCCATAAGTTATGTCTTTATTGTGTGATGATGGAACCGATGTAAAATGATCATCGATGATATTGTTGATATAATGTAGCGCTCAATATTATTAATATTGACGAGGATCCTGAGCTCAAATCTGTCATGAATTTTGGACAGATAAATGATTGACCAAATAAAAAATGCGCAATGAAAATTGACTTTACCTGAAAAATGTGAAGTTGGACGGATAACCCCAACACCTGAAAGTGAAATAAAAAATCAAGAAGATAGAAATAAAGACGACTTATCACACAAGATTTTTCGTAAATATCCTGGCATTAGTTATATGGAGATATGCTTTCCTATGGTGGATAAAATCGTTTTCAGGTTTTAATTTGGCAATACATAAAAAATTTGATATGCATATAATGAAAATCCTTGAAGGATTTACATTGTTCTGAAGTATAGTAAGGTTCATAAGAAACTTATTAAATAAAGTTTCATTAAATCCTTATGTGGATTAGACCAATCATGGCATACACGATTTGTTTTTGTGTCTAGTGCAGTTGGTGCACTAATGTATCTTGTTAGAACCATAAGTATAATAATATTCTAGCGAGATATAGTTTTACGCCTATGTGGATATATTGAAATACGATTAGTATTATATTGCAAACGTAATCCTTGATAAAGATTTGCTTATTCTAACAAATACTGTCAATATTTTGTTGGTTATGCAAATGCAAGCATTTTCCTAAAGTTCGTTCTTCAAACAATCTATTTGCATATTAGGGTTGACATATTATTATTCTACAAGGCAGTCAATCGTTGATACCTATTCAAGTCATGCCCAGATAAGCAACTGATAAAGCAAGTGACTCAACACAAACAGACGTGCGACTTTTCTTTGAAAAGAAGATTCCAATAATATCGAAGATGATGTTGTTTGCATAGATCAATTGAAAGAAGGATATATCGAAGGAGACATAATAAAGAAAATTTCACCATAGTTCTTTTTCAGACGCATGATCTTCAACAGAATGGTGAAATTGATATTCAACAAATTCATTCATGTGATAATTTTGTTGATCTGTTCACTAAGACATTGCCAAACTCAATTTTAGAGAAGTTGAATTACAAGATTGAAATGCATTGTTTTCAAGAAATAAAGTGATGTTTTCATCAGGGGAGGCAAATACGTGTTGTACTCTTTTTCCCTTAGCATAGGTTTTGTCCCAATGAGTTTTGCTGGCAAGGTTTTTAACGAGGCAGCAGATAATGCGTATTACATAATATGTGTACTCTTTTTCCTTCACTAGAATTTTTTTTCAAGGGTTTTTTTTCAAGTAATATTTTAACGAGGCACATTATCTTTAGAAATCCAAGGGGGAATGTTATGAAATACTTGATTATAGTGGATGTTCATAACTCCTAAGGGAGTAACACCATCTACTCTTCTCCATTAATCTCTCACTACTTCTTACCATTATAATTGTAACTCCAACACCCCCATGATCTTAATAATTAATACCATATTCATGGAATCCCTTTGTATTACATAAATATCATTCTATAAATATAGGGTTTGGGCATCACATTGTACACACTTGAAAAATACTTGATGAAATAAGAATGGCGTAATACCTAAAAACTGTTACACCATGTGCGTCCCAAGGTGACGTAATGAATATGAGATTTGTTAATCATGATTTAAATAATTTTAAAGTCATAATATGGCTATATATGATATTTGGATAGAAAATATGAAGTTTGAAAAAAATCAGATTAAAGTTGCGAAAACACCGACTAAGGATTTGCCCTGTAACAAAGTGTTTTGAGAAATATATTTCGTGTGCTATATGAGGATACCAAATTGAAGGTCTTGGAATTTAATTTCCAACGTACTTAACCGTTCATTCATATGACACCCAGATAAAAAGTTATAAGCGTTGGAAGAAGGGCCAATCATAGGGTGCAAAGTAGCACCTTTTTGACTTTTAAATAAATGAGATTTTTACATCCCATCTCGTCTCTTTCTCCATCTTTCCAGAGAGCTCTCCCAAACAACACCCCTAACCTTACCCCTAATCTCTCTGCATGATCTTAAAACAAGATTATCATCCCGGGCACGAAATCAAGAAGCGATAACATTAAAACGATCCCTACGACGTAAGTATCGCTATATCGCCTCTCTTTTTCTTTGTAGTTTCAATTTTGGAAGGTACTTCATAGTTTAGAAGACGTGTAATTTTTGTATTTAAGTGTTTAAATATCAAGAAATGTTGATAAATTCATTTCCTAATAGTTAGAACTTACGGGACGGTGATCGAAAGCCGTGAGTTCGAGTTATTTGACTTGTAGTGGACTGTTTCATGTTGCCTTTGGGCTGTATATTTTTATACTGTTTAATGGAGTTTTGGAGGACAAATAGTGTGGAGAAACACCACATAATGACGGAATAGTGGGCAGGTCGTTCATCATTACAATTTTTAAGTTGTTTGACACTACTTTAGTTGTCGTTTTATGTATGAAGTGATTAGGGTGTGTGGGCTGTTTTGTGGTATATTGTGATAGAGATAAGGTTGAAAAATAATTCTTACATGTTGTTATTGGTGTGTTCCTATTGTTGTCGGTATATGGTATTGGAGGAGGGCCTAGTTACAGGGGAGATGCTGCCCAAATTTACGTAAACGAGCTACTAGTTTAAGTTGCGGATTTAGCCTTTACTCAGCACTGATTTTGAATCTCCTTATGATGTGGTAGATTGTATTGAGTTGTTTGAAGAATTTCTTTGAAGGTATTAAAGACTCAACGGAGTTAAGGTATGTTAAGGCTATCCCTTATTTCTTTTTGGCATGATCCAAATGATACAAACGAAACGAGCAAAATACGCAGCTTTCATAAATGACTCTATTCATAGAAATACTAGGGGGTATCTATATTTTTGATTCCCCATGTGAATTATTATTATATCCTCTGTTCATGGGTCTCAGAAAAATACGTATTTGATAAAGTTTGTCCGAAAGACATATTGATTTTATGATAGTCGAGAAATCCTATTAACGTATTTCTTATGCATTTCATGCATTTATACATGTACATTGACCCATGACTAGAAGGCGTTATATACGCGTATATTATATGTATATGGGAAAAGGTTACAGCGTTATATATGCAGCACCACCTAATCAGCTGGTATACGTTGATGATTTGCCCACAGTGGCCGAGATGATATGATGGGATGCCCTCAGAGGCTTGATGATGTTATGTACACCTATACCTATGCATGATACGACATTTACACGCACGTGTATGACATTATAAATGTTTCAGGATTCACAAATTTATTTAGACTCACAGGTGAAATTTTGTACTCCATGTTTCATTTATGTCTTTTATGTACTGATTTTCATGCCTTACATACTCAGTACATTATTCGTACTGACGTCCCTTTTGCCTGGAGACGCTGCGTTTCATGCCCGCAGGTCCCGATAGACAAGTCGAGAGTTCTCCTAGTAGGCTATCAGCTCAGCTGAAGGTGTTTGTGCACTCCACTTGCTTCAGAGTTACCTATTTGGTCAGTATGATTTGAATATGTATTGATTGGTATGGCGAGACTCTGTCCCCACCTTTATGATATTTATATACTCTTAGAGGCTTGTAGACATATGTCATGCATACGGATACGGGTACGGCCTTATAGGCCAGTACGTCATATGTATAAGTCGGTATATCAAGTTGGGTCACCCTATATTGAGTATTTCCTCATGTTTTATTCTACTTATCTCACGGCAGCCTCTCCGGCTCATATACCTATGATAGTATGATACGAAAGATACATTACGTTGGTACTCAGTTGAGTACGGTACCGGGTGCCCGTCGCGGCCCATCGGTTTGGGTCGTGACAAAAACCTCCCTAAATTTGACACGGATTATTAGTTACACCCCTAAACTATTCTTGGTCTTAATTATCCCCCTGAACTTGGCCTTTTGAGAGTCATTACCTCCCTGGACGCTGAAGTGACAAAGAGTGTGGGCGTACTCTCTTTTAAGCGCGTGAGAGTGAAGAGAAATAAAAAAATTAGCTTACAAATAGGTTATTAGTTAACTTTTAATTGCATATAATCATATATTATGATTTATTTATTATAACTATGTATTTCTTCTTGCTTCACCTTGACATATAATGTGGACTTTACTCTAACTTTTATTCTTTTTAATTTCTTATATAGATATAATGTCTATTTGTTCCAACTTCATATTTCTTCTTTTCTTTTCTTTTTTCTTTTTTTTAAAAAGTTTTGTTGGAACTCCATTTTAGCTAAATAGAAAACTTTTAGCAAAAATAATGGAGTACTAGTTGTGTATTTTCTGCTATTTGTTTTCTTTAGATATAATATCTATTTATTTTAATTGTATTTTTTTTTATTTTTGAGTCAAATCAGTAAAAAAAAATGGCTACAACTCCATTAGTTTTTACCAAATAAAAAGGTATAGCCAAAATAATGAACTTGCAATCGTACACTCTTTTTATTTCTTCTTTTGATGCAATGACTATTTATTTCAACCGTGTATTTTTATTTTTTCTGGTAATATCTGTGAAACAATAATATTTTTAGAGCTCCATAATTTAGAGCTATATAAAAAATTATAGTCAAAATAATAAAAACCAAACTATGTATTTTTATATCTTTTTAGATGCCTTGACTATTTATTTCAACTGTATAAATCTTTATTTTCATGTCAAATTCAAAAACAAGAACTAAAAACAGCTCTAGAGTAGTTTTTGAAGTTTTTATTAAAATACTTCAATTTTTTTCCAAGTAAAATGCATGTTCAAACATAATTTTGACTTTCAAAAATTATTTTCATCTCATTTTCAAAAATTTATTTTTTCAAATTTTAATTAAATTTATGTCCAAAAGCTAGCTTAGTATGTTACGTAACCAACCGAAAAAAAAGGAGAAGAAAGAAAAGTGGAAGTCTTTCAACCCTTTAATGGGCGGCTAGACAATCATCCTCCTTTCATATTTTTCAGCTGCCACCTTTAATTCCGTCCTTTGTGGCATCTTAAGATTTTCAAAAGTTGGCGAGAAATCATTCTAAGTAAAAGTCTTTAAAGGTCTTATCAATAAATCCCTCTGTTTCCTATCCTAGAACTGACTCAATCAGAAAAAAATATGTGGTGAATAACCCGCATTATTTTGCTTTTAGTAACGTTTTCTGCATACATGTATGTTAAGTATACATTATTTGAGTTTGACTTCTACGTACAATCCGGAAAGGTGAACAGAGTACTCTGCTTTTTCAAGAAAAGAAACAGTTGAAAATGAAACTAGCTTCAATCACCCAATTTCAACTATTAACAATTGGTCATAACCTCACTATTTTTGGTAAAAATATCATGATATAAGGTCACTATTTCGTTCTAAAATCCCAAGAAACAAGAAAGATGACCATAGTTTTAGGTCCCTTTTCCTGAAATTGCTAAAATTGATCCATGCTCCACAAGCTGTCAGCTAAAATATCACCATTCATCAGATTGTTTTCTCCACCCACCATTTGATCATAATTATTCAAAAAGTTGCCAGTTGCTGAGCTGAAAGTATCCATACCATAACTGTTGTCCTCAAATGGAAAATGGGCAAACGAATTTAAGTCAGAATCACCCATCTCAAGAGGTGGAATTTTAGGACATTCCGAAATAATGTTGGGAGATTTATAGATACTCATAGATTCTGACGAAGGTGAACTCGAACTGCATCTGCTGCTGCTGATGCTGTTATTCTCTAAGCTTAAAACTTGTGGGGTTTGTGTAAGTTTCGTGATATTTAAAGGACCATATTGTGAATCCAATAATGAAGTTGATTGTGAAGTCTGCATTGCTGGGATAGCAGATGAACCTTGTATCTTCTGAAGAAGTCGAGGTATCCAGAGACAGCGAATCATGTGTTGAAATGCTGCACTATTGGAGTCAATCTTCAAATGCCTAGCTTGTTTCTGCACCCTTGTTCTCCAGTAATTCTTGATTTCATTATCTGTTCTTCCCGGTAGATATTGGGCAATTCTTGACCATCTATAATATTGTCAAGGAGAATCACACCAGTTATTATAGTTATATATACACTGGCAGGGGCGGAGCCAAAGACCAAGTTACGGTTTCTCTAAACTCTGCATTTGCCTTAAAAAATTCATTAATATGTACGAATTATTAGTTTAGAACTCATTAACTAAAAAGACTAGAATCATGAACTTGGTACTAGAAATGAGGCCTACAACAACAGTTCTAAAACGGAAAACATTTGTAGCTGGAAGAAGAATCAAAGAGTACTATACCTGTTACCCAACTTGGAATGAAGTTCAAGAATCAGGAGTTGTTCTTGTGGAGTGAGATTCCCTCTTTTAACGTCCGGTTTCAGGTAATTCAGCCATCTCAATCTGCAACTCTTACCTGTTCTCTTCAATCCTAATAAATCAAGAAAGTACATGGAATCAACAACTAATCAAAGTGTCTAAAAGATAAATATATACGATGTGCTAACTTAGCAATGGACAGGTGAATTACCAGCACGGTTTGCAAGCATATTCCATCGCCCTTCGCCATGTTGGGAAATGTAATGGACGAGGAGACTGTCTTCTTCAACAGTCCATGGACCTCTCCTCAATCCAATTTCATCATCACTAGAGCTACTTGAACTTTTAGATAAGAAAGAAATGTCTGTTTCCATTGAGAGATCTTAGTACTGAAAATGTGCTAAAAAGTGGAGTACTTAATATATGATTGAAGCAAGAGCTAGCAGCCAGCTCAGATTTATAAATGTACAAGTTTCTGAGTCTCACCACTTTCTACTATATAAGTAGATGCTGCGTCAAACTTGCCTCAAGTTAATTTCCAAAAGTCTTAAACCAAATAAAAGGTATAGAAAATAACGAGAAAATTTAGAGGACTTTTTAATATATTTGGAAAGTTAATTAGATTCCTAAGTCAGTTAGAAACTAAAAGTAGGTGCATTAAGGTGACTTCCACCTAGTTATAGTGCCTAATTATTAATCAGCACTCATGTTTAACTAAATATGACTAATGGTGTTCACAGGTCCTATAAAATATAGGGTCAATGTGAAACTATTGGCTTTTCTGTAGAATTCCAAATGAAGATAAGAAGAGGCGGTGATAAACTTCTCGATAAGGACACAAAAAGTTATGAAATGTAGTTTTGCTGGAAGGGCCGGGGGATGAGTTGTATTTATTTGTGTTTTCACTGAACCAAGTAATTTAGTCATAAAAATCTGCAAATATAAATGAAAAATAGCACTTAATCTTAGTCAATTGATAGTCAGGTATATATTATATATTCATTTGTTTGATGCAAATACCAAGTATTTATAATTTTATTTTGAGTTCAAGAAGTGTCTATCTATTCAAGATTCTCCACTTATACAACGTGGTTGACTGAAAGACATGTATTACAAGTGTATCCAGAGTTCACCAAACTGTACTTATAAAACGTGGGTATTTCTATGTTAGCCAAAGAAGGCGGCACTTTGAGCCGCTGCTTGTTTTTTCAAAACACTTCCCCACTTTAACTTGGATTCCTTGCCAAATGCCAACGATGCCGACTTATGGTGTTATTTGTGGTTCTTGCTTCTTCAAAGGCCATCACAATACTCAGAATAATTACAAACTTTTCCATTTAATTGAATAGTCCTGCAATTCGGCTAAATTTGACTCAAATATTTCAATTACATCATTTATTTATTAAGTTCACAAGTGCAGGATATATGCAATCTCAACAAGAAATGGTTTATTCCAAAACCAAGGGAAGTTCTTTTTTTTATTATCTTGATAATCTATTCGTTTAATAAAAAAGTATAACTTTGTATTTATGTAATGGTGGATTAAATACAATAGATGACATTTAAGATTCGACTTTAGAACATGTATATAATGTGGAACAGATTTAGTAGGAGACTGACAATAACATACATTAAATATTCCGAAAGGTATAGTAATAATGGAGGAGTATCTAGCAATAAATAACATCTAAGTAAATAGGAAAAGTGGTTCACCCAATGATGAATGAACAAGATGATTATTTTTCGTGACAATGATGAGTCACAGATAAATCCCAGAATGCTCGAATTATTCTCGAATCTGACGAAAAAGTGTGAATAATATGAACAAGAATCTTGATGAAAATGTAATCTTTGTATCTATTACAAGAGAGAGAATCTTTATCAGAAGTCTATTCTTATCTAGTAAATATAGCATGCCCCTTTTCCCTATCTTTTTCATCTTATATGGGACATATCCCTAAAAAACCCTAATAGTACATGTGCCCAAAATATTTCCACTATTATACTATTATAAAAACTAGCTGTTACAGCCCTTTCCACGGAGCTCGACCTCGGTCATTGTTGACATCCCGATCACGAGCTTCGTCGTTTCCTGATCGACCCTTCCTTTGATACTACCTCGCCCTAAATGCTCGGCGGTACATTTTGACCTACACAGTTAGTCCCTCCGCTTATTGAGGCTGTCCTCAGACGACCTCGATGAGCAGATTTTATTGGTTATGGTCGAGAAGAGTAGGCGAGTGAATCGGGCAGTTAAGTTTAGGACGAGCTGGCAACGTGGCCTTTCGTGAGCCGCAACTTTTGGGGTTACATCGTTTCTGCACACTAGAGTGATGTCATGATATCATGCGTCATTATGTCACATTTTCCCGATGCTTTGCATCGTTTCCCGCATGACTGTCAGTTGAGGATGACGTTTTAACTCCAGTGCTGGGTAATGATGGCATAATCTCTTGATTTTGGTGCCCGAATTCTTATAAATAGAGATATGATGACACTCATTTGTTCTTTACGTGTTTTTATCAACAAAACCTTGTGCCTTCTTCTCCTTCCTCCATTGTTGTGTGTCTTCTTTCGTGGTCTTAGTGATTCCCGTTGCTTCTAATCCTTCTTTTCCTGAATATCCTTTCTCTCATCGAAGTTATGACTAATGTATCCTCTGGTTCTGGTGTGGGAACTGAACCTGTCCCTTTGGCGGTGCTTATGACTCCTCACGCTGATGGCGTCTATGTTGCCATCGACGATGAGAACTTTCCTACGGTTGAGAAAATAATTCCACGCGGTGAGAAAGTTAGGTCTAACTTCTCAAAGGTGCCTGAAGACGAGCCCGAGGTCTCTGAGTCGGCAATGAAAGAGGGCAATCTAGCGGAGCTTGGGGAAAAATTTGACGTTCCCGCCCGTATTGATTTGGTCCCAGCAGAGTGTGATGTGGTACAAATCCACCGTCTCGGATATTGCGCGTTCTATGCATATCCCTTCCAGGTCGGCTACGCTCTTCCCCTTCTCCTATTGGCGGAGTAATTATGTCGCTACTATGGCATGTGCCCGGTTCAACTCGCCATATATATCTACATGCTCATCAGGATACTTACTAAACTTGCGGAGTTACCCGGGATCGAGACCACACTCTGGCATCTCATGCATCTCTTCGCCCCTAGTTTCTATAAGGGGACAATGTTGAACCTTCGCCATCGAGGAAGTAAATGTCTGGTGGTGAAGATGGATGACAAGGCAAGTCGTCACTTCTGGCACAATTTTTCCTTTTTCAGAACCTAAGACGTGGTGGCCAATACGGACGGCTTCCCTTAGACTTGGAATTACACTCGTAAGTGTCTATTCTTCTTTTGTTAAAACGTTTGATATGTCTATTTTAGTCATAGGCTTTGAACTTTTGTCCCCTCTTCGTGCAGCCAAGACTACGCCCCCTCCTTTGGTCGGGGACATTTTCGATTGGGTTGGCCGGGTTCTGCCTCATATCGTGGGTATTCGTGAGTGGTCGGGATTTGTTAAGAAGTTTGGGCATGCTCCTTCCTTGGCCGGTGAGTATCTATATTTTTTTTCTTCTGTTTTGGTCTCATGGCCGCCTACTTAATATAGTTTGCTCTTGCTGGTGGTGATAACTTTACTTTGATTTTTCTTTTCCAGCCCGAGAATCTTCGAGGAAACCGAGGGAACCTCCTCCTGCATTTTGCAAGAGGAAGGTCGTCTCTTCTTCGGCGTCTATTCCCACTGTGACCGTGGCTAGGCCTGCTCGATTGTCTGCTTCTGTTCCTTCCTCAACCGCGGCTAGGTTTGCTCGGTCGTCGACCCCATCTACTGCTGCCTCATCTTCGGTTTCTTCTCCGCCTGCGGATATTTCGATAGGGGTGGGAATTTGATTCCATATAAGAGAAGATATGTGGACATTAGTGATGAGGTCGCCTAGGCCACAAATTCAGTAATGGATGATTTTGTCATCCGTGAGACGGTGACCATAATACCCGAGAACGACATTGAGCCGACGTCTGATATTTTGATATTTGCGGAGGTCGTTGAAGGCGTACCTCTTCCATTTGTAGCGATAGGAGCCGAAGGGGCAGCCATTGTGGCTTCTGATATTTTGCGGCAGGAGAGGCCTTCGACTTCGCGACCGGCTAATGATGCTTCTCTGCCGGTCGATGGGAGATGCAAAGGCATTACCGAGGATGGTTACGAGATGGGTTCTGATCTCGATGTTGACGAGATAAGGATGATGGAAGAGGGATTTTCCCAGCTAGAGGTGAGACTGGAGGGGTCCACGCGGACTATTGCATTCCCCATGGATCGAGATTTATTAAAAGATACAGAGAACTTGGTTCCTTCCCTCGATCCCCTTTGCTCCGACGAGGAGGGTCGAGCTCTTCAAGAGCTGAATGATGTTACCTTATCGAGGAGCATAGCCAACCTCGCTCTTAGGGTAAGTTTTTTGACGCTTCATGTTTTTTGTTTGTTATGTTCAATGTATAGGCCTCGTTCTTACTTTGTCTATTTTCTTTTTCTTTTTTTTCTAGACCGTGATCTTGGAAATTGAAAGCTCCCGAAGTGAGGCGATGCGTAAGGCTATTTTTATGAAGTTGTAGCAAAAATACCGTGAGTACCGTGGTAAGCACCGGGAAATTTGAAGGCGGTTTGGTGAGAGCGGCAATATGTAGGCCCTTCTAGATGAACTGAAGGAGAAGGATGGAGAGCTCGTGAGGGTAATCAAAAAGTTCAACGTCCTTGAGGGGACACTAAGAAATAAATAGGAAGATCTCGAAGTTATTAGGGTTGTGAAGGCTCAATGTGGCGATCTACAGGCACAGGTGATCGAGCTGCGTAGGTAGTTGGATGAGTGTCACCTGTAGATGGAGGTTCTTCACGGCGAGATTACTGGGAAGCAAAATGAGTTGGAGAGGGCGGAGTCTTCTTGTTCGATGGCTTCGAGAAAGCGGAGGCTTTCGAGGTGGTGATCCGGACTCTCCATTATGAGTGAGAGATTGATTTGGAGATGGCGAGACTTAAAGAGAAGCAACACGATGAGATGATTGGGGAGTTGGAGAAAGACAACTTCTTCCTTCAGGACTAGGTGGCTGCCTTAGAAGTTGAGAAGGCTCAAATGCTTATGTAATTGTCATCTTCTCATACTTTAGATTTCCCAAACGTTCCCCGGGGCCTGTACGAGGAGTAGATTCACGCTGAGGCTCAGTTGGATGTGTTCCTAGATTTGCATGCGGCAGGATCTATTCCCGGGGCTGCCCTTGAAGATGCTCATGTTAAGGCACGTGAAACTCGAATCGCTTGCGGGTATAATTCCGCTACGCCGGAGGCCGACAACGATGAGAGGGACGCGATGTAGATCATATTGAAGAGGACGCCCGGTATGAAAACACGTACCCTGAGGGCAGTGGTGATGGCGAGGGCGCAGATGGAGATGGCCCAGATGGTTAGGCCGATGACATTGATGAGCCTGACAACGACCAATAGTTTTTCTTCTTCCTTCTTGTTTTTGTTGTGAACTTGTGCGTATTTTGTAGTCGTCTTTACAAGCCTTTGTAAAAATATTCTAAGTATGAAATGTGTAACACCCCAAGAAATTTTGAAGTGCTTAAAGGTTATTAAGGAGTTTAACGTATATTAACAATATGGATTTGTTGAGAATGAGGGTTAATAGTATGAAGAACATCATTTGGACACTAAAATATATGTGCACCATGTTTTGGGACATAGTAAGGATGTTTAGAAGTGAGGAGAAATAGTTTGGAAGAAGTTGCAAATGTAAGTGAAAAAGATGTGCAAAGTCGCACATCACCTGACTTTAAATAAGTATAACTTGTATGCTATAAAATGTTTTCCCATAGTTCTTGATCCTAAATTGTAGCTATTTGAGTCTAGTTTTTAAATAAGTAAATCGTTCATCATTTGGATATTTATATAAAGAGTTATGAGCATTTTAGTGAAAGATGTCCAACAGGAAAAAAACTTATATCATGAGGTACAACCTGTGATGCGTAAGGTACAACTCGCCACAACAACCAACCCGCATAAAACTAGTGACGGGCAACTTCATTTATTTTGGGGATATTTTGAGTTGGGATTTTGGGATAATTTGAAGATTGAGCTTGGAACTTTGTCTACTAATCAAGGTAAGTTTTTGGACTACTTTTGAGTTAATTACTACTCCTAAATACCAATATTAACATAATTCAATCTTGAAAGTTCTTAGAAATCTTCAAGTTGGTCAAGAACTCCCCAAAGTTAATTTTCAAGATTTGGTCTTCCTAAGGTAATTCCAATCACTCTAACGCATTGATTATGATTGTTTATACAAGCTTACGATATTTATTACGAGTTGTAATGGTTGGAAGGTTAGATTATGAAACCCTAGTTCATGGCATGAATAGTGCTCTTGAAGAAATGATGGAGAAGATGAATAGTGTCCTTGGAAATGGAATTAATGGATGCAATGAACCTATTGAATCATTTGTCTGCTAAATTGATAGTGACAACTAGGATTCACCCGAATTAAATTGTTTAGAAATACTTATTACTTAAGGAAGGCGATGAATAGTGATTTGGCGGCGTTGGGTAATTAATGTAGTATCCTTAATGACTTCAAATGCACATGAAATGCTAAGAAAGGGATTGCTTAGGAAAAAAAGTGAACTTTATGGGTGAATTGAGATTCTTGAAGGCTTGTAGCCAAACTGTGAGACCTAAATAAGTAATGTCAATTATGTTTGAAGAAGTTTTGGTGTACTTGAGGCCTTTAAATGTAGATATCGACTTTTGGATATCTTTGAGCATTTGAATTGAATCGGAGATCGTAGTATTATTTTGAAGCTTGGAGTTAAGGTAAGTTGATTAAAACTTACTCTTCTTGAGGTATTTTCTCTAAAATCATGCTTGAGTTAATACATAAGATTGCTTGTAAATGTGCATCCGTACTTGTGGGGACAAGGGGGAAGGATGTCATCATATGTTTGAGTTGTGTTTAATATAAACAATCTTGTTATTTTATAAAATAAAAAACTTATTTTTAAAGACTTGATGGCAAATGTCGTTTGAAGCAAATATTATAAGTTTTATTTAAACTTGTGTATTGAAAAGGATATAAAATGTTTGAGTGCTAAGGATATGTTTTAATGAAAGGTATTTCTTTTTAAACTTGATTAATAAATACCATTTGATGTATCTTTAAAAGATGGGTAATAAATTACTAAGGGCTTTAACATGAAAAACAAAATTGTATTTGATTTTGTTCAAATTGTTTAGTTTGGCCATGAGCTATTATTTTATAAAATAGATCCTTTGAGGCTATTACGCTATGAATCTATTTTTGGAATATTAAATATTTTGGGAGTTAGTTGTGTTCACCGAGATTGGCTTCAGATATATTATGTTTGTCATCATAAAACTACACGTGCCGATGTAGGCGTAGATGGCCACTTTGTGGTATGGACTACGATAGAATGCTCTTCCTAGAGAGGATACTATTTTGTGCTATTATTAACATGGCTGAGTCGATTCGCACAACACGATGAGACGATCTGAGCAAGTAGGGAATATGATACTTGCCGATATATACATAACCTAGTTGAATTTCTTGTGTCGGTGATGGTATAGTACTCCCACCGAAAAGATAAAAAGTTATTTTCATATGTTTAGGCCTAAGTAGCCGGAAGTAATTTCAGTGACTTAATGCAATTGAAATAATTTTATATGATTGATATAGATATTTTAGAAGTTTGTATTATGGTTTATATTTCACTTCTCTTTTATTTAAAATAATAAAAAGTATGAATTGATATAATTTTTATCGTTTCATATCTAATATTGGTTGCATTAATTTTGTAAAGAATTGTCCAGTAGATTGAGTTAGAGAGAGTCTATGATACTTATTGAATATCATGGTGGTGTACTCAGCCCCAGGAGCCCTCTCCAGGGCCTTGCTTACTTTACATGTTTCAGGATGAGGTGTGATACGTGACATATGGACAAGGCTAGGATGACTCTCTTCCTGAGGTATATGGTGAGGCTCCACTTTATTCCGTGGTAGCTATCATATTGTTCTCATTTTTTTTTAGTTAGGAATTGTCTTAAGTGTTTACATCTATTCTTTAGTAGAAGCTCTATAGATAGTTATGTTAGGTGGTATGATGGCATTGTACACAACATATATGAAATAATATATTTTTTGTTTTGATATTATTATTCTTATGAAATGCTTTATGTATGTTTTTGGATATGAAAAATATTTCATAATTTGATTTGAAAATGTATAAAATTTTCTAATGGCTCCACAATAAATTATTTATTTATGCATATGGTTGGGGTGTATCGCATGAGTTGGTTCACTCGGGTTGGGTAGTGTTCCGAGCACCGGTCACCTAGATTTGGGTCGTGACAAACTTGGTATCAGAGCACGAGATTCTAAGTCGAGTCCTAGAAAGTCTATAGAGCCGTGTCAAGTAGAGTCTCTCTTATCGGTATGTCATCGGCCACACTTATATCGGGGAGACTACAAGGACATTTTATGAAGTTTCACTTTCTTCTCACTCTAGATCGTGCTTTTATGCCTGAGATGAGAGACATAATTCTCAATCCATATTAATTACTTATCATGGTAAATACAGAGCCGACGAATTCAAAGCTCAAGGTTTAAGTTGAGACATCGGCTGCTTGAGAAGTAACTAGGAAGTGTCGGACTGTCCATAAATAAAACAATAAGTTAAGGTCGAGAATAGAGAGGACCATTAGGTGTTAGTTCGAACAAGGTCGAACATGACCAATATTTGACTATGGCCGAGGGCCATTAGGTAGTAGTTCGAACAAGGTCAAATATAACCTATGTTTGACTATGGCCGATGGACATCAGGTGTTATTTCGAACAAGGTCGAATATAACCTATGTTTAGAAAGATATGCTTCTAGGTACGGAGTTTGTCGACATCGTAAACTTAAGGCATTATTACCTTGGTTGTACGTTTGGAGAAACTAGAAATAAACTTCATGCATTGTTGTTTTCTTTATACACTTAGAGAAATTTACAAATTTTCAGGTGTTGGTTGGAGTTTCAGTCCCAATCTATCTACTCCCTTCATTGGTCATCCTCGAGAAATTTTGAGAGGTCGGGTGATGAACTAGCCGTCCTGGGCCTCCATTTTTACGTACTTCAACTTGAAGTGTCGCCTTCATCGCCTCGTTAAAAACCTCCTTCAGAATACCCAATTGGGACAAAACTCAAGTGAGGGAAAAAAAGTACGACTTGAGGGACGCTTTACCTCCTAAAAGTTGAAGTACTTGAGGTGGGTAATATTCCAGTTGTTTGGTAGTAGCTTTCCTTCCATTGTTTCTAGTTGGAATGATCCTTTGTTCGTTGTTGCCGTGATTTTGTATGGCCCATCCCAATTTGTTCCCAATTTGCCTTCCCGCGGGTCTTTGCTTGCTTGTGTTTATGCTTTAAGCATGTAGTCCCAGACTTTGAGCGGTATGACCTTTGCCTTCTTGTTATAATAATGCTTTGCTTGTTATTTTTGGGCGATCATCCTTCTGTAGGCCATGTCTCGTAGTTCTTCGACTTCGTCGAGCTTCTGTCTTTTGCTTTCGGCGTTCCTTGGTCCGCTCTCGTCGGAGTATCTTAGGCTAGGCTCCCCGACTTCAATCGGTATTACTGCATCAGTCCCATAGACTAAAGAGTAAGGTGTCTTTCATGTGCTTGTCTTCGACATTGTTCGGTAGGCCCAGAGTACTTCTGGTAATATTTCCGGCCCTAGCCCTTTGGCGTCTTCAACTTTTTTCTTCGTGATGTTCAATATAGACTTGTTGGAGGACTCTGCTTGTCCGTTGCCCGCAGGGTGGTATGGCGTTGAGAATAATCTTTTGATATGCCACTTCTCAAAAAATTCAGCGACCTTCTTTCTTGTAAATTGGGGTCCGTTGTCGCACCCGATCTCTTTGGGGAGGCCGAACTGGCATGAGATATTTTTTCATATGAAGGCTATCACTTCCTATTCACGTATTCGGGTGAATGCTCCTGCTTTTACCCATTTAGAGAAATAGTCAGTTAAAACTAAAATAAATTGTATGTTACCTCGCCCTGCCGAGAGGGGGCCTACGATGTCCATTCCCCATTTGATGAATGGCCAAGGGGAATTGATTGAGTGGAGTTGTTCTCCTGCTTGGTGAATCATTGGGGCGTACTTTTGGCATTGTTCGTATTTTTTCACGAAGTCCGCAACCTTTTTTTTCATGGTGGGCCAGTAATACCCTGCCCGTATAAGGCATCTGACCAAAGCCCGATTGCCGGAATGAGCTCTACAATTTCCTTTGTGAACTTCTTTGAGGACGTGCCACGTCTGATTTGGGCCCAAACATTTCTCTAGAGGGCCATCGTGCATTCTCTTGTACAAGTCATTGTGAATGATGTTGTACCTGGCTGCTTGCATTCACAATTTTTTCGCTTTTTTTATCACCAGGGAGTATACCGTCCTGCAACTATGTAACAATACGGTTGCGCTAGTCCCAAGTCAGGTTTATGGTTCTTACCTCGATTTGGTCTATCGATGAATTAAGAAGGCAGACTACACTTTTGTCTTCGGTTGTAATGTTTTTGGTAGCTGCGACTAATTTGGAGAGGCCGTCTGCCTCGGTGTTCTGTGCTCGAGGGATCTAATCGAGTTGACATTCGTCGAACTTGGGCAGTAGCTTGCAGATTTCGGTCTGGTATTTTTGTAACCTTTGTTCCTTGATTTGGAAAGTCCTCTAACTTGGTTGATAACGAGTTGAGAATCGCGTAGTCTTAACCGTTTCGCCCCGTATTTGAGTGCTAGCCTTAACCCTGCAATTACGGCCTCATACTCAGCCTCGTTGTTAGTCATGTGCGGAAACCTTATAGACTGGCGAATCACTTCGCCGGTCGAAACTTCGAGTACGAGTCCCAGCCCAGACCCTTATGCGTTAGACACGCCGTTAGTGTACAGGACCCAAAGGTCTTGTATTTGGGGAGAAGCGTGGGCGACCTCTCTTTCAAATTCAAGCATTATTTTTGCGCTGAAGTCGGCGACGAAGTCAACAAGAACTTATGACTTTATCGCAGTTCGCGATTGATATATGATATCGTGCTCGCTTAGTTTGATGGCCTATTTGGACAACCTGCCCGATAGCTCGGGTTTATGTAAAATACTTCTTAGGAGAAAAGTCGTGACGACCGAGATGGGATGGCATTGGAAATATGGTCTAAGCTTTCGTGAAGCTACGACTAAGGCCAGAGCCAGTTTTTCAAGGTGAGGGTATTTCGTCTCGACGTCAATTAGTGTTGCTAATGTAATAGATGGGGGACTGCGTACTTATGTTTTCTCGAACTAGGACGACGCTCACAGTTACTTCGAAAAAAGCAAGGTAGACGAGGAGGCGTTCCCTTGATTCTGGTTTTGAGATCAATGATGGCGATGACAAATACGCTTTTAACTCCTTCAAGGCTTGGACGCACTCAGAAGTCCATTGGAGGCTGTTATCCTTCTTGAGTACGTCGAAGAATCTGTGGCACCTATGTGACGATCATGAAATGAACCTTGAAAGGGCGGTGATACATCCGGTCAACCTATAAACCTGTTATTTGGTGGTCAAGTGGTCTGGTATCCCTTTAATGGCTTTGATTTGATCAGGGTTGACCTCGATACTTCGCTGTGATACCAGGAAACCTAAAACTTTTCCTTAGGCTACGCCGCACACACACTTTTCGGGGTTCAGTTTCATTTCATATCGCCTGAGTATGTCGAAGGTTTCTATCAAGTGGTCGATGTGATCTTCTTTCCTTTCGGACTTGACCATCATGTCGTCTATGTAGACTTCCATCGTTTTGCTGAGTTGATCTTTAAACATCCTCTTCACTAACCTTTGGTAAGTCGCCCTGCATTTTTCTGCCCGAAGGGCATGACCCTGTAGCAATACGTCCCCTGATGGGTGATAAAAATGGTTTTCTCCTGATCCTCTTCTTCCATGAGGATTTGGTTATATCCCGAATAGGCGTCCAAGAAGCTCAGTAGTTCATGACCGGCCATTGCGTCGATGAGTTGGTCGATATGGGGTAGCGGAAATGAATCCTTGGGGCATGCCTTGTTCAAATCTGTGAAATCTACGCACACCATTTCCCATTCTTCTTTTTCACCATGACTATGTTGGCGACCCATTGGGGGTATTTCCACTCCCCGATGAAGCCATTTTCAAATAGTTTTTCCACCACTTCGTGTACCGCATCATTAATTACGGAGTTGAACTTACTCCTAACCTGCCTCACCGGGGGGTGGAATGGATCGACGTTCAACTTATGCATGGCGATTTCCTTTAGGATTCCTGGCATATCTGCACGGCTAAAAGCAAACAAGTCCACGTTAGCAGTTAAGAATTGACGAAATTTACCTGGTTCTTGAAGTTTATAGCCGATGTAAGCTTTCTTCATGTGGTCGTTGCTGTCTAATTGGATAGGGTCGATGTATTCTATGGTCGATCCCGCGACTTCGACCGTATCGGGATAGACGTCCTCGCTATCATCACATATCGACCTCGACCCTGTTGATTGTTATGCCTCTTTTTCTTTGTCCTTAATTTGTTGAGTGGTTGTACAGTCTAGGGCGATGCGGTAGCATTCCATGGATGTGAGTTATTCCCCTCGTATACTGAATATTGCCCATGGAGTTGGGAATTTCATCACTTGATACAAGCTGGAAGGGATGGCTATCATGATGTATATCTATGGTCGCCCTATTATGGTATTGTACGATGCGTCTTGGTCCATGATATGGAACATAGTTTCCAGAGTGACGCCACCGGCCAGGACTAGGAGTGTGATTTCGCCGGATGTTCACTCAACTGCATTGTTAAAACCCGTTAGCATGATGCAATACGACACTATCCTATCTTCGAGTTTCATTTGTGCAAGCACTCGAGGGTGGATAATGCACGCGCCACTCCCATCGTCTACCATAATGCATATCACATCGGTATCTAAAATTTGTAAAGTGATAACAAGTGCATCATAGTGAGGGAAAACCAAACCATTGGTATCTGACTTATCGAAGATGATACTTTATTCAAGTTCATCATACCATCCTTGGGTGATTGACCGTTTGATCTTGTGGGTTGTGGTGAACTTCACACTGTTGATGGAAACATCATCATCGGCGCCGATGATCATATGGACGGTACGGGTTGGCGAGGGCGTTTTTGGCGGTCCTTGATGTTGTTCGCGACCTCTGTCAAAGTTGGTCCTTCCCCGGTCGCTCAAAAACTCTTTGAGATGTCCCTGACGTAGCATGTTTACGACCTCCTATCTTAGGGCGATGCAATCCTCGGTTTGGTGCCCTCGCTCTTGGTGGAACTCGCAAAGGGCGTCCAATTTTCTGGTACTCAGCTCCGACCTCATTTTTTGCAGCCACTTCACCTTTGGTCCGAGCTTCTCCAAGGCGTAGACTATTTCTGTAGGTGACACACAAATATTGTGAGCGAATAATAAATTGAGCATACCTCTTTCATTCTGGTGAGTCCCTGTCCTTGATCTGGGTGGGCCCTCTTCGTGGTGGGAGGAGGATGCAACGATAGCTCTGACATATGTTAGATGTCATTCCCTGTCGGATCGCGGAGTTGCGAGGTCCTTTCTGATATCATTCCTTCGATCTTTTCTGGATTCAGCCTGTATCGAGGTCAATCAATGAGTCGGTCCATTGATGTCGTCTTCATCTGCTCGTACTTTGGCACAATATGCGTTATGTATTTTATCCCAAGTAGTTAGAGAGTACTTCATGAGCCGACTTAATAGCTTTATTATTTCCCTTGAACCATTTATGCTCAGTCCGTTTTGAAAGGCTGCGACCACTATCCCTTCCGATATGTTTAGCATGGTCATTCTTACTCAGTTGAACCGGGCGAGAAAGTCCCTCAATCCCTCTCCTGGGGATTGTTTAATAGCAAAGATGCTGTTTACTCTCGCCTCGGACTTCTTGGCCCCAACATGGGCCGTTACGAACTTGTCGGCCATTTCTTCAAAATTTTCGATAGAATGTGCATGCAGTTTTGAATACCATGTGAATGCTCCTCCCATGAAAGTTTAGCCGATTTTTTCAACAAAATGGAGGATACTTGTTCCTTGGCGAGATCATTGCCTTTTACGGCGGTGACGTAGTAAGTCACATAGTCTTCGGGGTTGGTCGTGCCGTCATATATTTTCAGATAGGGTGGCATTTTAAAGGTTTTTGGTATGGCATGTGGGGCGGCGCCATTGCTATACGACTGCTCTACGAACCGACCGGCATCCCTCTTTTTCAAGAGCTTAGGGGCGCCCGATATCTTATCGACCATTTCTTGGTGTTCTCTCATTTGGTCTCGAAGCGCTTTGTTCTCATTCTCCATTTCCTCCATCCTTTTCAGAACGGCTGGGAGAGTGTCGTCACCTGCACTATTAACGACATTATGAATAATACCCGTCGTTGGAGGAGGAGGTTGGTCATGTTGTTCATCCGCCAGTAGTACAATGCAAGTCCTTGCGTTTTCTGTAGCCGGGTCCCGAGCGGGCTTATGGAGGACGCTGGTTAGCATGTCAATTAGCCAAGCTCACGGAGATTTTTTTACAGCTGGGGGTGTCTCCTCCGCCGTGGATGTAGAGGCTCCCTTACCAAGAGATTTTGTGATGTTGCAGTGAGGAGGAGGTGATCCATCTCGTCCAGGGGAGGCGTTGGGCGTTGCGTCTCCGTCTGTTGTTTCACAGCTCTCATTGATGATGTTCATGAGGTTGGTTGGGAGGTCACTTGTTATCCTCGTTCTTTCTTCATTGCCATATTGGATTTGTACGTGCAAAGAAATGAGATATTGTTCTTGTCCTTTTTTTTTTTTACGTTAGTGACCCGTGTTAGGTATAGATCTAGAGGAAACTAAAAATTTAACTAGAAAATCCCTACAGACAGCACCAAATTTTTTGACCAAAAAGTAAAACTTTCGGTTAAAACTATTATATTTATGTAATGGTAGATTAAACCTAGTTAATGATAATATCTCTATATGCGACTTCAGAACATGTATATAATGTGGAACAGATCTAGTGGGAGACTGACAATAACATATATTAAATATTTCGAAATGTATAGTAATAATGGAGGAGTATCTAGCAATAAATAATAATAAATAACATCTAAGTAAATAGGAAAAGTGGTTCACCCAATGATGAATGAACTAGATGATTGTTCTTCGTGACAATGATGAGTCACAGATAAATCCTAGAATGCTTGAACTATTCTCGGATCTGATAGAAAAGTGTGGAATAATATGAACAAGAATCTTGATGAAAAGGTAATCTTTGTATCTTTTACAAGAGAGAGATTCTTTATTAGAAGTGTGTTCTTATCTAGTAAATATTGCATGCCCCTTTTCCCTATCTTTTTCCTCTTTATATGGGACACATCCCTAAAAAATCCTAATAGTATATGCACCTAGAATATTCTTTAAAATATTCACACTATTATACTATTCTAAAAACTAGCCGTTATAATCCTTTCCACGGTGTTCGACCTCGATCATTGTTGATATTCCGATCACAATTTTCTGATCGACCCTTCCCTTGATACTACCTCGCCCTAAATGCTTGGCGGTAGATTTCGACCTATACACTACCATTCCTCTGGATTCGGCTGACAAGGCTAATTTACAAGAGGAAAGAGAAATCACTCAACAAGAAGTTGAGAAAGTTATTAACCTAACTTAACTTGGACCTTTGGTCAGTAAACTTGATACAGGTATTCTTAATAAAATATTACACAAGATATTTTGCACCAACTTAATTTGAATATTTTAGTAGATGTCCCAGTGTCTTCCAAATACCGACTTCGAAGAAAGACAAATAGAGCAGAAAGCAAGAAGAATTTTCTTTTAAGACTTTAACTTTCTACTATCATTTATGTAAAGAGGATACTAGTCACCTTCATATTATGTTTAATAATATTAAGTTGATGCCTTATTCCACCCTTGCTTATTTAGTTTATCTAGTGACTAGTATAAGCCTAAAAAAAATGGCCGAAAGTCTATAAATCCTTCTCCTGTCAAAGTTGGGGTGACATAATACATGACTTCATTTTTTCAGAACGTGTGATGTGACCAAGAAATTTAACAAGAAGAATTGCATTTGCCGTTAGAAATCCTGTAAATTCATTAGACTAAAACACTTAATTCCAAACCGACAAACTCTGGCAGTCAAACTCAAACCTTTTACTGCTCAGTTAAGAGTAGCTGACAGCTCTTCTAATCTTTGATAAATCTCTATTGCACAGATGAGGTTAAAAAGAGACATTTCTCCACAAAACATCAGTGTCATTGGATCGAATCCAAGCCCAATTTTCTACAAAGGCCGCAATAATTATTTGAAGATAAACCATGTTGACAAGTCCTGCGGAAGTGTCAAAGAAGGCAAATAAAGACCATAATTTCTCAATCAAAGTCATTAGGCGTGATAAACGGCCGCCATTAACAAATAAGACAAGTAATTAACCAAATAGTTAAGAGTACAAATCAATAATGCAGAGGTAGAGAACAAGTATCCCTTTGCAACAAACTTGACACTTAAAAACCTATAGTGGCGTTTAAGGACTTAGTAGAGGAACTAAATGATTTTCATGAGTTGATTCTCTGGTCACCTGTATGCTACATCAGAAGCGGATCCAGGATTCGAAGGTTGCGGGTGTCACCATATTATCCATACAGTATACATGTAGTAGCTACAAAGACAGATTAAGAATAACGAGTCAGTTCGGTTAATTTTTGGTTAATTTGAATAGGCATTTCATTCACAAAGCAAATAAATTCGATTTTAGTTTAAATTTTTAATGCTTAATTTAAACACATTCTAAATAAAAATATAAAAGAAAAATAACATTTCATGAAAGAGCACCTCCAATATAAATATTTTCTTAAAGGGTACCTTAACTATACTATATTCTTTGTTTGACTAGATTAATTTACTTGTATTATTCTTTGTTTATTTTTCCATCTTAATTGTTGAGTTATATGACAATTATTTTCAAAGAAAAACCTTCAACATTCAACTTATTATATTCAACTCAAAACGACTATCAATCAAGCCATTTAATTTTTTTTCAAAACCCAATAGAAGATATTGCTCAGATTATAGTCCAATATATAAATTAATATCGTTTCATTAAAAATAAAGAAATTATATTCTAATTAAAATCAATTAAAATTACTATAGAAAGTAATTGTTTATAAAGTAAGGTATAATGATAGAAACAAAATGAGGACTGAAAGTTAAAAAAATGAAGAAGGGAGACTTAACAAGTAATAAAAGGAGGGAAAGAACCGAAAAAGAAGGAAAAGATAGGAGGCCCTAGGGTTCAACTAAAAATAAAAGAAATCTTAATAAGTAGAAAAAAGGAAAAATCAAAGGAGCTGCTCTAATAGGGAATCAAACTTGCATTCTTGAGGCCAAGAAAAGCCTTCAAAGGGAAGGCTAAACCAATGACACCCACTTCCACTTTGTGACTTTGGGTGTCATTCTATCAATTTATACGTTTTTTTCACAGAGATATTATGTACATGGTAGAAATTTTAGTGAAGCGAACGGGTGGCGTGGTACCCCTAACTTGCAACGTAGATCAGCCCCTGTACTGCATAGGAATTCCGCAGCTGAATTTAAATGATTTGCAAAGCACTAATTGAAGAGCAAACGATGTAAAGGATAAAAGAGCAAGAATCACTGAGCTCAAAATCTGCGTACTTGACACCAGTGGCGGACTTAGGATTTTGTGCAAGCGAGTTTAAGTGGAGAAGTCCATAACCAATATAAGCGGTATAAGGCACGAGAAACAAGTTTTTTTTGTCTTTACTGTTCACAACGTGATCTCGTAATAAAGTCCTCTTAAAGTCGGTGCTCTATATTTTAAACAAATTTTTTTTATTTTAATTTAAAATCTAATTTTAGCTAATTTATTGAACTTTAACAAAAAAAAATTGACCAATTTTAGAATTTATTAACTCTTAAAAAATTTGATCGATTATAAAATCTTTTTAGCATTTATAAGTAACAAGTTATTATTTGCAAAAGAAGACAATAAAAAGAGAGCTACAAACTAAATTAAATTAACACCAATAATCAAAGAAAGAGAGCTTATACACTAAAAAAATTAAATATAAAAAAATGAAAAGAATTTCAACATAAACTAAATTAAATTAAACTAACAAATGACAAATAATTTAAACAAACATATTTGCAAGTCTTAGCAAATTTTATGAAAGGGGGAACTAAAATTACCTTCCGGAGTAAACTAAACTTCAATATAATTTCTATTGAATTCATGTAAAGAAAATAAACTATAAAATAAAATAAAGAAAACGGCAAAATATATATTACAAGGAAAATAATTTGATTTGATTGCAAAGACAATTATATTAGGCTATGCTGCAATGACAATATCAAAATCTGCATACTTGACACAATTTTACTCGTGTCCCAGCAGATTAAGAGAGTGTTTGGCTAAGTTTATAAGCTGGTCAAACTGGCTTATAAGCACTTTTTGGCTTATCTATGCGTTTGGTAAATATCCAAAGTGCTTATAAGCTAAAATCAGCCATAAGTCATAAGTTGGTCACCCCCAACTTGTGACTTTTTAGCTTATAAGTACTTTTAGTTTGATCAAGGTTTTTACTAGTTTATCCTTAATAATATTTTCTAATTCACAAAGTATTTTTCCCAAAATAAATTTTCTAACTTTCTTTTCATTCCATATTCGTTGTTCATCTTTTTCTTTACAAAAAAACTTTTTAATTTATAATCTTTTGTAAAGTTTTTAAGGATATTTTAGTCATTTTAATAAAAGAATTACTTATCAGCTTTTTTTACCAAACACATCAACTGCTTATTATCAGTTTCAGCACGTCTATCCAAACACGTAAATATTTATTTAAAAAATCAATTTCAACACTTAAAAATATTTTTCAGCATTTCAAACTTATCAGCTATTTAGAATCAGCTAATCCAAATGGGCTCTAATACTTTCTGATCAAGTTTAAGTTTTGGGAGACAAGAATGTGCAGAAATCATATATACAAATTTCTTATTGAATGATGTAACAACATTTCTTTCTGGATCAGCCACATTTCATGCAGAACTCCATTTGAGATGATTTTGAAAAACCTCCATTTAGACAAAGAAGGGCCAAATACCCGACCAGGATTAGCAGATTTTAGAGCAAGACATGAAAGTAGAATAGACTCCGTTGCTCCATAATGTAATCTAGAAAGCTTGTGCCGACTAACAATGTGCACTACCACTAAAATTGATTATGATGCTTTGAAGACTAAGTGATACTCGAAAGTCTTATCTTTACAGTCAAGCAACTGAAAATGCAATCAATGGATCCCTCACAGAAGAGATGATGCGCGTCTTAGTGTGAAACCTTTACCTATATGTGTTCTCACCAAACGATTAAAAGAACTCAAGTAACAGACACTAATTATGCTAGTACTTTCAGAAATTAGATATGCAAAATGAAGAGAAGAGAGCAGTAAGGCATCAGCACATATTTATATACTTATTGTCACGACCCAATTTTACCTATAGGTCGTGATGACGTCAGACACCGCTGTCAGATAAGCCCCAACAATAAATACTAAATAAATTCTCATTTTAATATTTTTGAAGTCATAGTTGTTCCCCTCAATTAAATAGTAGAAGATAACGTTTACCAAATACGTACTAATATCTTTAAAAATTTTCAATACAATGCAACCCATAATCATCCCAAAACTCGGTGTCACAAGTGCATGAGCATTTACCACGGAATTAAAATAAAATACAACATCTGTCTAGAATACAAATTAGACAGGAAAACATAATAACTCTGAATGAGACTCTGCTAGCTGCGGATCGTAATATAGAATGCAGCTCACCTATGTCCCCACAATTATTAACCACACCTCTGCGCCCACAAGGCCGCTATACATATATGTACCTGCACAATAAAATGTACAGCAAATACAGTATGAGTACGAAAACAACGTGTACCCAGTAAGTATCAAGCCTAATCTCGAAGAGGTAGAGACGAGATGACCGACTATGACACTCACTATGGGTCAATAATATTAAATAATCATGAAAATAGAAATATTTATATCAACGCGATTCACAGAGTTAACAATAATTTTATTGAACCAACAGAAGTAATTAAATTCCTTCAATTTCAATAATTCTCAATATATTAATTAAATTACTTCAATTCAAATAATTTCTAATCTATTAATTAAATCCTTCAATTTCAATAAAAATTCCAATTTATCAAATAGCTTTACAAGCTGCAATTTAATTTCAATAAATTTTCGATTTATCAAATAGCTTTATAAGCTGTAATAAACTGTCCAAGTATCGTGTAATTATTATTATTATTATTATTATTATTATTATTATTATTATTATTAACCCATTTATCAAATATCTTTGGAATATCTTCCATGGTTCTTCTTTTCTCTGAATGTCAGAGTTTTCTAAGAGAAATATTATTTCTCTTTTTGGCACCTTTTCGTATGACTTGATATCATCATTGTCATCTCTAGCAATAGAAGCAAAGGTATCACTTTGCTTAACAGAAGTTTCTTTCTGTTTTTGAGCAGTTAAATATGCCTGCAAATGTGCGTATAACGGACTATCTTCAGGAATATCTTCCAGGTGGACGGACAGTCCAATAGATGATTCTTCTCTGAGAGATATCCTCTCATTGACTAAACTTCTTCTTCCCATTTGTATAACTGGGGAGTTTGATGAGGATCCGTATGACGATCCTGAAGGTGATGACCTTCCTTTGGACTGTGGGGATGATCTTCCCCAACCTCTACCTCTTCCCCTACCCCAGGGGGATTCCATCCTGTAAATATTCACGAGATAAGAAATCTGGCAGAGAATTATCAATTCCCTTTTTATATTGTATTTCAAAATCAAAAGGGGCTAATTGAGCCTGCCATCTTGCAAATATCATCTTTGAGGCATCATGTTTAAAATCTTTGTTAAACATATATTTAACAGACTGTGCATCAGTTTTAATCAAGAACTTTTGGTTGTATAAATCATCTTGAAATTTTAAAACACATTTCACTATGGTTAACATTTCATGTGCCACAGTAGCGTATTTTCTCTGGGCTTCAGACCATTTGCCAGAGTAAAATCTAATCAGATATTCATGTTTGTCATTGGGATTTATTTGTTTCAAAATCTCTCCGTAACCAATATTAGATGCATCAGTTTCTATAATCTTTTGCCATGCAGGATTAGCTAAGGTTAAGCAAGGTAAAGATTTAACACGTTGCTTAATAGTTTTTACTAAAGCAGTGTGACTATCAGTCCAAGGATTTTTATAATTCTTTTTTAGCCTTTCATATAAGGGGGCTAAATCACGTGATAGATCTTTGTAGAAGGGTGAAATATAATTTAAACTTCCCAAAAATCTCTGTAACTGAGTTCTTTCAGTAATAACATCGGGAAATTTTGAAGCGAAATCAATCGATCGTTGAATAGGAGTAATTTGTCCTTGACTAATATAATGTCCTAGGAATCGAATATTAGTTTGAAATAAACTCATTTTTTGTTTTGAGATTACCAAACCATTTTGTATAACAATTCTTTTGAAAATATCTAAATGCTTGATATGCATTTCGAGTGTTTTAGAGAATACTAAAATGTCATCGATATATACAATGACGAAGTCTAAATAAGGATTGAAAATATCATTCATAATTTTTTGAAATTCTGAAGGGGCATTTTTCAAACCAAATGGCATAACATTCCATTCATATTGCCCAAATGGGACATTAAAAGCAGTTCTATAAGTGTGCTCTTTAAATATTTGAATCTGCCAATATCCAGATTTTAAATCAAATTTTGAAAATATATTGGCATCATATAATCTAGATAATAAATCTCTTTTGTTAGGAATAGGATACCTAATCCATTTCAAATATTTATTCAATGGCTTATAATTTATGACTAATCTAGGAATACCACGTTCCTTTTCAGCCGCGTTATTAACATAGAAAGCTGTACAGGACCAAGGAGATTTCGAGGGTTTTATCAAACCCTTTGATAGCAAACTATCAATCTCTTTCTTGCAAAATTCTACTAATTCTGCATTCATCTGACAAGGTCGAGATTTAGTAGGAATATCATCCTCAGTGAAATTATCTTCATATGGAAGAGTGACAATGTGCTTTTTTCGATTCCAAAAAGCACTAGGATGCTTAGCACAAATATCAATAGCAATCTGCTCGGAAATCAATTTGATTTTTTCCTGTACTTTAGTAGAATTCAAAGTATCAAATATATTCATACTAAATAGTTCTAATTGTAAAGAATCAACATGTTTTTGCTTCATATTAATTAAAGCATTAATATTTCTAGTTACAGGATCTGTAACAAAAGTATAACTAATTTCTTTATCCTTATAAGTAGCAGTAAAACCTTTCGAGTCTATGCTAGTAAAAGGATAAACGGCGTTAATAAACGGTGTTCCAAGTATAATTGGAGGGTATAACTGGTTTTTTACCAAGAAAAAGAAGTGAGGAATACAGACTTTATTCTGACAAATACCCGTATTAGGAAGTTTATACTTTATATCTAAAGCATGTCCGGATGCAGATCTAACCATATGAGTAGTTTTTTGAAAATATTTCGTAGGTACTAAACCTTCTTGAATGCAGCTAACATCTGCTCCACTATCAATCATAGCAATATTTGTGATAGAGAAATCATTATCAATGAGAATAGTACATTTAATATACCATTTATGAGCAGTAATAATTTGCATCATTCCTAAAAACATATCATGTTTAGGATTAAAACTAATAGGTTTTTCTTCAATATTATTTTCAAAAATACCTTTGTTTTTATCATTAGATTTCTCAGCTGGAGAATTGATTTTCTCAATCTGAGTAATCCTATGATCACAAATCATTTGATTTTGTTTAAGAGATTTAATCTCTCGTTTCAAGTTTTCAACTTCAATTTTTAAATCATCGAAAGAAGAATCTCTTGCTGGAGTTGCATTTTTGTTCAAAAGACGGTTATTAACCTCTAGTAAAGAATAAGGTGGAGAATATTCAAATTCTTTTTCAAAAGGTTTTTCAATACCTGATTTTGAATTAGAACTTGAACTAGCAGCCAAATTAATAATCTTTTCGCGGAGTTTATCATCAGTAACTTCCTTTAAAAGTTCTATCACATTATCAGATGTAATAGTTTTCATGTTTAGATTTTTAAATTGTGATTGTAATTTATAAAATTCATCATCACAAGTACATGTATCACCTTTACAAGTTGTACAAGTATTATCAATATCTTTATCACTATCAGATAAATCAAGCAAGTCAATTTCTGCTTCGGAATCTGATTCAGAATAATAATCAGATTCTGATCCAGAAGTGTATAAGCTTTGATACCATTTAACAGGATCAAGTGTCGGGCGGTAATCCGCCATGACTTCTCAATTAAATTAAAACAGAAATCACCGTTTGACCGGGAACTGGATTCGTTTCGCACCTTCTTCGACACTACAACGGTCGTAAAGGTCTCCACCAGTTAAAGATTTCTATTTTAACTTATTCGAGAATTCTTAATCTAGGTAATTCAATACCCTTATATTTAAAGACTGGCGGTAATCCGCACAATCAGTAAGGATAAGAATAGAAATATACTTGAATTTTATATATAGTTTAATGACTGTATGGAAGGTTAACAACCTTTACTCAAGCAAGGGGTCTGTCATGATATAATACATACTTTTATTGAGCCCATGTGTCTAGCAGTTCTAACCGTGAAAGAAGATGCCCTTTTAACTCATTTATCGGGCTGAGGTTCACGGCTGGCTAGACGAAGCCACTAAGGCAAAGCCAATAAGAGCAGTGTTATATCAGACTGTACCGACCATCTTGACACCAAGTCAAAACTCTATATATAAAACTCATTTATATTTTAATAGATGCCGTCGCTTTCATGGTGTATATAAAAGAGAAGTTAGATACTCAACATAGATATGAAGTCTCTTAGCCGAATATTGTCGCGGCCAGAGAGGAGAGACTAGAAGAAAAACTAATTAAGAAAGACAGAAGTATGTACCTTGTGGCCAAGAAGCAAGGCCCTGAAGATGAAGAACTGAAAACTTTTATTTACTTGTTCTTCTATTACAATCTACAAACTTGAAACTTCAAAAACTAACTTAAAAACTTAGAGAGAGAGAGAGTCTAGAGAGATAGGGTCTCGAGCTTCTGTCTCTGAAGAATGAAATGAATTCTATTTATAGAAAAAATAAAAGGAATCTATGAACAGTAAAAGTGGGTCCCCGTGGGTCCCTGTAACAGTGTTTCTACTGTTGATACAGTGTATTTACTGTTGATGAACAGTGTATCTACTGTTTGAGTGGGTCCGGCGGCTTCACTGTGCTGTGGGTCCGGCGGCTTCACTGTTGAGAGGGGTCCAGCTGTTTCACTGTGCTGGCTTCTTTTCCGCCTTTTTCAATTTGCGGATGAATTCTTCTGTATTTTGTAAATCTTCTTCAGATAGTATCCTTTCTGCTTCAATGGGCTGAGAATCTTCAGCAATATCATCATTGCTTGTTTCACTTTGCATTGACGTATCTGACTTTTCATATTGATTAATGGAAGACAGTAAATTCCTTTTAACCTCTTCCAAGTAACTGTTAATCATCTCCGTTTTATCTCCTTCTTGAAAGGAGATCCTTCTGGCAATATGCCTCATCGAACTGTCATCAATTACCTCTTTTTGAGGTTTACTGGAATATTCTTGGATCTTCATCTCGATTGTGTCCAAGAGCTCTTGACCATATAAGGCTTTTGTTTTGGGATCCTTCTTCATTAGTTTGTCCCAAAAATTGTTGTAAAAAGTCCTATATAGGCAGGGGACTTGTTCTTCAGTGAATCCGACTTCCGGATTCCATTTGTGTATCCACGAGATAGAAAATTCCAGAAAGAAATATATTTGATTAATTTTTTCTGGGTAGCAGATATGATCTGCGTGATATAGATCATTAATAAAAGGAGAAATCTTTACCCATTCTTTGTATAACATAAGAAATGGATCTGGTAAAATCTTTATCGTTGGACCGTGGTATGACCACCAGTTTAGAAACCAATTAGGAATAGTTGTTGCAAATATCTTTGCACATACTTTTATAAACCAAGTATGTTTATGTTTGTCATTGTTGTAATATAATGCCTTATCAAAAGCTTGAATATAATCCCAATAAGTAAAATTCATTTTTACCTTGTTAAGGCTTATCTGCCTTTCTTTCATTGTGGATATACCCCATTCTTCAACAGATATAATCTGTTTAATTATGATTTTCGAGAAATTATAAACGTTCTCGTCTGTACTATATCCAGAAAAGTGCTGAAAATCTGCACTTCCCGTACTAGTTAGTATCGTTTCATAGTAAGAACGGGTTTTGTATGACTCACCCGGGTAATATAACCCATTTATCAAATATCTTTGGAATATCTTCCATGGTTCTTCCTTTCTCTGAATGTCAGAGTTTTCTAAGAGAAATATTATTTCTCTTTTTGGCACCTTTTCGTATGACTTGATATCATCATTGTCATCTCTAGCAATAGAAGCAAAGGTATCACTTTGCTTAACAGAAGTTTCTTTCTGTTTTTGAGCAGTTAAATATGCCTGCAAATGTGCGTATAACGGACTATCTTCTGGAATATCTTCCAGGTGGACGGATGGTCCAATAGATGATTCTTCTCTGAGAGATATCCTCTCATTGACTAAACTTCTTCTTCCCATTTGTATAACAGGGGAGTTTGATGAGGATCCGTATGACGATCCTGAAGGCGATGACCTTCCTTTGGACTGTGGGGATGATCTTCCCCAGCCTCTACCTCTTCCCCTACCCCAGGGGGATTCCATCCTGTAAATATTCACGAGATAAGAAATCTGGCAGAGAATTATCAATTCCCTTTTTATATTGTATTTCAAAATCAAAAGGGGCTAATTGAGCCTGCCATCTTGCAAATATCATTTTTGAGGCATCATGTTTAAAATCTTTGTTAAACATATATTTAACAGACTGTGCATCAGTTTTAATCAAGAATTTTTGATTGTATAAATCGTCCTGAAATTTTAAAACACATTTTACTATGGTTAACATTTCGTGTGCCACAGTAGCGTATTTTCTCTGGGCTTCAGACCATTTGCCAGAGTAAAATCTAATCAGATATTCATGTTTGTCATTGGGATTTATTTGTTTTAAAATCCCTCCGTATCCAATATTGGATGCATCAGTTTCTATAATCTTTTGCCATGCAGGATTAGCTAAGGTTAAGCAAGGTAAAGATTTAACACGTTGCTTAATAGTTTTTACTAGTGCAGTGTGACTATCAGTCCAAGGATTTTTATAATTCTTTTTTAGCCTTTCATATAAGGGGGCTAAATCACGTGAAAGATCTTTGTAAAAAGGTGAAATATAATTTAAGCTTCCCAGAAATCTCTGTAATTGAGTTCTATCAGTAATAACATCGGGAAACTTAGAAGCGAATTCAATTGATCGTTGAATAGGAGTAATTTTTCCTTGACTAATATAATGTCCTAAGAATCGAATATTAGTTTGAAATAAACTCATTTTTTGTTTTGAGATTACCAAACCATTTTGTATAACAATTCTTTTGAAAATATCTAAATGCTTAATATGCATTTCGAGTGTTTTAGAAAATACTAAAATGTCATCGATATATACAATGACGAAGTCTAGATAAGGGTTGAAAATATCATTCATAATTTTTTGAAATTCTGAAAGGGGCATTTTTCAAACCAAATGGCATAACATTCCATTCATATTGCCCAAATGGGACATTAAAAGCAGTTCTATAAGTGTGCTCTTTAAATATTTGAATCTGCCAATATCCAGATTTTAAATCAAATTTTGAAAATATATTGGCATCATATAATCTAGATAATAAATCTCTTTTGTTAGGAATGGGATACCTAACCCATTTTAAAAATTTATTCAAAGGCTTATAATTTATGACTAATCTAGGAATACCTCGTTCCTTTTCAGCCGCGTTATTAACATAGAAAGCTGTACATGACCAAGGAGATTTCGAGGGTTTTATCAAACCCTTTGATAGCAAACTATCTATTTCTTTCTTGCAAAATTCTACCAATTCTGCATTCATCTGACAGGGTCGAGATTTAGTAGGGATATCATCCTCAGTGAAATTGTCTTCATATGGAAGGGTGACAATGTGCTTTTTTCGATTCCAAAAAGCACTAGGATGTTCAGCACAAATATTAATGGCAATCTGCTCGGAAATCAATTTGATTTTTTCCTGTACTTTAGTAGAATTTAAAGTATCAAATATATTCATACTAAATAATTCCAATTGCAGAGAATCAACATGTTTTTGCTTCATATTGATTAAAGCATTAATGTCTCTAGTTACTGGATCTGTAACAAAAGTATAACTAATTTCTTTATCCTTATAAGTAGCAGTAAAACCTTTTGAGTCTATACTAGTAAAAGGATAAACGGCGTTGATAAACGGTGTTCCAAGTATGATTGGAGGGTATAACTGGTTTTTTACCAAGAAAAAGAAGTGAGGAATACAGACTTTATTCTGACAAATACCCGTATTTGGAAGTTTATACTTTATATCTAAAGCATGTCCGGATGCAGATCTAACCATATGAGTAGTTTTTTGAAAATATTTCGTAGGTACTAAACCTTCTTGAATGCAGCTAACATCTGCTCCACTATCAATCATGGCAATGTTTGTTATAGAGAAATCATTATCAATGAGAATAGTACATTTAATATACCATTTATGAGCAGTAATAATTTGCATCATTCCTAAAAACATATCATGTTTAGGATTAAAACTAATAGGTTTTTCTTCAATATCATTTTCAAAAATACCTTTGTTTCTATTATTTGATTTCTCAGTTGGAGAATTGTTTTTCTCAATCTGAGTAATCCTGTGATCACAAATCATTTGATTTTGTTTAAGAGATTTAATCTCTCGTTTCAAGTTTTCAACTTCAAATTTTAAATCATCGAAAGAAGAATCTCTTGCTGGAGTTGCATTTTTGTTCAAAAGACGGTTATTAACCTCTAGTAAAGAATAAGGTGGAGAATATTCAAACTCTTTTTCAAAAGGTTTTTCAATACCTGATTTTGAATTAGAACTTGAACTAGCAGCCAAATTAATAATCTTTTCGCGGAGTTTATCATCAGTAACTTCCTTTAAAAGTTCTATCACATTATCAGATGTAATAGTTTTCATGTTTAGATCTTCAAATTGTGATTGTAATTTATAAAATTCATCATCACAGATACATGTATCACCTTTACAAGTTGTGCAAGTATTATCAATATCTTTATCACTATCAGATAAATCAAGCAAGTCAATTTCTGCTTCGGAACCTGAAGGCGATGACCTTCCTTTGGACTGTGGGGATGATCTTCCCCAGCCTCTACCTCTTCCCCTACCCCAGGGGGATTCCATCCAGAAAGATTTTAAGAGGCAATTATGGTGAAATCCCATACGTAGATTATACCTATGGTAAGTTAATAGGAATTTGCACACAGGAAGGGTTAAACCTGTGCAATGAATTAAGATTGTCTAGACAGCTTAAGATGGATGTGAAAAAGTCCCCCAACTGGTTTCTTTCTTTGAGCTTATCCATCTTAAGTTGTCTAGACAATCTTAATTCATTGCACAGGTTTAACCCAGCCAGTTCCCGGTCAAACGGTGATTTCTGTTTTAATTTAATTGAGAAGTCATGGCGGATTACCGCCCGACACTTGATCCTGTTAAATGGTATGAGAGCCTAGGTACTTTCATGGTATATATAAAATAGATATGAAATATTCGACATAGATATGTTTCTGAAATATGGATTTAGGAGAAACTAGTATGAAAAATACTAGATTGGAAGAGGTAGATATACCTCAAAATCTTGATTTGTTAAACAAATGGACTATTCCTAAAGTCCCTATTAGAACAATCTATGATTATGGATGGTTTGATAAACTCTCTTCTAAACAACTTGTTAAAACAACTGAGCAATCTTTAGCTTTGAATTCGTCTGAACAGACTATTCGCTTGTTAAACAAACATGATGTAGATGTTTATAAACACCAGTATAATTATTTGCATATTGGTATGGTTCAAATTGCTTTTAAACCTTTAACCCTTAAAGGGTTACCAGAGACTTTTTTGGCTGCTCTCAGAGATGCCAGAAATTTAAATTTCAGACAGTCTCTGATGGGTTCTATTGAATCTACTGTCGCCTATGGCCCAGTATATTTTAATACCCAACCCAATCTGCAATTATCTCTGTCTGATGTTAATATACTAGATGCTTTAACATTAAATGTGAAAACGCATGGTTATAACTACGCGCCTGGTTCTGAACTTATATGTTTATCATATAGGATTTATTTTAAATTACTTTCTACGTTAAACCCTAGATGTAAATTATATGATACATCTGATCAGACTATTCTAGTAGAAACGAATTTTGCAAAGTCTAAGGTCACCACGAGGAGACCTATTAAGTGGGAGGAAATTAATTTTCCAACTACATGGACTTTGGATTCAGTTATATCCCCAAGTCAGATAACTGATGCCGTCAGTAATACTGAGTATTCTCATATTACTCAAAATCCAGATGGTAGGATTTGTATTCAGTTTGATGATAAAAGTTCCACTAATAGTTCTACTTATAGTAGGCAGTCATTTTCAAATAATAGACTGTTACCTACTATTAGTTCGGATTATAATAGACATTCTTTTACCAATCGTAGACTGTTGCCTGATATTCAACATATTTCTCCTGTTGAACCAGTCTATGGACCGGCTAGAAATCGTGCGGCTTCCTTACACACAATTTCTACCAAAGTAGGTGATAAACCTGTTGAAAGGGTTAAAATTAACCCCAAAACAAATATTGTTCAGGATAGTGATAATATTTCTGATAAGGATATTCCTTCTGCGTCCGAAATGGACTTTGACCCCAATGATACTTAATGATTCCACACCAAATTGATTTTAGTCCAGGGTCACAAGCTAGATGTTATATTCAAAAAGAATTTTTCACTGATAAATGGAACCAGTTTAAAACTTGGTTTTTTGATACTTATAGTAAAGAATATTTAAACAATATTTCTCAAGAGTTTTATGAAACTTGTGCTTTACATAATCAAATTATGTATTTTGTTCCTTGGTTTATAACCACATATTTACCACTTTTTATCAAAGTTTTGGAAAGATCTTATAAAGATGGGAGTGGCAATATTACTAAAGCCATTTACCCTCCTCAAACGCCTTTTGTTTTAAATAACAATACAGGTATTACTTTTAATGCATTTCAAAAATTTATTGATGATGATGTTGCTGCAGTCAGCATCGCAGAAATTAATAAATTAATTTCTCAAAATAATTATTTGAGTTTATATGTTAAAGTTTTGGGTGAAAATATTACTTTTCTTAATAAGAAACTTGATGATTTAACTGTCTTAATAAGAGATATGAGTACTAAAAGGACTTTAACTGATATTACCTTTTCTTCAGGAAGCAAATCAGAACCTCAAATTGTGGTTACTCATATTCAAAGACCCCCTGATATTCAGGATTTTAAATTTAAATCTTTTGATGACTTAGAAGAACTTCTTGATAAAAAGTTATCCGGTTTGAATATCAAACCCATTGATTTATCAAATTATTTTGCTGATAAATTAGATTCTACTTTTGACTATAAAAAAGATATTTTGTCAGAGTTTAATAAACTCCGTAGTTACCCCAAAAAGAATAGTAAGTTTGCAGATAGCAGATATGCTGATAAACCTAGAATGCATACTTTTTATTACAATCGTCCTACTCCTCAAGATGTTTTAATAGAGGAACGTGATTGGAATCAGACTAATACGTCTTACAGTGGTTCCGAAATCTATGAATGGAATCTTGATGGATTAACTGATAGGCAATTAACTATTCTTGTGCATAGAATGCTTATGTATGCAACTATCTGTAAAAGTGTGAAGAATACAGATAGGAATATTTGCAGGATGATTGTTGCAGGTTTTACTGGCCAACTTCGTGGCTGGTGGGACAATTATTTAACTGTCGATGAAAGGGCAATGGTTATTAACGCCAAAGCCATTGACGAAGGAGTTGATAACTTAGGCATGGCCCTAGTGGCAGATAGAGAGGATGCCGTTTATACCCTTATTCTTACTATATTAGAACACTTCAATGGTAGATTTACCAACCAGAATGAGACTGTTCGTACTCTTCTTAATAGCCTTAGATGTAAGACTTTAAGTGAATTTAGGTGGTATAAAGACACCGGTGGTATAAAGACACCTTTATGAGTAGAGTGATGGAACTACCGGAAAATAAGCTTGAACATTGGAAAGCTAAGTTCATAGATGGCCTTCCCTCTTTATTTGCCGAAAGAGTTAGAAAGATTTTAAGAGGCAATTATGGTGAAATCCCATACGTAGATTATACCTATGGTAAGTTAATAGGAATTTGCACACAGGAAGGGTTAAACCTGTGCAATGAATTAAGATTGTCTAGACAGCTTAAGATGGATAAGCTCAAAGAAAGAAACCAGTTAGGGGACTTTTGCACCCAGTTCGGTTTACCCGAGACTTCTACTCATAGGAAGAAGAAACATAAGTATCATAGATACCCCAACCAAGATAGTCCTTATAGGAGAAAGAAATCTAGATATAGATCCAAAGAAGAACGAGAAGCCAAGAAAGCACATGCAAATTATTACTGCTCATAAATGGTATATTAAATGTACTATTCTCATTGATAATGATTTCTCTATAACAAACATTGCCATGATTGATAGTGGAGCAGATGTTAGCTGCATTCAAGAAGGTTTAGTACCTACAAAATATTTTCAAAAAACTACTCATATGGTTAGATCTGCATCCGGACATGCTTTAGATATAAAGTATAAACTTCCAAATACGGGTATTTGTCAGAATAAAGTCTGTATTCCTCACTTCTTTTTCTTGGTAAAAAACCAGTTATACCCTCCAATCATACTTGGAACACCGTTTATCAACGCCGTTTATCCTTTTACTAGTATAGACTCAAAAGGTTTTACTGCTACTTATAAGGATAAAGAAATTAGTTATACTTTTGTTACAGATCCAGTAACTAGAGACATTAATGCTTTAATCAATATGAAGCAAAAACATGTTGATTCTCTGCAATTGGAATTATTTAGTATGAATATATTTGATACTTTAAATTCTACTAAAGTACAGGAAAAAATCAAATTGATTTCCGAGCAGATTGCCATTAATATTTGTGCTGAACATCCTAGTGCTTTTTGGAATCGAAAAAAGCACATTGTCACCCTTCCATATGAAGACAATTTCACTGAGGATGATATCCCTACTAAATCTCGACCCTGTCAGATGAATGCAGAATTGGTAGAATTTTGCAAGAAAGAAATAGATAGTTTGCTATCAAAGGGTTTGATAAAACCCTCGAAATCTCCTTGGTCATGTACAGCTTTCTATGTTAATAACGCGGCTGAAAAGGAACGAGGTATTCCTAGATTAGTCATAAATTATAAGCCTTTGAATAAATTTTTAAAATGGGTTAGGTATCCCATTCCTAACAAAAGAGATTTATTATCTAGATTATATGATGCCAATATATTTTCAAAATTTGATTTAAAATCTGGATATTGGCAGATTCAAATATTTAAAGAGCACACTTATAGAACTGCTTTTAATGTCCCATTTGGGCAATATGAATGGAATGTTATGCCATTTGGTTTGAAAAATGCCCCTTTCAGAATTTCAAAAAATTATGAATGATATTTTCAACCCTTATCTAGACTTCGTCATTGTATATATCGATGACATTTTAGTATTTTCTAAAACACTCGAAATGCATATTAAGCATTTAGATATTTTCAAAAGAATTGTTATACAAAATGGTTTGGTAATCTCAAAACAAAAAATGAGTTTATTTCAAACTAATATTCGATTCTTAGGACATTATATTAGTCAAGGAAAAATTACTCCTATTCAACGATCAATTGAATTCGCTTCTAAGTTTCCCGATGTTATTACTGATAGAACTCAATTACAGAGATTTCTGGGAAGCTTAAATTATATTTCACCTTTTTACAAAGATCTTTCACGTGATTTAGCCCCCTTATATGAAAGGCTAAAAAAGAATTATAAAAATCCTTGGACTGATAGTCACACTGCACTAGTAAAAACTATTAAGCAACGTGTTAAATCTTTACCTTGCTTAACCTTAGCTAATCCTGCATGGCAAAAGATTATAGAAACTGATGCATCCAATATTGGATACAGAGGGATTTTAAAACAAATAAATCCCAATGACAAACATGAATATCTGATTAGATTTTACTCTGGCAAATGGTCTGAAGCCCAGAGAAAATACGCTACTGTGGCACACGAAATGTTAACCATAGTAAAATGTGTTTTAAAATTTCAGGACGATTTATACAATCAAAAATTCTTGATTAAAACTGATGCACAGTCTGTTAAATATATGTTTAACAAAGATTTTAAACATGATGCCTCAAAAATGATATTTGCAAGATGGCAGGCTCAATTAGCCCATTTTGATTTTGAAATACAATATAAAAAGGGAATTGATAATTCTCTGCCAGATTTCTTATCTCGTGAATATTTACAGGATGGAATCCCCCTGGGGTAGGGGAAGAGGTAGAGGCTGGGGAAGATCATCCCCACAGTCCAAAGGAAGGTCATCGCCTTCAGGATCGTCATACGGATCCTCATCAAACTCCCCTGTTATACAAATGGGAAGAAGAAGTTTAGTCAATGAGAGGATATCTCTCAGAGAAGAATCATCTATTGGACCATCCGTCCACCTGGAAGATATTCCAGAAGATAGTCCGTTATACGCACATTTGCAGGCATATTTAACTGCTCAAAAACAGAAAGAAACTTCTGTTAAGCAAAGTGATACCTTTGCTTCTATTGCTAGAGATGACAATGATGATATCAAGTCATACGAAAAGGTGCCAAAAAGAGAAATAATATTTCTCTTAGAAAACTCTGACATTCAGAGAAAGGAAGAACCATGGAAGATATTCCAAAGATATTTGATAAATGGGTTATATTACCCGGGTGAGTCATACAAAACCCGTTCTTACTATGAAACGATACTAACTAGTACGGGAAGTGCAGATTTTCAGCACTTTTCTGGATATAGTACAGACGAGAACGTTTATAATTTCTCGAAAATCATAATTAAACAGATTATATCTGTTGAAGAATGGGGTATATCCACAATGAAAGAAAGGCAGATAAGCCTTAACAAGGTAAAAATGAATTTTACTTATTGGGATTATATTCAAGCTTTTGATAAGGCATTATATTACAACAATGACAAACATAAACATACTTGGTTTATAAAAAGGTATGTGCAAAGATATTTGCAACAACTATTCCTAATTGGTTTCTAAACTGGTGGTCATACCACGGTCCAACGATAAAGATTTTACCAGATCCATTTCTTATGTTATACAAAGAATGGGTAAAGATTTCTCCTTTTATTAATGATCTATATCACGCAGATCATATCTGCTACCCAGAAAAAATTAATCAAATATATTTCTTTCTGGAATTTTCTATCCCGTGGATACACAAATGGAATCCGGAAGTCGGATTCACTGAAGAACAAGTCCCCTGCCTATATAGGACTTTTTACAACAATTTTTGGGACAAACTAATGAAGAAGGATCCCAAAACAAAAGCCTTATATGGTCAAGAGCTCTTGGACACAATCGAGATGAAGATCCAAGAATATTCCAGTAAACCTCAAAAAGAGGTAATTGATGACAGTTCGATGAGGCATATTGCCAGAAGGATCTCCTTTCAAGAAGGAGATAAAACGGAGATGATTAACAGTTACTTGGAAGAGGTTAAAAGGAATTTACTGTCTTCCATTAATCAATATGAAAAGTCAGATACGTCAATGCAAAGTGAAACAAGCAACGATGATATTGCTGAAGATTCTCAGCCCATTGAAGCAGAAAGGATACTATCTGAAGAAGATTTACAAAATACAGAAGAATTCATCCGCAAATTGAAAAAGGCGGAAAAGAAGCCAGCACAGTGAAACAGCTGGACCCCTCTCAACAGTGAAGCCGCCGGACCCACAGCACAGTGAAGCCGCCGGACCCACTCAAACAATAGATACACTGTTCATCAACAGTAAATACACTGTATCAACAGTAGAAACACTGTTACAGGGACCCACGGGGACCCACTTTTACTGTTCATAGATTCCTTTTATTTTTCTATAAATAGAATTCATTTCATTCTTCAGAGACAGAAGCTCGAGACCCTATCTCTCTAGACTCTCTCTCTCTCTAAGTTTTTAAGTTAGTTTTTGAAGTTTCAAGTTTGTAGATTGTAATAGAAGAACAAGTAAATAAAAGTTTTCAGTTCTTCATCTTCAGGGCCTTGCTTCTTGGCCACAAGGTACATACTTCTGTCTTTCTTAATTAGTTTTTCTTCTAGTCTCTCCTCTCTGGCCGCGACAATGTTCGGCTAAGAGATTTCATATCTATGTTGAGTATCTAACTTCTCTTTTATATACACCATGAAAGCGACGGCATCTATTAAAATATAAATGAGTTTTATATATAGAGTTTTGACTTGGTGTCAAGATGGTCGGTACAGTCTGATATAACACTGCTCTTATTTCTATTTCTAGCCTTTCATATAAGGGGGCTAAATCACGTGAAAGATCTTTGTAAAAAGGTGAAATATAATTTAAGCTTCCCAGAAATCTCTGTAATTGAGTTCTATCAGTAATAACATCGGGAAACTTAGAAGCGAATTCAATTGATCGTTGAATAGGAGTAATTTTTCCTTGACTAATATAATGTCCTAAGAATCGAATATTAGTTTGAAATAAACTCATTTTTTGTTTTGAGATTACCAAACCATTTTGTATAACAATTCTTTTGAAAATATCTAAATGCTTAATATGCATTTCGAGTGTTTTAGAAAATACTAAAATGTCATCGATATATACAATGACGAAGTCTAGATAAGGGTTGAAAATATCATTCATAATTTTTTGAAATTCTGAAGGGGCATTTTTCAAATCAAATGGCATAACATTCCATTCATATTGCCCAAATGGGACATTAAAAGCAGTTCTATAAGTGTGCTCTTTAAATATTTGAATATTATTATTATTATTATTATTATTATTATTATTATTATTATTATTATTATTATTAATACATAAGCATTCTATGCACAAGAATAGTTAATTGCCTATCAGTCAATCCATCAAGATTCCATTCATAGATTTCGGAACCACTATAAGACGTATTAGTCTGATTCCAATCACGTTCCTCTATTAAAACATCTTGAGGAGTAGGACGATTGTAATAATAAGTCTGCATTCTAGGTTTATCAGCATATGTGCTATCTGTAAACTTACTATTCTTTTTGGGGTAACTACGGAGTTTATTAAACTCAGACAAAACATCTTTTTTATAGTCAAAAGTAGAATCTAATTTATCAGCAAAATCATTTGATAAATCAATGGGTTTGATATTCAAACCGGATAACTTTTTATCAAGAAGTTCTTCTAAGTCACCAAAAGATTTAAATTTAAAATCCTGAATATCAGGGGGTCTTTGAATATGAGTAACAACAATTTGAGGTTCTGATTTGCTTCCTGAAGAAGAGGCAATATCAGTCAAAGTCTTTTTAGTACTCATATCTTTAATTAAGACAGTTAAATCATCAAGTTTTTTATTAAGAAAACTAATATTTTCGCCCAAAACTTTAACATATAAACTCAAATAATTATTTTGAGAAATTAATTTATTAATTTCTGCGATGCTGACTGCAGCAACATCATCATCAATAAATTTTTGAAATGCATTAAAAGTAATACCTGTATTGTTATTTAAAACAAAAGGCGCTTGAGGAGGGTAAATGGCTTTAGTAATATTGCCACTCCCATCTTTATAAGATCTTTCCAAAACTTTTATAAAAAGTGGTAAATATGTGGTTATAAACCAAGGAACAAAATACATAATTTGATTATGTAAAGCACAAGTTTCATAAAACTCTTGAGAAATATTGTTTAAATCTTCTTCACTATAAGTATCAAAAAACCAAGTTTTAAACTGGTTCCATTTATCAGTGAAAAATTCTTTTTGAATATAACCTCTAGCTTGTGACCCTGGACTAAAATCAATTTGGTGTGGAATCATTAAGTATCATTGGGGTCAAAGTCCATTTCGGACGCAGAAGGAATATCCTTATCAGAAATATTATCACTATCCTGAACAATATTTGTTTTGGGGTTAATTTTAACCCTTTCAACAGGTTTATCACCTACTTTGGTAGAAATTGTGTGTAAGGAAGCCGCACGATTTCTAGCCGGTCCATAGACTGGTTCAACAGGAGAAATATGTTGAATATCAGGCAACAGTCTACGATTGGTAAAAGAATGTCTATTATAATCCGAACTAATAGTAGGTAACAGTCTATTATTTGAAAATGACTGCCTACTATAAGTAGAACTATTAGCGGAACTTTTATCATCAAACTGAATACAAATCCTACCATCTGGATTTTGAGTAATATGAGAATACTCAGTATTACTGACAGCATCAGTTATCTGACTTGGGGATATAACTGAATCCAAAGTCCATGTAGTTGGAAAATTAATTTCCTCCCACTTAATAGGTCTCCTCGTGGTGACCTTAGACTTTGCAAAATTCGTTTCTACTAGAATAGTCTGATCAGATGTATCATATAATTTACATCTAGGGTTTAACGTAGAAAGTAATTTAAAATAAATCCTATATGATAAACATATAAGTTCAGAACCAGGCGCATAATTATAACCATGCGTTTTCACATTTAATGTTAAAGCATCTAGTATATTAACATCAGACAAAGATAATTGCAGATTGGGTTGGGTATTAAAATATACTGGGCCATAGGCGACAGTAGATTCAATAGAACCCATGAGAGACTGTCTAAAATTTAAATTTCTGGCATCTCTGAGAGCAGCCAAAAATGTCTCTGGTAACCCTTTAAGGGTTAAAGGCTTAAAAGCAATTTGAACCATACCAATATGTAAATAATTATAGTGGTGTTTATAAACATCTACATCATGCTTGTTTAACAAACGAATAGTCTGTTCAGACGAATTCAAAGCTAAAGATTGCTCAGTTGTTTTAACAAGTTGTTTAGAAGAGAGTTTATCAAACCATCCATAATCATAGATTGTTCTAATAGGGACTTTAGGAATAGTCCATTTGTTTAACAAATCAAGGTTTTGAGGTATATCTACCTCTTCCAATCTAGTATTTTTCATACTAGTTTCTCCTAAATCCATATTTCAGAAACATATCTATGTTGAATATTTCATATCTATTTTATATATTATTATTATTATTATTTTTCATATTAAGCACGATTTCTGTCGAGGTCGTACGACCCGATCCAGAGTTTCGTGTACACTGCCGAGGGACGTGCGGCACGATCCATAGATGCATCTATCCTGCCGAGGCGTTCGGCCCGATCCACAAGAAAGGAGGACATTCCCTTATGTACCTCCAGAATAAGAGTATTTATTGTAAAATTTATTCGAGAGGATAACAATTTATTTCAACAATTAATTAATCTAAACAAAAAATTAAACATATAAAAATTTCATATTTTTCTACCTTTCATAATAATTCACAATATATACATCAAATATTTTAATTAATAAAGAATACAATTTACACAAGTAATTCATGCTTTGAGTCCTAAACTACCCGAACTTTAGCATTAATAGTAGCTACGCACGGACTCTCGTCACCTCGTGCGTACGTAGCCCCCGCAGTTAGCAACAATTATTCAATTTAATCCCTATGGGGTAATTTCTGCCTCACAAGATTAGACAAGAGACTTACCTCGTCTTGCTCCAATTTAATCCACTATAAGGCCTTTTCCACGATTATTCAACTCTGTTTGGCTCGAATCTAGCCAAAATAATTCGATACAATCACTAAAAATTATAGGAATCAATTCTATAAGAAAATACTAGATTTTTAATAAAAATCCCGAAATTAATTAAAAATTCTTCTGTGGGGCCCACATCTCGGAATACGGCGAAAGTTATGAAATCTGACAATTCATTCAATTACGAGTCCAACCATACCAGTTTTACTCAATTCCGACTCCAGATCGATACCGAAATCTCAAAAATTCGTTTATATGAGATTTTTAAAAACTTTCCAAATCTCAATCTCAAAACACTAATTAAATGGTGAAAACAATGATAAATTTATGTTTATAGACCAAATCCAAGTTAGAATCACTTACCCCAATGTCTTTTTCTTGAAAAACTATCAAAAATCGCCTCTGCTCAAGCTCCAATTTGTTAAAAGTGGCGAATGAGACGAATGCCCTCTTTTATAATTCTGCCCAGGCTGCCTCGATCCTCAACCTCGATCCTCAGCCACAGCCTCGATCCTCGGCCTCGATTCACAGCCTCGATCCTCGGCCTCGATTCACAGCCTCGATCCATAGCCTCGATCCTCGGCCTCGATCTTGTGAGCTCGATTTTGGGCCAGAATTTCTAGCAGAAAGAAAAAATTGCAGTAGGTGTTTTAAGTCCAACTTTTGATCCGTTAACCATCCGAAGCTCACCCGAGGCCCTTGGGACTTCAACCAAATATACCAACAAGTCCTAAAACATCATATGAACCTATTTGAAACCTCAAATCACATAAAACGACGCTAAAACCACGAATTATGCTCCCATTCAAGCTTAATGAAACTTAAAATTTCCAACTTCTACATTCGATGTCGAAACCTATCAAATCAACTCCGATTGACCTCAAATTTTACACACAAGTCATAAATGACATAACGGAGCTATGAAAATTTTCGGAACTGGATTCCGACTCCGGTATCAAAAAGTGAACTCCTCGGTCAAACTTCCAAACTTAAATTCTTGTTTTAGCCATTTCAAACCTAATTTAACTATGGACTTCCAAATAAAATTTCGAATACGCTCCTAAATCCAAAATCACCATACAGAGCTGTTGGAATAATCAAAATTCTATTCCGGGGTCGTTTTCACATAATTAGACATCCGGTTACTATTTGAACTTAAACATTTTAATTTTTCATCAAAATTCCATATCTCGGGTTAGGGACCTCGGAATTTGATTCCGGGCATACTCCCAAGTCCCAAATCACGATACGGACCTACCGAAACTGTCAAAATACTGATCCGAGTCTGTTTGCTCATAATGTTGACCAAAGTCAAACTTGGCCTTTTAAAGCCAACTTAAGGAACCAAGTGTTCCGATTTCAACCCAAACACTTTCAAATCCCGAACCAACCATCCCCACAAGTCATAAATCATTTAAAGCACATATATGAAGTTTTATTTAGGGTAACGGGATTCTAAAAGTCAAAACGACCGGTTGGATCGTTACACTTATATTCCCTACATCTAGTATCAAACATTATGGAATCACGAGGAGGTGACTGACTGATTGATCTTAGCTAATTTCATGATAATAATTAATATATCTAAAGATTTGTTTATATATCCAATCAATCAAATACTTAAATGCACCAGAAATTCCAAAGATCTTTTTGTCTGTAGATCCTAATGAACTCTCCTGGACTTCACATCCACAATTCACTAGAGACACATCCAAATATTCACTAGCCAACAGGACAAGAAAAGGAAATACTGACCACTTTTTGTCAACAGTTGAAGCTATTGGGAAGGGAAAGAATGCTCAGGAATTTTTTTTAGAGGTATGTGAAATATAGTGGATGGTGTGCATATTTCTAACAATAACACAAACAATGACTCAATCAAAATGTGGTAATATATATTACTATTAGATAAACTCTCTGTTAACCATGTCTGGTAAAGAATTAATAACACTTCACCAAACAGAATAAGACTTCACCTCATTCCTGTAACTTAGATGAATAACCTCATAAAGTACAATAATCACGCAAAACCTGTCGTGCAAGATCCAATGCTCCACTTGTCTTATAGATCAAGTGCAGGTTGTAAGCTGCTTCTCTATGCAAGCTGCAATAACCTGAGTTTCCATTTTCTCTGAGATGTTGGCTTTCATAAGGAAGCCGGGGAATAGGATAATCCTTTTCCCGAATAGAAAGCACCTTCTCATAATATGAAGCGGCTAAAGATACAAGGCCCACATGATGATATGCTCGAGCTATGTTGAATAATGCTTCTTGACTTTCTCCACAAAGTTTTAGATACTTGAACAAAAATGCCATGCCTTGTACCACACACTGATGCTTATTCTTAAGTCTGACATCAAAGGCTAAATTAATCAATGAAGTCCCAACACAAAGATTAACAAATGGACTATCAGGAAGAAGCTTGTAGGCATGTAGGTATTCTTCTGCAGCAGTTTGATATAGGCAGCCCATACTAAACTGATGCCCTGAAATGATAATTGGAGGTACACATTCTTTCTCCTTTTCCCGAATCCTACGCAAGAATCGAGAATGCTTATGCCGATAAATCTCCATTTTGCATAGTGCTTTAAAGTAGTAATTCCACACTGATATTTTGTAAGGATGTCGCTGAAGAATATCCCTGACAAAATCATACCCACGTCTAGGATCTATCACATTGTATGCCATCTGAGCTCCAAGAAGTGAAAGCTCTTCAATTTTTTCAGAAGATATCGCATTAGAAGAAAAGGGCATGATCCATTTACAAACATCCAATGCTTCTTCATGTCTCCCTAGAGACGCCAACGCTTTGGCCAATTCAATAACAAGCTGATGATTTTCCTCATCTCTTAAGAGCTGAGGAGTTGGAAGTTTCTTCTTCTTCTTTGGCCAACATTCATCGTCTGACTCTTCACTTTGCCAGTCCACACCAGCAGCTAATGCTTTCAATTTCATTTCCTCCTTCAAATTTGTTCTCCGTTGAAGGAGCCTCTTTGCTCTAGCAGCCTTTTCACGCTCAGCAGCAGTAACTGCTGGTTTAAATCTCTGAAATAGGTTGTCAACTTGATTGTTTTCCAACACTCTGGCTCTCTCAATCAGCTCACTCGTTGAAAGCTTTTTCTTTTTAGCAACCTGCTCCTCTGTTGTTTCAGAGGTGATTAATTGACTAACCAGGGGAAAGAATACATCTACAAACTCTTGAAGCATATTTTTAGTTTGATAAATCTTAGCAAGCTTTAGTCTTACTTTCTCATCATGCCACCAAAACTTAGACTTCTCGCTGCATGAATCTGCCCCAAAATCTAAAACTGGTGAAGAGAGCAATGATATGGCTTCTTTTTCCTTCTTTTCTTCAAGAAGAAGAGAAGCTAAACTTATCCGCACTTCAACATTGTCCTCAAGTGAATGTACAGCTTTGTAGAAGAACCAAATTGCCTCTTCCTTTTTCTCCAATGACAGGTAACATTGGGCAATTTTCAGATTCAAGATCCCATCATCAACTCCCTGGTTTCCTTCTAACATCAAATAGTAATGTAAAGCATATTCATAGTGCTCAAGAATCTTAAATGTGTTTGCAATTTCAACAACTGAATCAACATTATCATTTGCATTTTCTAGTCCAAAAGCCTTCAATAAGGTTTCAGCTTTACTCAGATTTCCAAGATAAATGTTGCAGATTCCTGCTTTTGCTGTTAGATTCAATGGCCATTCTCTCCCCATAAAACATCCTTCAATATGTTGAAGAGCTTTAGCATATTCTCCATTTTCAATGCATATAGTTGCCAGCATATCAATAATTATTGGATCAGCATCCGTTTTGCGATATTTAAGATAATCCTCCAGCATCAAAAGGGAATGTTCAGTTTTACCAATTTGCTTATACAACTTTGCTGCCGATATGCATGCTTCAATATTGTCCGGAAGAAGTTGAAATACTTTTTCATATGCCTTGGCAGCTTTCTCATATTCTTTCAGCTCAAGGTAATGGGATGCAGAAAGTAGTCTGAGTGAAATATCTTCAGGCTCCGCAGCTATTGCCTTAGGAAGATACTTATTCACATCAGCAGCATTCCCTTGTTCTAAAGACCATGAGAGAAGCAGCTTCCACAATGAGGTGTCTCTTGGCATAACTAAAGCGGCAAGTTCATAAAAATACATGGATTTTCTCTTTTCACCAATAGCATCATATACAACAGCAAGTGTATGATATGCATCAGGTGTAGGTTCTAGCTGAATAACTTCATGTAACAGTTTCAATGCCTCTGTATATTTACCAGCAGCATAGCAAAGAGTGGCTTCCCCTAATAACTTTCTGGCCTCAAGATTTACCTTGTTTCTGGATCCTTTTGGCCTTCCCACTCGTTTGTCTTTCTTGTGTTTCCTTTTACTTCCAAAACTCATGGCTTCCATAATTTCATCAAAACTAGCACCAACAATATCTTCCTCTTCACGTTTCTTTTTGGTTTGTTTATGCTGGCAACCAGCTAAAGCTTTTCTCTTTCTTTCAGCAAGTAATTCATAATTATCGGCTGGTAATAAATTAACAGAAACACCTTCAAATTCTTCTTCTTCAGCACTATCCTGGCGGTCATAGTTATCTTCACAGTCATCTATAGCTTCTGCCCCTTCAGAGCCATCGCTTTCCACTGAACCCATTTTAACCAAATAGACCAGTTGTTTTTATTGTTCTCCTATTGCCCCAATTACTGTTAAACTATAACTGCATTAAATCAAATTAAAACCTGCAAATATATGATGCACATGTTTTAGTCCAGAAAAATAATGGAATGATCTTGAAGTTTATTAAAATGAAACAACCACAAATAGATGCATGTGTTATGTTATCCAGCCTTCATGCCTTTGATCATGTTGAACTTGATTCCAGTTAGAACAGAATCTAAAAATTCAGAGCTATCCCTTGCCACAGAACTGTCAGAACCCATTTTAACCAAATAGTCTTGATTTAATTGTTATCCTATTGTGCCAATTATAGTTAAATTAGAACTACATTAAACCAAACTAAACCCTGCAAATATATGATGCACTTCAGTCCAGAAAAATAACATGAAACAACCACAAATACATGCATGTATTATATCATCATCCTTCATGTATAGCCAAAAGCCAACTAAAAACTCAAGGAAATTCAGATATGCACATTAAGCAGATCAAATTAAGACTGGGCACTACTGAAATAATAATAAAAATTGCATTTTTTCCTCTCTCTGAACAACAACAATTAAGACCGGGTACGCAGACCTTACTCTTACCTTGAAGGTAGAGGGGCTCAAGGAAAGATATTGTTTTTTTCCTCTCTATATGCAGATAATATGAAATTGAACCACTGATCATCAACAGCCATGCATTTTTTTTTTCTTCTCAGAAATAATCTATGTTACAATTTCTCTATCAATCCTTTCACATTTAATCCGAGTTGACGCTTATTTACAGCACAGCAAGTAGCAAGCGATTATTACTACTACCAATGTTATCTTAACAATGGCAAGAACATAGCGTAAAGGTCTCTAGGGTTTCTTTATAATTGCAATTCTCCGATAGAAGAAACGGAATCGACTCTATAGACGAAAAACAAAATAGAGATCAACTGAAAATATTGAAAAGCGGTTTTCAAAAATCGATTTCAAGATATACAGTAACAGATTTCTCGCTAAATGTTTTGGACTAATAACGTGTTAAGGACGCGATAGATTTTGCGAAAATAAACTTGTGTTTTACCTGCATTTTGGCCAAATCCCAAATCTCAAATCCCAAATCCCAAAACTATCTGTTTTGGGCCAAAATATCACTAATATATTTTTAAAAAATTACCTCAAGCTTTTATATTTTATAAAAAGCCCACAATTTATTATTTTGTAACGATGTTGCTTCATTTTCTCGGTCATCTGATAGTGTATCATGTAGTTCATTATAAAAATGATAATTTTATATCAAATTTATTTATGTTCAAAATTATAATTTACGATAATGTAATAAATGTTATTGATAATGATATTATTGAGTATTTGTAATAATTTTTAAAATTTATGAGTATAAAACAAATTTAAAATAAATTTGAAAATCTATAACTCTAGCTAAGAAAAGTACAGTATTTTTCTCAAGTGCTTCTCACAAAAGAACGCTAGAAGGAGGGGTCAAACCTCAAGTTGTATATTTCTATTGACCATATTCAAGGAATCGACGACTTTTACGGTTGTCTCCCTCCTTCAATTGGGCATTACCATTTTCTTAAATATTTTTCCCATTTAGAATTGAGAAAATGACCTCCTCAAAATTTTAGTAGCTTATGTTTTTTTCCATTGAGACGAAATATTCCTCCGGCTCAAACATATTACAACTAATAACCCGAAATATCTATTTTATATAGCGACAATCTATTTTGTATAGTGACAGTCTATTGTATATAAATTGTACAGTGAGAGTCGATTTTGTCTATTTTGTATATTTTTTATATAGTGACAGTCTATTTTGTATATATTTTATATAGTGATAGTCTGTTGTATATATTTATTATAGTGACAGTCTATTGTATATAAATTTTATAGTGACTCTCTATTGTATATAAATTGTATAGTGATTCTCTATTTAGTATATTGTTTGTATAGTGACAGTGTATTCTGTATAATGACAGTCTATTTAGTATATTTTTTGTATAGTGACTGTCTATTTTTTATATATTTCAACGTTATGCATGATGGATATTCAGTGATATCCAGGGCTTTTTTTCATCTCCATACACAAGCGCACACTCATTGTTTTGTATAGTGATAGTTTATTTTGTATAGTGACAGTCTATTGTATATAAATTGTCTAGTGACAGTCTATTATAGTATATTTTTTGTATAGTGACAGTCTATTGTATACAAATGAAATTTGCTTAATTAATTTCAGGAAACAGTTTTTGTTGAAATTAGTATTCTTCAAAGTATTTTAAAACAAAACAACAACTACTGTCTACTACGTAACAATCCTTAGCTATTTGAGACAGTTATATGACTCATATTATACATTTCGCTCAAATAATATGATGATTTTCGAAATACAACAAATATTTATTAACTTTTGAAAATACATAAGCAAAACCTCAAACTTGTTGGCGTTTTTATATTATAATTTACGAGAAGAATTTATTAATATATCTATTTGCTACTAAATATATTTAGGAATGAAAAAAATAATTCCTGGCTATATAGCGGAACAGAGAAGAAAAATATCAAAATTTTATGTCTCCTCTCTTGAGATAGAGTAGGTTATATTTATGCAATTTAGACACTATTTATACTCTAATTTAGCCGCACTTTAGTGATATTTGAATGCTAAAAGATAACAAAATACTCTAATTAAATTTTTTATGCTTTTGCAGGAGCCACTCCGACCTAGGAGGAAGCTAAATAATATTTTGAAGTCAATATGGAGTGTGTAAGGCCAATCGAAGGTTACCCCAGTCGAAAATGAGCGAGAAAAGCAAGCGGGGAGGTCCCCTCTAGGTGCGCGGCAGCGGAGTTGACCGCGAATTGGACCGCGCACTGGAGGCAGAATACTGACGGAAATCCGCGGCTGGATCCGCAGTCGAATTCGCAGCCGCGGATGGGCGAACGGAGGCCAACAACTCAGGGACAATTATGTAATTTCTAAGGCGACTAACCTAAACCTATATGAAGCCTAATTCGCCCAGAAGAGAGAGGGAGCTGTTTTTAGGAGATTTTGGATGCAAGAACAAGAGAAAAAAAGATGGAGAATTTCCTAAGATTTTTCATCTTCTCCTTCTTTTTACTTCCATTATTGATTATGAATTGTTATAGTGAATTTTTATCCATTAGTATAAGTAGCTAAACCCATCATCTAGGGTTGATGGAACCAATTGTTGTATGAAGTTTTGACTATGTTTAGATATAATTGAGCCGTTCTTATTCTATGATTGTTCAACTATGTGTTGGGTTGTGATTAATTGAAAGGGCCCCTTGATTAATCGTGTCTAGTTACCTTGTGTTGCTTGAGAAAGAACACTTGGTTAGATTGTTGTTGAACAACACCACTTTCGGGTAAGTTAAGAGATTAATTACTTGAATTTAAAAGCGGGGTTAGAGATAACGAAGCTTTGGTGGGATAATTCTGTGTTACATAACTTGTTAAGTAGAGTAGTTCGAGAGAATGCTTCTAGTAAATTATCGTAATTGATCGAGAGATAATTACGGTAGCCCGAAACTCATAATCCTCATAGAGTATTATAGCGAGATTATAGCTAACGTGTCAGAAATTATTCCGGCAATTGGGGAAATCAATAGCCCTAGATCTTTTTTTACCGTTGAATTCAATCTTATTCTTGATTATTGCTAATTTTGTGTCATTTGTCATTAGATAAATAAATTCCACTTATACTCCATTAAAAATCTTGCATCCAGAAGTTATTTGAGATTATCATTAGCATTGTTAAAAGTTGTAGTAAATAGGTTAGTTCCCTGTGGGATTCGACTCCAGAATTATACCGGATTATATTTGCAGCGACCACTTAGTCCTTTTTACAAGGCATAGTTGGGCGTGATCAAATTTGACGCCGTTGGCGGGGAACTAACGGTGTTATTTATTACAACTTAGAAGAATTGCTAGGATTCTTAGTTTAGATCAATTTCCTACGGTGTTAAAATTGTTTTCCATTGAAATTCTCACGTTTGAACTCTTCTGTGACTTAGGTGTATGCGTAGAAGCTCTCTGAGAACTGGTGAACTTTTTGAAGGACTCTCAGAGCCCCGAAAGCATTCAGGGCATTGAATCGGTCCAACATGAAGAACAAACAGTTAAAACAAAAAGACCAACTCGAAAGTGAAATGGACAACGTGGACGACGTCAACATAAACAATCAAAATGATCGTGTTGACCCAAACAATGGAGTGGTGGCACCTCTTGTGCCGGAAGCTGCTCTTTATGATTGGGCATAACCAACTGCTGATAACTTGGCCACCGCCATTGCTGTTTCTCAGATACAAGCAAAAATATTTCAGATTACCAACAACATGCTGCACATGTTGCAGAATAAGGGACTGTTCTCCGGGTCATACATCGAATACCCACAACAACATGTGAAGAACTTCCTATCAATTGTGTGACTCAAAGACAGTCGAATGTGACTCTTGAAGCAATTAAGCTATTACTGTTCCCATTCTCAGTGACCGGAGAGGCTCAAACTTGGCTGAATTTGCTCCCAATAAACTCAATTGCTACTTGGGAAGAATTAGTCAAGCAGTTCTTAAACACATTTTATCCTCCCAACAAGACTGCAAGGAAAATTGATGAGATATTGCAGTTCAGGCAGAAACTGACTGAGACCTTGCAAGAAACCTGGGAGAGGTTTAAGGGTATGCTAGTGAAGTGTCCACACTAAGGCATTCCAGATCAGATGCTGGGACACAGATTCTACATGGGTTTGGCAAACAGTTTGAAGGCCAATGTAGATGCTTCAGCTGGGGGTGCATTTTTGAGCAAAACGTTCACAGAGTGTAAGATTCTTCTCGACAAGATGGCTCAAAATTCAGGCTGGATGACTAGAGGTACGACACTTACACCAATAGTGCATTTTGTTGCTCTTGACCCAAACAATTCTAATGCAAAGAACATAGCCACTCTTATGACCCAAATGAGCTTACTAACAAAGAAAATTGATGAGATGGGTACAAAGCAAGTGCACATTGTTGATACAACAAATGGAGGCTTGTGCACTCCTTGCATAAACCAGTCATATGTGTGCTCGTGGAGTGGAGAGAATGACAACCAGGGCTTCAGAGAAGATATGGATTATGTCAACAATTTCAGAGGTCAGAGGCAAGGTGGGCAGCAATGGGGACCAACACTAAACCAGTAGTATAGACCAAACCAGCCACTACACAACCCCAATCCAGGAAGTGCACGACCACAAGGCCAAGTAGTGCCTTATCAAAGGCAACATGGCTATAATCATCCAACCATATTCTTTAAGCATCCTCATCCGAAGGTTGTCTTGACTCGCCCGATTCACCAGATGGATGACTACGAATGAATTCCTCCACGTTACTTTGGTAGCGACCCTATATTATTTTAAGTTAAATTAGTATTTCAAAATTATTATAAAAGTAAATTATAACACTTAAAGAAAATTGAAAGCTCACATATGCAGTCTTTGCCCGGTCCTCGACCCACCTATCTTCATCCCCTCTTTCTTCTTCTTTACAATATGCGTCTCCTTGAATAGTTCATCATGGCTCATTGAGCACCCATACTTCTTTTCCTAAAAAAAATTAATTTAGTTAATAAACAAAATAGATATACTTAGAAAAGTAAAATAATTTAAGCAATTACCAATCTTCTTTTTATTGTCCCTAGGTTGATCGCACCTCCAGTGTGCTAGGAGCCTCCCTTCTCGGATGCACGATTTTTCTTTCCTTTTTCGCTCCTCTCTAAGAAATCTGTGGTAAGCCATTGCCTTTGCAAATAATTCCATAAATTCTCAAGTAACTGGCCAGGCCTCTTGTTCTTCTTTCTAGCATCTGAGAAACAATCCACCAATCTCTTGCGAGCTTTATGATGAAAATTTGCAGCCACTTCCGCGCTATAGCGGTCTTCCCATACACACTTGCTCTGTATTTCAAAAGTTAAATATTAGATGGAAACATCATAAATATAAATTATTAAACTGCTTAAAAGAATATTTATACCTTAAATTGATTGAAAATTTGCTCCTTCAACGAGAATGGGAAATCAGTCCAACTCGCATAAGGGACATCATAAATCTTTTTGATGGCATTGGTGATTATCTTCGTAATCTTATTACCCGGCCTGAACCTGCAATTTAACAATAAAAATACATTAATATCATAGTAAAAACGTTACAAAACAATAGACGCAAAAATAACAAATAACTCTTACCCATCACCCTCAAGGACTATGATGATCCTGCCATATCAATCAAAATACACTACCTCTTCATCATCATCCTCAGCATGTGTATCAGAGGTATGTGTAGACGGTGTAGGGGGCTCAGAGCTACTGCCTCACATACGAAGGCCTAAAATAGATGGAGTCGATGATAAAGATAGTTGCGATCCCTCTGACTGCGGCATAGCTGGATGCGACACAGGTGGCTGTGATACTGATGGTTGTGACCCGAGTGGCTGTGACATGGATGGATGAGATCCATGTGGCTGTGGTATGTAGGGATGTGATCCACGTGGATGTGATACAGATGATTGCGATCCACGTGACTGTGAGGCAGCTGGACTGTATGCCGGACGTATAGTCCTATGGCCCTGTGATAGAAGACCCGGTATCTGGATGAAGGTGTAGGGCTCGTGATGCTGTGGCAGCTCAGTATAGCCATGTGGTGAAGGATAAGACATAGGCATCTCTGAAGAGGGTGGAAAAATGGAGTATTATTATCTACCCTCCTCTTTCCTTTCCTAGCCTTTTCTCGACCCCGAGAACTAGTAGGGTCATTTTTACCTTGACCCTTGCCTGCCATCTGCATAATATAATACATATATATATTGAAACATATAATAAACTAGCTATAAAACGAGAGTGCTTTAAAATACAAACTCTTTAATCCTCATCGACGTATTGTTCCTCGTCCGAGAATTCTTCGTCCTCACTTGTTTGAGATTCATGAGTTGATTCTTCGTCCTCATTTTCTATAATTGTTACTTTATTTATATCAACTTCTTCCAATATGTGTTCAGGATGTTCCAAATCATTTTCTAACTGATCGTCCACTATTTGGTGAACACTGGAGATATCTTTTTGATATGCAACATCTAACACATTCTCGACTTCCACCCTACCTACATGCTTAGTTTTTATTACAACCCACCAATCGGACTTATTCCGCCACAATGGATAAGAAGCATAATACACTTGCCTAACGTTATGTGCAATTATTAAAGGATCATAGCGATCATACTCCCTCGTATGATTAACCTCAATTATGTTATATTGGTGGTGTACTCTTGTACCTCTTGTTGGATTTGGGTCAAACCACTTGCATCTAAAGAATATCAATTTCTTATATGGCCAACCTGTATATTCTAGTTGTAATATTTCTTTGACCGCACCATAATAATCAATATATCCAACTTGGTTGCCATCAAGAGATTGGCAAAGCAAAAGAAAGATGATCAATACAGGAAATTCATGGAAATACTTCAACAAATTCAATTGAATATTCCACTGATGGATGCTTTGAGGGAAATGCTAGGGTATGCAAAAATGATGAAGGACCTGATGTCATGAAAATTTGACTTCCAGGACCTGTCCACTGTAACTCTGATGCAAACCTGCAACACGGTAGTGACAAGACCTATGGCTTAAAAAGTATCTGATCCATGTAGTTTCACTATCCCATGCACCATTAGGAGTTATGCTTTTGCTAAAGCATTGTGTGACTTGGGGCCAATATAAACTTGATGCCCTTGGCAATCTATACAAAATTGGGCATAGGCAGAGCTAGAACGACCTCAATGTTGTTGCAACTGGCTGATCGCACAGTCAAAAGACCAACATGAATTCTTGATGATGTGCTTGTTCAAGTGGGGAAGTTTGTATTCCCTGCAAACTTTGTTATTCTTGACTGTCAAGTGGATGAAGAGATACCTATCATTCTGGGAAGGCCGTTCTTAGCTACCGGGAGAGAATTGATTGATTGTGAGACTGGAGAGTTAAAAATGAGGTTGAACAATGAAGAAATAATATTAAACGTTCAACAATCCATGATGAGACCCAGTGAATTTGCAAATTGCTCGCTAGTGGAGGCCGTGGATGTGATACTGCAAGAGGAGGATGAGACACTTAATGTCAGGGATCCGCTAGAAGCCTGTTTGACGAATTTGGAAGAGATGGATGGTGAAGGGCTGGCGGAGTGGGTCATGGCTCTCGAGGGTCAAGGGTTTTGGAAAAGGGAACCTCAGTTCGAGCCCCTACGCTTAGAAGAAAGAGCAACACCACCTGCAAAACCATCAATAAAGGAGCTACCACAGTTGGACCTGAAGCCGCTTCCAGCTCACCTCAAGTACGCTTTCTTTGCATGTTATTATATCATCTAGTTTGCTAGCTGTGCAGGTAGAGCAACTATTGCAGGTGTTACAAGAATATAAGACTGCCATTGGTTGGACCATGGCAGATATAAAGGGTATCAACCCAGCCTTTTGTATGCACAATATTCTCTTGAAAGAGGGGCACAAACCTTCCCGAAAGCATCAACGATGGCTAAACCCGAATATGAAAGAGGTGGTGAAGAAGGAAGTGATCAAGTGGCTGGATGCGGGTATCATCTTCCCCATCTCTGACATCAACTAGGTCAGCCCTGTTCAGTGTGTGCCGAAAAAGGGAGGAATGACTATAGTACAAAATGAGAATAACGAGTTGATCTCGACTCGTACAGTCACGGGGTGGCAGATTTGCATGGACTATCGGAAATTGAACATAGCCACCCGGAAGGACCATATCCCCTTGCCTTTCATTGACCAAATATTGGACAGGTTAGCAGGGCGTTCTCACTTCTGTTTCTTGGATGGATATTCGGGGTACAACCATATCTCAATAGCCCCTGAAGACAGAGAGAAAATATCTTTCACTTGTCCGTATGGCATCTTTTCCTTTCGGAGAATGCCTTTTGGACTTTGCAATGCACCGACTACATTCCAGCGGTGCATGTTTGACATTATGGAGGTGTTTATGGATGGTTTTTCCGTGGTGGGGGATTCATTCGGAGATTGTCTTCACAATTTAAGAAGAGTGCTCAAAAGATGTGTGGAGACAAATTTGGTGCTGAATTGGGAAAAGTGCCATTTTATGGTACAAGAAGGAATAGTTTTGGGGCATCGAGTGTCGAGTAAGGGAATTGAGGTCGACTATGCTAAGGTTGATGTGATTGAGAAATTTCCACCGCCCACTTCGGTCAAGGCAGTGAGAAGTTTCCTTGGGCACGCCGAGTTTCTGCAGGCGATTCATAAAGATTTTTCCAAGATTGCTAACCCTTTATGTAAACTTCTTGAAAATGATCTGCCCTTTGTGTTTTCTAATGATTGCAGGTTGGCATTTGAGGAGCTGAAGAAGAGACTGATAATTGTACCCATCATTGTTGCACCCAACTGGGAGCAACCATTCGAGCTCATGTGCGACGCCAATGATTATGCTATAGGAGCAGTCTTGGGGCAGCTAAAAGACAAGATGATGCATCCAATTTACTATGCAAGCAGGACTCTCAGCGGTGCACAACTCAATTACACCGTAATAGAAAAGGAAGTGTTGGTTGTAGTGTTTGCCTTCGATAAATTTAGGTCATACTTAATTGGTTCTAAAGTTATTGTTTATGCTGACTATGCAGCAATTAAGTACTTGATAGCAAAGAAGGAGTCAAAGCCACGCTTAATCCGCTGGGTTATTTTGCTATAAGAATTCGATCTGGAAATCCGTGACAGAAAAAGGACAGACAATCAAGTGGCAGACCACCTCTCAAGGTTGGAAAGAGCTGAAAAGAAGATGGAGGTTGAAGATATAACAAAGAAATTCCTAGATGAACAGTTACTCGTTGTGACAACGGAGGAGACGCCATGGTATGTTGATATTGCTAACTATTTAGCAAGCGGTATTGTACCTTATGAACTCTCTTCAATTCAAAAGAAATAGTTCTTTCGCGATTGTCGATTTTATTATTGGGACGAATCTCTACTTTTTAGAATATGTGTAGATAACATGATCTGGAGGTGTATCCCCGAGAAAGATCAACCTTCTGTTTTGCAGGCTTGCCATGCTTCACCATATGGTGGACACTTTGGAGGAATCCAGACAACAACAAAAGTGTTGGAATCGGGGTTGTATTGGCCAACTCTGTTCAAGGATGCCCATGCTTAGGTAAAAAGTTGTGATGAGTGCCAAATGATGGGCAACATATCTCGACGTCACGAGATACCGATGACCACAATTCAAGAGGTGTGGGTTTTTGACATGTGGGGGATTGACTTTATGGGGCCTTCCGTTAGCTCATATGGTAACAAATACATATTGGTAGCAGTTGACTATGTCTCCAAATAGGTCGAGGTGGTGGGTCTCCCACCCAATGATGCAAAAGTGGTTACAGGTTTCCTAAAGAAAAACACCTGCACACGTTTTGGCACCTCGAGAGATATAATCAGTGATGGTGGAATCCATTTTTGCAATAGAGCATTCGCACAGCTGTTGGAAAAGTATGGAGTTCACCATAAGGTAGCCACAGCGTACCACCTACAGACGAGTGGGCAAGTTGAAGTGGCCAACATGGAAATCAAAATTGTCCTGACCAACACAGTGAATACGACAAGGGATGATTGGGCAAAGAAGCTAGATGTTGCATTATGGGCGTACCGCACATCATTTAAAACTCCAATTGGTATGTCACCATACAAGTTGGTGTTTGGAAAAGCATGCCATCTTCCGGTAGAGCTCGAACATAAAGCCCTTTGGGCACTGCGGCAGTTGAATTTGGATATGGAGACCGCAAGTACCAGCGGAGTCACTAAGTTACATGAACTCGAGGAATTGAGGTTCCATGCATTTGAAAATGGAAGATTGTACAAAGAAAGGATGAACATGATGCATGATAAGCACATTCTAGATCGGAACTTCAAACCCGAAGATCTAGTGTTGTTATACAACTCGAGATTGAGATTGTTTCCAGGTAAGTTGAAGTCCCGATGGTCAGGACCCTTCAGAGTGGTGCAAGTGTTCTCAAGTGGAGCCGTAAAAATTAAATCCGAAGATGGGACAAATAAGTTCACAGTGAATGGGAAAAGGTTGAAACATTACCTTGGAATTGTCGAAGAAAGTGGGGATAGAGTGGTGATATCTTTGGAAGAGCCCCAATACACGAGCGAAGAGTAATAATGAAAGTATGTGTCGTGCCGCGACGTTAAATCAGGCGCTTCCTGGGAGGCAACCCATCATTTGTTGTAAATCATCGTGCCGCGACGTTAACTCAAGCACTTTTTGGGAGGCAACCCATTATTTTTCTTTACTCTTGTTTTTGGTGATTGATTTTGAATGACATTGACCGATCTACTAATGCACAGGGATAAAATTATGCGCATCGGAAGGATTTGGGGGACAAAATTAACCCGGAGATAGGTAAAAGTGTGAAAAAGACAAAATTTTGCTAGAGATCTATATCCGCAGTCGCGGATTGGACCGCGGAGTAGACCGTGGATTTTGCACAGAACACTGCCTCCCCGTCCGCGCCCGTGGACTTGACCGCGTATTGGACTGCGGATTTTGGCTGCCTCACTGTTTCGAATCCGCGACCACGAATTTGACCGCGAAGTCGACCGCGGATTAGGCGGTACCAGGTTCTGAAATTGTTATTAATTTTTCTTTTCTTTTCTTTTCTTTCCTATTAATTAGTTTTTTTTACTTAACCCCCCTCCCAACCTCCCACTCCCCCACTTCTTCTTCCCCCCCCCCTAACATAAATCTAAAACCCTTCCCCCTTCCCCTAAATCAAAACACATGCTCCTCTCCCCCTCCCTAAAAATTTCTCTCATCTACAAAGATTCTTCTCCTTCCTTCTCTTCTCCACTCAACCAATCCCTAATCTTCGTTCCTCTCAAGATCTCCAAGTAAGTAACATGATTCTATTCCTCTTTCTTAGTATTTGTTTTGTTTTCAATTTTTTTTATTTTCCCCATTCTTTTCCCTTGCTATTGTATGTGTAGGATAGTAGAATCATAGGTACTCTTGTCTTGGTTTAGGATTGTAGTATATATGTGGCATGTGAGGCTAATAGATTTGGTTGAATTGGGGGAAGACATTGTTGAGTTTGTGAGGAATGGAAGTTTAATTGGGGCTTCGGGTAACTTGGGGGGTCTATGCACCTTAAGTGTTTGTTGAATTGCCACAATGAGTTTGAATGTAAATTGTGACCAATTGTGCGAGTGAAGTCTGAGTAACCACCATTGGTTCCTATATTCCACCGATTACTGATAGTAGTGTTTGTTGTGTAGGTACCATGACACCTTCAAAGAAGAGACGCACCATCGGAGCCTCGTCAAGTGGTCATGGAGGTTCATCCCGGACACGGGCACCGGCCAGTGCAACTCAACTTGATCGTACCAGGTTTGTCTCCAGAGCTGCCCAAGACCGTTTCAGTTTGAAGGCCACTAAAAAACCTGTACCGGAAAACGGTATTGACAGGGCGTCCCTCCAGAATGAGTTCCCTAATATGTATCAGGAGTTGATCAGGCACAAGTTGGATAACTTTTTCGAAGAGCTGGAGGAGGGTAACTTGATGCTTGTCCGGGAGTTCTATGCTAAGTGCCCCAAACATGAGGATAAAATATGCACTGTGTGACATACGAGGGTGGATGCCTCGATAGAAGCCATCGGGAGAGTGTATCGATTTCCTGAATTCAATGGGAGGAGGATTTCTATGATACTTACAGGAGAGAACCCATCACATGGAATAAGTTTTTCAAAACTGTCTGTGCACCAGACAAAGAGGTAGTGTGGGTTGTGCCGGGATGGAAGCTACACTCTGCCTCACTCACTTTTGAAGGAAAGTGCTGGTTGTACATCATCAACATTCGCTTGCTGCCGTCCCACAACACCACAAAGGTAAAATGGTCCGAGAGCTGCCTTGATCTGGTGCTTCATGAATGGCCACGACTTTGATGTGGCCAAGGTTATTCAGTCTGAGATGTTCGTTCATTCACCACAGAAGAGGTATGGGTTCTTTTTCCCCTCTATGATCACTAGATTGTGCTGGGCAGCAAGGGTGCCTGAGAACCCAAATGCGGATGGCATGGTAAAGAAAGAAGCAAAGTTCCAGGCAGACAAAGTGACCATCGGGAAAGACCCGGTGGCACCAGGGGCAACTCATAGTGACGATTCTAATGCGTTGAAAGAGGGAGATGAAGGGTAGGGGGAGGTTGAATCTGCCTCACCCCCACAGGAACAAGCTGCAGCGACTAAAGGACCATCCCAGGTCAGACGGAGTACACAGATGACAGCCTTAGAACAGGATATGGCAGGGTTGCGCACTTCCGTCAGGGAATTGGGGACTAGAGTTGATGCCTTGGCTACCCAAAATGCGAAGTCAGAGAAGAAAATCATGTGCTGGCTGCATGCGCTGGGGAGGGCGTGTCATGTCGACCCGGGCACTGTCTCCGATCAAGACTGATCCACCAGGGAAGTTTCTTTACCTCGCATTACTGTATTTTGTATGACATGGGGATATGCCATCTTTTTAAGTATGGGGTGGGGGATACTCTACTGTATGCTGTATGTAGAATAGTTTCGTAGTTTATTTACGTAAATTATTTTTGACTTGTCCCGACGATGGATATCATTCGACGGGTTTCTTGAGGGACTAAAGTCGAAAGAAAAAAAAATAGTGCGGTGAACGTGGATTTTCTTTTGTAGTAGTGTATCAATTCCTCCTTGATTTTTCTTTAAACCACAGTTCTTTTCCAAGGGCTTCATTTGAACCGGGTGTAGTTAGTTTTTTTTTTTACTTTTTAGTTAGGAACTTATGGGCTATGGGCAGGATTACAATATAATCTCTTAACTTCGTAATGCCTTGAATATAGCGGGTACTTAGTGTGACGCTTAGGCTCATTTGTTGACTCTTGTAAGAATGCCTTAAATTGTATGTTCTTAATTTGGCTTAAGTACTCAGATCTAAGTATTGGATGATCCGATCTGGAGTGAGTCATATGCCATGTGTGTGTGAGGCTTGTTGTGTTTTGTGCACGATATTTGATGCCTAGAACTTGCCATGTGTGTCTGCAAAGCGAAATAGTAGTCTTGTTTAGTTTGGGAAGTGATATAGGCATTTCTTTGTTGAACCATATATATACATATTCCACCCACCTATTTGTTATGTATCGTAGTTAACCCCGTTGAGCCTGTAATCCTGTTTCCTTGGAAACCACATTACAAGCCGTACCCCTTTATTTGAATTAATCATTTATTTGAACCTTTTCACCTCTCATGAGCACTTGAATTGTTATGAATTTTATAAAAGTTAAAGTGTGGGGTGGTTGGTTTGGCTTTTGAGTGGAGCTAATGAAATAAGGAGAAATGTGCACTGATTTGAAAGAGCAAGAGCCACTTGAATTGAAAAAGAAAAAAAAATATATAGTTGTATTGTGTGCAGATAATCATTAATAAGTGGTAACTCTTGATGTAATTGTGCTTAAATAATTTGGGAGTTGATGTATATTGATGTGAAGGTGGAGTCATGGGTCGACATAAGCGTGGGGTTTTAAATGTTAAAATATATGTATTAAAGTGCTTAGGGAGGTGTAGTCACTTTTATATCTAAATGTATCCTACCCGACCCGCAGCCTACATTACAATCAGTTAAAGTCCTGCTCGATCCTAGATTGAATGAGCTCAATTAGCAGAGTAGTACACTACAGGCAAGCTTATGGAGCGTTTTCTGTGGCACAAGAATATCATTTCTGAGGGTGAGTGAATTCTGTTTATTTTGAAGTTCCTCAATGTGCATGAATTTTATTGATTGTGGAATGAGTCTCTTTTGTAGTGAGCAAGCACTTGATTCACGAAGGAGAGGTAAGTCTGGATCTCTGAATAGAGTAAGTAAGCCGATTAGGAATATTGCGTGGCTCGCGGGAGTCTACTCTTGAGGTGTAGATGTTCACTAATGTATACTCAAATTATGTGAAATATTCTTGGTGTGACGAGTTAGAAAATCGCTCAGTGAAGTTAGGCCTCTGTAAAGTATGGTTTGATTGCTCGGGGACGAGCAATGGTTTAAGTGTGGGGCCATGATAGTAGGCTATATTTATACAATTTAGACACTATTTATACTCTAATTTAGCCGCACTCTAATTAAGAATTTTATGCTTTGCATGAGCCACTCCGAGTTAGGAGGAAGTTAAAGAGTGTTTTGGAGTCAATATGGAGTGTGGAAGGCCAATCGAAGGTTAGCCCGGTCGAAAAGGAGCGAGAAAAGCAAGCGGGGAGGTCCCCTCCAGGTGCGCGGCCGCGGAGTTGACTGCGAATTGGACCGCGCACTGGAGGCAGAACACTGACGGAAATCCGCGGTCGGATCCATGGTCGAATTCGCGGCCACAGACTGGCGAACGGAGGCCAACAACTCAGGGGCAATTATATAATTTTTAAGGCGACTAACCTAAACCTATATGAAGCCTAATTCGCCCAGAAGAGAGAGGGAGCTGTTTTTAGGAGATTTTGGAGGCAAGAACAAGACGGAGAATTTCCTAAGAGTTTTCATTTTCTCCTTCTTCTTACTTCCATTGTTGATTATGAATTGTTATAGTGAATTTTTATCTATTAGTATGAGTAGCTAAACCCATCATCTAGGGTTGATGGAACCAATTGTTGTATGAAGTTTTGACTATGTTTAGATATAATTGAGCCGTTCTTATTCTATGATTGTTCAACTATGTGTTGGGTTGTGATTAATTGAAAGGGCCATTGATTAATCGTGTCTAGATACCTTGTGTTGCTTGAGAAATAACACTTGGTTAGATTGTTGTTGAACAACACCACTTTCGGGTAAGTTAAGAGATTAATTACTTGAATTTAAAAGCGGGGTTAGAGATAACGAAGCTTTGGTGGGATAATTCTGAGTTGCATAACTTGTTAACTAGAGTAGTTCGAAAGAATGCTTCTAGTAAATTATCGTAATTAATCGAGAGATAATTACGGTAGCCCGGAACTCATAATCCTCATAGAGTATTACAGCGAGATTATAGCTAACGTGTCAAGAATTAGTCCGGCAATTGGAGAAATCAATAGCCCTAGATCCTTTTTACCGTTGAATTCAACCTTATTCTTGATTATTGCTAATTTTGTGTCATTTGTCATTAGATAAATAAATTTCACTTATACTTCATTAAAAATCTTGCATCCGGGAGTTATTTGAGCTTATCATTAGCATTGTTAAAAGTTGTAGTAAATATGTTAGTTCCCTGTGGGATTCGACTCCGGACTTGAACCGGATTATATTTGCAGCGACCGCATAGTCCTTTTTAAAAGGCATAGTTGGGCGTGATCGTATAAAATATATTAGATCCTCTAAATCACTTCATCAGTTCATAGCGACTCAAAGCGACGAGCATCAATCAATAGAGGTTCAATGCATTAATGTCATTCCTTATTAGTAGATTGTATCTCTTCATCAGCAAAATTTACCTCGAATTTCTGGTCCAAAACTAGAACTAATATTAATTTCTTCTAATATATGATATATGGAAAAAGACCAGCAGAAAGTATACAATTCTTGAATTTATGTACATTGGTATTAATCGACTTTTCCCTCACTGACTTGGTTATTAGCGTTAGTTGGTTACTACTATTAATATAGTGAAGTACCTTACGATTAAAGAAGAACATGATGTACCTTACTACTATTTGTTTGCATTGGTCAAGCTTGTGTATCATAACGTTTTTGTACTATTATTTGAGAATGAATTTCAAGTCTAACTTTTGAAATCTGATAGTGCCTTAAGTCTGAAGTCACTGATTGGTCACATTGCGTCGTGCCTCTTTTTTTTTTTTTTTAAAAAAACAAATATTAAAGTTGATCAATTCCTTTTTTCAGTTTGATAAAATATTGTTATTTTAGGACATTTGATAACCAAGAACATTCTTGGAATAATTCATCACATCGGGTAAAAGAAACCAAGTACTAGGTAAAGAATTGAAAGAAACCAAGTACTGGGCAAAAGAAACCAAGCGCATGTGATATTAACGTTATTTCATATCCAACAATTGCAAAAGCCACAAGCGGTATTTTGACAATAAGAAAACTGATTTTGCATATCATTAGTGGAAGATTGGAACGGCTCGATAGCAACAAAATTTACTACCGCATTTGAGCAAATTTAGACTAGCCATTATAATTTGTTTGGGGTTATAAATTGTATGGCTAGCGAATGATAATTGTTTTCACCGGTCGGCTACAAATGAAATTTGCTCTTTAGAATTTTAGGATTACTTTATTGTATGGTCATGGAACTTTATTTTCTGAATCGGTAAAATTACAATTTTTTTAGTTATAATAAGATAATTGAATTATGTAAATATGCAGAAAATATTACCAAAAGTCAATCTTTTGGGTCGAGTATAGAAGTGAGTTGAGTTGGATTTGTAATAATATAGATTCATCGCGCAAAAAACTTTTGCTTATCCATATTTTAGGCAAAGTTGCATTTGTAATTTTTCTATAATTTAACAACTTCTATGTAATTTTTCATGTAAATGCCTTTTTAAATTCTCTTTTATATTAAATATTTTATTCTATTTTTGACTTGACATTTTCTTAGGGGCAAATTGTTGACATGTCGAGTAATCTATCATAAATCAATAGTCCAATCAGTTTAATTTTTCTGAGAAACTCACATATAATTCATTTACTTTATTATAATAAAAATAATTTTAGGACGTTATTGTTTTAATTAAAAATCGTTATTGATATGAGTTTTGATTATGTAGTTTCCATAATCGCTAGCGTGTAATTTTTTGTTATGATTATTAGTTTGGCTAAATACTTAAGTTAAATTATCTCCGAGAATTATTTAAAACATAGATACTCAAAGACAATAGCCCATAAAAACAAAAAAGAAACAGTACTTTTAATTTTTTTGCAAGAATATAGTTTGAAAACCACATATTCTTCTTTACTCTTGGAAGCGAAAAAATGTGACACAATTTTTAGGGGATGATTATGTTTACTTAAGTAATTATTTATTACTTGTAGTTTCTTTTACTGTATATTTTGAGTAGATGAAAAAAATAAGATGTACTGTAACGCAAGTCACCTCAAATTGTTACAATGAATTTTGGACCATTTATCTGAGTTGTGTATAATTGCATCTTATTTTTACGTAGAGACTGCTAATCTTCTTTTAATTGTTTCAATTTTATACTAATTTTTCCCAATGGTTACAACTTACAATCAATCATATATTTCCTCTCTGCATCCAAATAACATTGTTTCTGGTACTCTTTATGATGCTCATGCACATTCATTGAAATGTCATTTTAGCTGTGAGGTAGTGGAGATTAACAGTCACCAACCAATTAACTTCAGAAAGGTAATGATGATATACTTAGAGAGTCAAATGTAGAAATAGCAGGAGGCGAAGCCAGAATTTGAAGTTTGTGGGTTCAGAATTTTAGTTTGTTTATGTTACTGAATTCTAAATTAACAATTTATACATATTCAATGAATTTTAAGATAAAGATAGAGATTATAGCAAAGTTACTGGATTCGGCCGAACTCGAAGGTCCGCCCCTGTAAATAGTGATTAACAACATGGTCTCTAGACTTTCCACCAGTAGTTTTATAGCCTGTTTAGCCAAGCTAGAGAAATCAACTTATTTTGAAAAGTGCTCTTGAAAAAAGTACTTTCGAAGAAAATCAGTTTGTGTTTGGTTAATCATTCTGAAAAATACTTTTGCACAATAATTTGTGTTTGGCCAAACTTTTAGAAAGTGTTTTTAAGTATCAAATTACGAATTAGGACATGAATAGATTTACTTAAAAATTTGTTATTACATGCAATAATTAAATCTTTTTATTTTATTTAAATAAAATATGAAAATAAAAATTAAAAGTAATTAATTCTTTTAATACAAGTTAAATATATTAAAAATCATTCAACAAATATAAAAGCATTCACCCCTAAGTCATTATATATTAGAAAACTATCCTAAAAATAATAAGAAATATTTATACATTAATATCCTAAGTATTAGGTTTAACGGTTATTTTGGTACATACTATATTTTGTTAAGGGTATTTTTGGTAAGAAGAAAAGTCAAAATTGTTTCTGCTTTTGGTAAGAACTATTTTTTTTCTGCTTCTCAGAAACTGTTTCCGCTTCTTCCCAAAAACACTTTTTCCCCTAAAAAAAAGCTTGGCCAAACACGTCAAGTTAAGAAAAAGAAAAAAAGAAAAAAAGAAAGGCTATTTTCGCTTGTTAAGAAACTTGGTCAAATATGATATTAGGATTAGTTCATTTAATGCTGAGATATAATTCTCTTTTGATAATGAGTACTGCCCATCTCCAATCAACCACTTTGATACTGATTACTATTAATCAAATGAACTGCACGCATATCATTCTCAATCTCTTAATATGTCTTATCCTGCCCCCTTTTCCAAAACTTTAATTTAACTCATACCACATTATACTATACTGTCTATAACTTTAATACTATACTGCCTATACCTTCTTGTCCCTGACCCTTTTTTAAAATTAGAAATACATGTCAAAACTTAAATGTTGATCTTTATACTCTGAACATGTTGCTAATTTTTCTTTTAAAAAAGCACTACCCCACCAAACTACTTCTTCTTTTACTTGCCCATGACTTTTTTCTCGGAAAAAATGCAGTCGCTATCATTCAGGTGCACATATGGTAAATTAATCTTGTCCTTGTTCACAAACAACATAGGAGGATAGATCACACCAAGTCCCGTGTGAGGGGTTCGACCAAAGAGATATGCAAGTGGGAGAAGTCCCCTGCTCAACCAATTCGATCATCCCGAAGGGTTACTTGCCCATGAATTCTATTTTAAAAAAATATTGTTATTTTTATTTTTTGGGGTGTTCTCAACTAAATTGCCACTAATTTCCTGATTGGAAACCACTGCCTGAAGCTGGGTCCAGTGTAATTGGATATATCTCCTGAATATGATCCAGCAAGGGGAACAAAACCATAGAAGCCTAAAATTCCACGTGGACTCTAAAAATGCTTCACTTTTTCATTCTTTAATGAAAAATAAAAATAAAAATTCATACCCCATGTTCTATATATAAAAAGCAGTCATAACAAGGCTCTCTATCATTACAAAAAACACACAAATTAGCATCCCTCGTAAAGGCCATTTTAAAAAAAACTCAAGTTGCTATGGCTGATCATTTTATTAATTCACCATTTTCTCTATTTAATATTGATTCGAGTATGGATTTCATGAACCAGTTTCCAGAGATAATCAACCCTTGTTCCTCTGAATTGTCAAGCTTCAATTTACAGAGCTCAATGGAATTTTCCCATGAAAATGTTTTCACTCAAGTAGCTGAATTTCCAGGAAATTTACAGGAATATTTTCAAGAAAATTTTCATCAAGATGATAAGATTAATGCCTCAGTAGTACCTTGCGATATGGTGCCTATCAATGAAAGCAAAAAGAGGAAAACAATTGATACACCAGAAAGCAGTTCAGCATATTCATCCCCTGCAGTTTCTGCTAATGGAACTAAAAGAAGTGTAAGTTAAATTTTTTATTCGAATTGTCAATTTTGTATGTTTTATTCCTAGTCATATATCTGATGCATGAAATTGGTTTTTGATTTACAGAGTAAAAGAAGAGGAAACAGAGTGAAAAGTAGTGATGAAAAGGAAGAAGAGAAATCAAAGGAAGTGGTCCATGTTAGAGCCAAAAGAGGCCAAGCTACTGATAGTCACAGCTTAGCAGAAAGGGTAATTCATCTACCTACCCAATATAGTATTTTCCATTAACGTATTGCCAGTTGGATGTATAAAGCATTATACGCGTGGTCCAAAAAAGGGTTGTATATTAAGGGATGTAATGTATAAAAAACTATCTTGACGTAAATATCAATAACTGATTTTACGGCTCGAACTTATTACCTAGTCGGTAACATATTGATGACTAATGCATTTGGTGTCCTGGTTCAGGTTAGAAGAGGAAAAATTAATGAAAAACTTAGGTGCTTGCAAGATATTGTTCCAGGATGCTACAAGGTATCGAATTCTTTTAATTAATAATGCAGTGTTATTTTCTCGCAAAAATGTCATTATTTACAATGACAAGAGAGCAGAATTTTGATATTAATAATTTTCCATTTTGATCAAATGGCAGACAATGGGCATGGCGGGAATGTTGGATGAAATAACTAATTACGTACAATCTTTGCAAAATCAAGTGGAGGTAAGTTTGCATAAAATATAAAAAAAGAGTGTCTTCCTTTTCTTAGTTGAATAAAAAAGGGAACAAATAAATTGATTGATTTGAATTTGTTGGATCCAGTTCCTTTCCATGAAGCTTACAGCAGCAAGCTCATACTACGACTTCAACTCAGAGTCGGACATTCGCGTGTCAATGCAGGTAGTTTTTCTAGTTTCAGTAAAAATTTACTAGTACATATATATTATAGTCGTCACTAAAATATTATTTTCCGTGACAACTATAATAACTGTCGATAATACCCCTACTTTTTGGTGCACAAAACGCTTACTTTTGTTGCGACTAAATAAATCATTATAGAAAATCGAATTTCCTATATAGTGAACTGAAGAGCAAATGGATTTTTTTTATGTTGCAGAGAGCAAAGGCATTCGAAGCACTAAAAATGCAAAAGAGCAAAAAGGAATTAGGATGTGAAGGGTTGTCTTCTAATCAAGCTGGCCCGTATGACCATAATTTTGGCAGTTATCCCCTGTTGCCATACAAAAACTGAATATTCTCCCCAATTTCCCCCCTTTTTCTGATCAATTTACATCAAAATTTTCCCACTTGGTGCTATACCTTTGTAATATTTGTACTCATGGAAAATTCAGAAAATTATATTAATATACTTGTATCAAAGGCTCACGCAGACTATGCGGGTATTTAATCAAATTATTACTTAATAAACTGTTTGATTCGTTTCTTCCCTAACTTTAATTTTCTGTTGAAATTTTTTTGATGAAAATGAAGAACCTACATTGAATTTTGCAAAATAGGTGACTTTAGGAACTTCAAGGTTTTTTTATCCTCCAAGAATGAGTTCAAGATAGTCCATCTTTCATTCAAGATTTCTACTTATTTTAAACGAGTATATAGTTATTTCTATAGTTCAAAATCACATCTTTCATCTCGTTTTGGAATCACTTAATTTCAAGTTCTATACGACGAGATACATTTGTTTCTTGAGAGTTGAAATCATATTGTTCAATCACTATTTTCACTTAATTAAAGATCTAAATCCTCTTCGATCGGTTCTTTGCTAACTCAAAGGATCATATTAAAGGTTTATCTACCAATCGCTTTATGCAGCTCTTGCCTTATCCAAAAGCACGTGATTTAGCATGTAATGGTTTTGATTAATTGGACATGAGCATGTGTTATTATTGTTGCTTATTCAGTTCAGCTAAATGATAAATTATAACAGCCAAAGTTCCTTTTTGACTTCGTGACTCCAATTTTCACTTAAATTTCTAAATCCTCTTTGATTGGTTCTTTGCTAACTCAAAGGATCATATCAAAATATCAAAGGCTTATCCACCAATCGTTTTGTGCAGCTCTTGCCTTATCCAAAAGCACGTGATTAAGCATGTAATGGCTTTGATTAATTGGACACGAGGATGCGTTTTTATTGCATATTTAGTTCAGCTAAAGGAAAAATTATAACAGCCAAAGTTCCCTTTGACTTCTTGACTCCAATGTGATGCTACTAAGAAAAACCAGTGTCCTCAATTATCTTGCTTTCTTACTAGTTGCAATCACTTAAGAATTGTTTATTGCATATCCGGTTAACATCAATTTAGATTCAAATTTTGAAATGGCTGGGTTGAGTCTAAGTACAGATCAACGTTAAAATAGGCCGAGTCAATTAAAGAGTTACGGTCCAATTTAGACCACACATGTGAAATCACATTTGGTATACTATATACTGTTGTTATTATTTTCGTATAATGATTTTTATTCATTAATTGTTTTTCTAAGTAAAATTCGTATTCACAAACAATTCAATTTCCAAACACTCTTCTTCAACTTTAACTTCAGCTAGATATTGTCCAAACGCCAAAGTATTGCCTGCTTCAAGATGCATAATGAAGCCTTGTTGACCCAAAACTACTTGCAAAACTGGATAAAACTTACAAAAATGGGAATACGCTGTTCCTTTTCTTCTTCTTTTTTTCCTTCTTTTTCGCTCAACTATTTTCTCCCGTCAATCTAATTTAATTTTGTCGAAAGGGGAGTCTTGGAGCAACAACAAAGTTGCACTCGCGTGACTTATAGATCACATGTTCAAGTGATAGATGCTTGCATTAAGGTAGACTTTCTATATCGCATCCTTTGGGGTGCGGCCTTCTCCGCGCCCTACGTGAATACGGGATGCTTTGTGCTCCGGACTGTCTTTGCTTAATCTAATTTTGTCTTGTCTTATGTTGACAATCTAATCCATATTAGTTGATTATGCGGTTGACCTGATCCTATTAATATATTCTGCGGTTGTTATGTGAGTCCCGATACCCACAATTTCAAAAGCTTTTCAGAAACACGATTCATGAACCTTCGACAAGGAAGATAACTCACTTTTAAAGAAGTGCTAATTAATACAAGCAAATTATGTAATTTCATCAGCAAAATACACGCGGAGACATCACATAATATGTGGAATATTACGTAAGTAAACCATGTAAAATTTTCTATTAATAATATAAAATCCCCACCGAAGCCACCAACTAACAACCTTTTAAAGGAAAATATTAATATAAACACCTAATTAATTAGTTATGTGGATACATCAATTAAGTTGTTGAAGATAGGTGGGGACATTACTAACTCAAGCTAAAGGGCAACAAGTTGTAGAAAAATCCCCTATGTAGGCATAATTAAGGAACAGTATGCTTCTATTTAGATGGAAAGGAAACATCAAATACGAGCCCACAGTACCCAATATAATAGGGCATAAGACCAGCTCTCGATATAGTCGAGTGTCCATTCAGGGAACAACACAACTTCTTATTTTTATTTTTGTTACGAGAAACAAACAGTTGAAAAATCCACGTCGGCAATAACCTATTTCTACATAGAATAATACTTTATCGTTTCAATTTATGGGAAAATATTTACTATAGCCAAATATTAAATTTTATATGCGGAGTTTATTTAAAAAAGTTTGAATATACAAAAACACCATAGAAACTACTCTATACTATAAGTTACAATAGTTACTAATCCAAAAAATATTTAAAAATTAATGCCACACAAAATGAAACTGGTGAAGTACCTTTTTTTCTTTTTACATAGTTAAGTGAGACGGGCAGACACAATCAATGGTGGATCTAGAGCACAATTAATGGGTTTACAGGAACCCGATGTTTTTTGGCCACGAAATTTTTATAAATATTTGATTGTAAAACCTATTATTATTGTGTCTTAATTCGCAGGTCGTTAAAGGAACTTATAAAATTCAAATTCAGGATTCGGACACAATTAGGTAGCAACGACAGGAGGCACACTGAACTTAAATTTTCAATTGTTCCATTAGGACTTGGGACTCTAAAATAGTATATTGGGTACACATAATCTGATGGATGTTGCCAATTCATTGGCTGAATGATTAATTTGAGAGAAAGCTTGCAAATGACAAAATTCCAAACCTTTTATTCCTATTAAAATCTTGAGGTCCCCTTCTTCATCAATAAGCAAATAAAAAACAAAGAGAAGAAATTTATATTTGATGTTAGAAAGATGGAAAAGTTTTTCAGGCAGATACGTTGCACGAGACAGCTTAAATGGGGCAAGTGGGGTATGACTAAAATAGAATAGGGCAATGTCCAATTTTGTGGATACTTCAAAAATTCTCTAAATGCAACTAAGAGATAAATGAACCTTCAAAGCTACTTTTGTTTTCCTCTTCAAATCAACATCTTTTCAATTTGACTCTCTTTTGACCAAAATTTTGCCTGGTTTTCTTGGAGTATGCATGCACAAGGAAGGAGGAAAACCACTATTTGGGACCAACTCATACTTAACAAATTGGATAACATAAATAGAAGATCACATAAGATTCAAGATGAGACATATATTCATTTGGCATAATACATTAATAGCCAGTTCAGTGGCGAAGTTAATATAAATATATTTTTTTTACTAAGAGGTGTTCGGAAATGTTCATGATTTAATATTTATGTATAAACAGTAATATTTGACCTATATACGTAATATAATTTTTCTGCTAAAGGTATTTAAGTGACGAACCTATGCATGCCTTTGTAACAATGCACATGCGTTCCTAGTAGGTAAGTTGGAAATAGCTGGGACAGATAGCAAGAAAGGGAATATGTATATATGGCAAATGGGGCAAATTCAGGGATCCTGAGCACAGTGTTAATTTTATCACAAAAAGCTAGCCTTAAAAGTTGGGAGAATGTCGACTGTTACCATCACTGCATTAAAGCGATGTAAGGTTTCAACTTCCAGAACTATGTCTTTTTTTTGGCTTATGTAGTGACTATATGTAAAGAAATAGAAGCTGAAAAATACTTATTCATATCTGGTATTTAATTACAACGATCAATTAAAACAAATTATATAAGATTAGATTGTTTGATCTGGTGCCAACAGTGAGTATGAATAAATATTTATCGAAACTTTATATAATCTAGTTATTTAAATTAATGTTAATAAAAAAAATATGAAATGGGGCTCAAAGGTGTTTCACTCAAAAAAAACTTTATGGAATTAAAGATACTGAACGGTATATTTGGTAAGACTCCTTACATCCAACCGACGTGATAGTGTAACTTCTTTGGCTGCTCTCAAAAATAAAAAATATTGAATGTTTTGTTCAATTAAGTTTCCAATCAGCAATTTTTCTTGTTCCGAACATGGCGAGTAGTCTTTGAATGTCTCATTGCACAGCAGCCCCATTTCTTCGTCTGTTCGTGGGGTTTTTTTCTTTTTAGGAAAATCTTTTTTTATGCACATACAATAAGGAACAATAAAAATCACCTATCATTTTTCTTCCCACTTCTTACTTTCATATTTAGCTAGTCTGTTGCCATATTCTCGTATTCTGGTAGTATGGTTTCACTCCTTTATTTGGATTTGACATATAGATTTATATTGGTATTTCAAAAGGCGCGAGGCGAGGCAAGGTGCAAGCCGATAAATCTTTAATTTTTAATAATTTATAAATTAATATAATTGGAGTAAATATTTTAAAAGATATAAATCACGAAAAGAGGTATATTTACATAGAAATTCTAAAAAAAATCAAGAAAATTGTAAAAATATGTGGATATATAAATTTTCCGACCATGTAAAACAAGAGTAAAGGGGAGAATAGTTTTATCCTTATTTCGATGGTGAATGACAGAGCCCACAGAGGTAATAACGAAGTAATTAGAGGAGATTTGAGAGCATCAACTCTAGCAACGAGTTGCTTCTTTGCTGCTTGGTAGTCTAATGACGATTTCATGAAGGAGTTCGTCTTAGATTGTTGAAAATAAATTATTAAATATAAATATAATATAAGAAAGAAAAACATTAGAGGTAAGTTGAATCCTGAACTTTAACTAAAATTATTTACAGTTTTACTTGTAACAGAATTATTTCTTTTTCCAATTAGTTCTCAACATCACCTGTGAAAATCACTGAGGTGGAGATTTTGGTTCTTTAGTTCATGGAAAGCATAACTAGATTCAACCCTTTCTTGGTTTGAAAATGTCCTTTCCAATTCTTAACTTCATTTTATCTAATTCAACGTGCCTGCAGACAGAGAGACAAATACACAAACCCAATAAATAGATATAGATAAATAATGGCTTGCTCTTGCACTCCTTGGAGGTCGAATTTTTCAGGGGTATATGAATCCTTGTCAATGATCTCAAGTTCTTGTAGGAGATCTGATTTTCCCTAAGTATGGTAATGGATACAGGACAAAAGAAAAAAGACTAGCAATTTACTGTTCCTGATAAAATTAGAAATAAATTAAAAGGATGAAAGTTTAAATTATTCACTATTGTCGGAAGGCTCATGTCTTTGCAAAGTTGAGTTCACATCTGCTTCCATAGCTAGTTGTGTTATGCAAAATAACTACTCATCCATGTGTCACGACCCAAAATCCATAAAGGTTGTGATGGCACCGGACACTGCTGTCAGACAAGCCAACAATAAATCCTAAATAAATTCTCATTTTAATATTTTTGAAGTCATAGTTATTCCCCTCAATTAAATAGCAGGAGATGAAGTTTACAAAATACGTAATAATATCTTTAAAAATTTTCAATACAGTGCAACCCATAATCATCCCAAAACCCGGTATCACAAGTGCATGAGCATTTACTAGGGAATTAAAAATAAACTACAGCATCTGTCCAGAATACAAATTAGACAGGAAAATATAATATTTCTGAAGGAGACTCTGTTGGCTGCGGATCGTAATACAGAATGCAGCTCACCAATGTCCCGACAATTATTAACCACACATTTGCGCCCACAAGGCCGCTAAACATATATGTACCTGCACAATAAAATGTGCAGCATGAGTACAAAAATAACGTGTACCCAGTAAGTATCAAGCCTAATCTCGAAGAGGTAGAGACGAGATGGACGATTTTGACACTCACTATGGGTCAATAATATTAAATAATCATGAAAATAAAAATATTTATACCAACGTAATTCACAGAGTTAACAATAATTTTATTGAACCGGCAGAAGTAATTAAATCCCTTCAATTCCAATAAATTTCTAATTTATTAATTAGCCTCATTTACAGAAATAACAATAATTTCCTTAACAAGCACAGATAAATAAATTATATAAATTTTAATAATTTCCAATTTTCAATTAGCTTCACAAGCTGAAATAAACTATCAAAGTATTGTGTAATTATTATTATTAAGCACGTTTTCTGCCGAGGTCGTTTTGCCCGATCCAAAGTGTCGTGTACACTGCCGAGGGACGTGCGGCACGATCCATAGATGCATCTATCCTGCCGAGGTGTTCGGTCCGCTCCACAAGAAAGGAAGACATTTTCTTATGTACCTCCGAAATGAGAGTATGTTTATTATAAGATAAATTCGATAGGATGAACAATTTCTTTTAACAATTAATTAATTTAAACAGAAATAAGCATATGAGATTTCCATCTTTTACTATCTCTCACTAACAATTTACGATATATATTAAATAATATAATTAAATAACGGATACAATTTACACAAGTAATTCATGCTTTGAGTCCTAAACTACCTGGACTTTAGTATTAATAGTTGCTACGCACGGAGTCTCGTCACCTCGTACGTACGTAGCCCCCACAATTAGCAATAATTATTAATTTAATTACCTATGTGGTAATTTCCCCCTCACAAGATTAGACAAGAGACTTACCTTGTCTCAAGGTCCACTTTCCGATTACCGCGTCGCGTAAAATTCTCGATTCAACGCCGAAAAATTCGAAGCTATCCAAATATTATATAAGATAATTAATATATGCTCAAAAATTCGACATTCATCTATTAAATAAATTATCCTATCCAAAATAGTAATATTCCTAAAATTTACCCAAGTCCCACGTGCCCGGATTTCGGAAATTTTTGGAGAGAATCATTACCCAAAATCTCAAGAACTCAAATATACCATTTCCATTCAATCCCATAGTAATTTTCGTGGTTAAAATCCAAAAATACCAATTTCTAGATTTTTCTTCAAAACCCCAAATTTCTACTAATTTTCATGAATTTTCACGCCTAAATTCGTATATAAACTAAGTATTTAACTTGCAATAAGTAGGAATCACTTACCTTGACATAAATGATGAAAATGGAGCTCCAAAATCGCTCCTAGGTCGGCTCCCATGGAGGAAATGAGATAAAATGAGCCAAACCCATTTTTTCAAACTTATATACTGCCTAGACGACCCTTCATCGCATTCGCGAACCTCCCATCGCGTTCGCGATGAACAAAATTCTCAGAAGCCATTTTCAAACTCTTCTCAGACAGCCTCTAGTATAATTGTCATAACATTTTTTACAAAACTCCAAATCACGAATGGTTTGACTTTATGGAAACTAGACATCAAGGGCTATAACTTTCATATGTTTATCATCTCCCAACTCCTTATAGATTTTGAGATATAAGCTGCCAAAATTATCCCAATGCAACATAAATGTCTTCTTCATCTTCCCGGACAGTCTGTAGTGTAACAGCCATAACATTTTGTAAACAAATCCAAATGCTAAATGGTTTACCTTTCTGAAAACTAGACACAAAGGGATACAATTTTGAGTTTTGGATCATCTCCAAATTCCTTATAGATTGTGAGATATGAGCATCCGAAGTTAGACCTGCGGAACAAAGATTTTCTTCTTCGCGAACGCGAAGAACAAAATCCTTCTTCGCGAACGCGAGAGGATCCTCGCGAACGCGAAGAACAACACCAGACACCAGCATCAGCTATTGCAAAACAGCCCAAAATGATCTGAAACCACCCCGAAATACACCCGAGGCCCCCAGGACCCCGTCCAATCATACCAACCAGTCCCATAACATAACACAAACTTGCTCGAGGCCTCAAATCACATCAAACAACATCGAAATCATGAATCACACCCCAATTCAAGCTTAATGAATTTTAGAACTTCAAACTTCTACATTCGATTCCGGAACCTATCAAATCACGTCCGATTGACATCAAATTTTGCACACAAGTCACATTCGACATTACGGACCTACTCCAACTTCCAGAATCGAAATCCGACCCCGATATCAAAAAGTCAACTCCCCGGTCAAACTTCCAAACTTAAATTCTTGTTTTAGTCATTTCAAGTCTTATTTAACTATAAACTTTCAAATAAAATTTCAAACATGCTCCTAAGATTAGAATCACCATACGGAGCTATTCCCAGGCTCGAAATTCCAAACGGACCTTGATTACTCCAAAACCCACTCCAAACCAAATTTAAAGAACATTAAACCTTCAAATAGTTAAGTTTTACTATTAATCGCCAAAACGCTCCTGGGTTATCCAAATCCCAATTCGAACATACGCCCAAGTCCAAAATCATCATACGAACCTATTGGAACCGTCAAATCCCGATTCCGAGGTCGTTTTTCTAAAAAATATTGATCGAAGTCAAACTTACCATTTTAAGGCTAACTTAAGGAACCAAGTGTTTCGATTTCAACCTGAACACTTTCAAATCCCGAACCAACCATCCCCGCAAGTCGTATATTATTAAAAATACATACGGAAAGTTTTATTTTAGGGAACGGGGTTCCAAAAGTTAAAATGACCAGTTGGATCATTACACCATGTGTATCACTAGAGACTTAGGTAGAACTCGAAAGAACTTCATTTGGAGAACAACCAATGGAGAAAATGGAAATCACACTTGATCGGCCGACAAGAAATAGCAAAAACAAGCACCTAGGAGGCCTTGGATTCTAACAACAACAGAAATAACAATTACTACGCCTCATTCTGTTAGTATTGGTGTACGACTACTAAATATCAAAATGCTCCGGTTGGATGCATAATGTTTCAAAATTCCGTATTTACAGATTATCTAACACTATGAGTTCTCTAATACATTGAAGTACTATATTTCTAAGTCAACATACTTGTAGTTCAACCTCCTCATGGCACAGTGTTATGGAAGAGCATATACTACTGAGCTTTTTCTAAAAACATCCATTTCCAGATTGGTGATGCGGCCACCACAAAATTCAGGACTCAGAAATGGTTAGGGGACTCGACAGTAAAAAAAGCTTTTCCAAATCTCTTTCTTATTGCAGCAAATCGAGAATCTCTTGTTGCTCAAAACAGGGAAAGTCACTCATGGAGCCCAAACCTTAGAAGGAACCTATAAGATTGGGAGGTGGAGGAATTCATAAACGTGCTGAAATTACTAGAGAGATGCACTGTTAACACTCAGCAGAAGGACAAAATGAAATGGGGAAACACTAAGGATGGAATTTACTCTATCAAGGCAGAGTATACTGACTTGTGCTCCAATAATATAATAATTGATTTATGGCCCTGAAAACTAGAATGGAAAAAAAAAAAAAAAACCACCACTCAAAGTGTGCTACTTGAGCTGGTTGGCTTTAAAGGGTACCGGTTCACCCAAGACAACCTCGGCAGAAGTTGTTTCCAACTGGCCAATAGATGTTACATGTGCCAACCGAATTCAGAATCATTAACCATCTTTTTCTCCATTATTCAGTAGCCACAGAAATGACGGGAGGCCTTAGCGTAACTGGTAAAGTTGTTGCTATGTGATCAGAAAATCACTGGTTCGAGCCGTAAAAACAGCCTCTTATAGAAATACAGGATAACACTGCGTACAATAGACCCCTGTGGTCCGGCTCTTCCCGGACCCCACGCATAGCAGGAGCTTAGTGCAGCGAGCTGCCCTTTTCTTCAGTAGCCATAGAAATATGGAACATGTTTCTCAATATTTTTGGTTTGCATTGGACTATGCTCTTCTCTGTCAGAGATGCCTATGTGAGTTGCAGTTCAAAGAAAGTTGACAGAGCTATCAGGAAAATTTGGAATATAGTACCTGCAAGCATTTTTTGGTGTATTTAGACCGAAAGGAATAGTAGATGTTTTGATGGGTTATCAACTTCAATATGCTCCTTCAAGGCTAAATGTTTGATTAACTTGTTTCACTAGGCTAACCTCACTGCTGTAAATGACTCTAATTTTTATTTTTATTTTTGATTTTGTCAGCTCTTTAGTTTTGTAGCACTTAAATTGTAAATGAGCTGACAAACTCACTTCTTGTATAACCTTATTGCATCTTCTTGATGCCTTTTTATATTATATCCTACTTACTTCATTAAAAAGAAATATGCTTGTATTTCAACACTACATCATATGGCCTAAAACATCCTGAATGAACTAAATATGGACAAGAAGAAGAAAAAGATAAGAATGATCATCAACAACTCAAATCCAAATGACCAAGACTCACTCTTTGATAGGAAGCTCTGAGATCAAAGGGATCGTCTTGCTGGAGTTGGCCACCATTTTTGGCAATTGGTAACACATCTGATACCAGTAATCTTGGTGGATCATGCAGCGTGAATAAAGAATAGCGGGTAGAGCTTTCCACTTTATCTGTTTGTATATTGTACACGACAACATGATAATTACCTGCACGAAAACATATAAGATCCACATTATTTGGGAGAAAAGCTAGTACATAAATCAAATTCTTGGTATCACAAACGCCTTGTTCGTCGGGATTCTCTTGTGTACCAACGTCCATTTCCCCTTCTGTAATCCTCAAGCTCTCATACACTTATACAAGGGTATGTACTTGGTTGGAGAATTACTCGAGCAAGATGTAAACAACCTCGACACACTCCCAATTCGCTGGCCATACAACGAATATCACGAGCCTCAGGTGGTAAATCAATAACGCATAGGAACTGAGCAGGATCATTAGTGAATGGATCAAACGTGAGAATATTACAGATATAATAACTCATAGCAGAGTAATTTCTATCAGAGAATAAAATTAAGTCACCACAGGCAGGGGCGGATCCAGCCCTCTAGCACCGGGTTCAACTGAACCCAGTGCTTTTATTGCGGAGTATAAATTTATGTGTAAAAATTTATTAAAATTACAATAAATAGTAAATATGAACTCATAACTTTAAAAGTATAATGATGTAATGCTAAAAACCTTAATGGTTGAACCCATAGAATTTAAATCTTGGATTCGCCTCTGACCACAGGATGCTTCCAAACTAAGTGAATGATCGTTGGGCCGACCCGCATAGAAAAACCCTAAACCCACACGATTTGATAAACCTTCCCGTGCAGAAACTCTACATATTTTAGATAATTTCCATCAAGTAAAACAAGAGCAAAGGGGAGCAGAGTTTACCATTAGTATTGCAATTGTTAACGAAACAGGGGACGAAGTAATGAGAGGAGATTAGAGAAAACCAGCGTTTGCAAATCAATTTGCAACGAATTGCTTCTTTGCTGCTTCAGATTATTGAAAATAAATAGGGACTTCTTCTTGTGAGGAACCTGCAACTTGCAGCTGCTCTTTGAATCTACCATGGTTGGAATCATATTCATTATTTACTTTCTAGCCATATGCTACTAAATTTCTGATATAAAAAACATAAATAAATTTAGAACTAACTAGTTTCTGTGGAGGTGTGTTGCACGTTAATATTAGCACACAATGGTTCAGTCAATTATTTATGTGAAGCAATACCAGTAAAGAAATTGACATTAAAAAATATAATAATTATTTAAATGCCGATAATCAATATTATTATATTACATTAGCATAATACTTGAACTCAAAATAATTGAACATCTTCTAAACGGGCAAAAATAATTAATTTAACTAAGGTAGATAATATTATTATGTACTTGTAATTTAGAAATATACAATATAATCTTTCACCGCCATTTATGATGCAGTAGCTTTTGTTTTGTTCGAATATATCTTTCCACTTCATGTTCATAGAGAAGTACCGTCTAGACAAGTCACCAAAAAATAAATACCGACAAGTTAAAAATATAATACAAATGTACAAAAAAAATTATTTCTTCGCCCACAAAAGCTTAACTGCAAACCTTCAACTCTTGCGTTTTTATATCCTATTAATGATCAACTTCCAATGTCATTCTCAAACCACCCGTAACAACAACAAAAAAGCTGCTAAATGTTATTAAATAAAGACAATAAAGTACAGACAAGTATAGAGAGAAACTGATATATTATTCAAATTTCAAATTTATGTACATAATAAACTGAACTCTCCTCTATTTATAGAAGAAAGGAAGCTGATGTGTAAGCTACAACTGCAAGTTGCTGTGTAAGCTGCTACTTTAAGCTGTTGTGCCAGATATAGATAATCTTCTATATAATATTTATCCATAACGGAGTACCGAAAGTATAAACTTTTTCAGGAAGCTTATTTACAACGGAGTACTAAATGAACATCCATAATAAAATATATTTATAACACTCCCCCTTGGATATTCATTAAAAGATAATGTGCCTCATTAAAACCTTACTTAGAAAAACCCTATGGGAAAAAAAATTCTAGTGAAGGAAAAAAAGTACACATATTTAGTAATACGCATTGCTAGTTGCCTCATTAAAAATCTTATAAGGAAAACCCTGTGGAAAAAAACCTTAGTAAGGAAAAAAGAGTACATCGCGTATTTTACTCCCCCTCATGAAAACCTTGTTTCAAATATTTAAGTCTCTGCATTCCAATTTTGTATACCATCTTCTCAAAAGTTGAAGTTGATAAAGATTTAGTGAATAAATCTGGTGGATTGTCACTTGAACGGATTTGTTGCACATCAATGCCACCATTTTTCTGATGATCGTGTGTAGAATAATTTTGGTGAAATGTGCTTCATTCTATCTCCTTTTATAAATTCCCCTTCAATTGGGCTATGCATGCAGCATTGTCTTCGTATAAAATTGTGGGTCTTTTCTCACATTCCAAATCATATTTTTCTCGAATAAAATAAATTATTGATTTCAACCATACGCATTCCCTACTTGCTTCATGAATAACTATTATTTCAGCATGATTTGAAGAAGTAGCAACAATAGATTGCTTTGTGGAGCGCCATGATATGATAGTACCTCCACATGTAAAAACATACCCGGTTTGAGATCTAGCTTTATGGGGATCAGATAAATAACCTGCATCTGCATAACCAACAAGATCTGCACTATTTTTGTTAGCATAAAACAAACTCATATCAAGAGTTCCCTTTAAAAATCACAATATATACTTAATACCGTTCCAATGTCTCCGTGTAGGAGAAGAACTATATCTTGCTAGTAAATTAACAGAAAATGTTATGTCAGGCCTTGTAGCATTAACAAGATACATTAGTGCACCAATTGCACTGAGATATGGTACTTAGGGACCAAGGAGTTCCTCATCCTCTTCTGGAGGTTGGAACAAATCTTTATTCACTTCAAGTGATCGAACAACCATTGGTGTACTCAATTGTTGCACTTTGTCCATGTAAAAGCATTTTAAGACCCTCTTTGTATAGGCAAATTGATGGATAAAGATCCCATCTACTAAATGTTCAATTTGCAGACCAAGACAAAGTTTTGTCTTTCCAAGATCTTTCATCTCAAATTCTTTCTTAAGATATTCAATTGCCTTTTGGAGCTCTCCTGAAGTTCTAACAAGATTTATGTCATCAACATAAACAACAAGTATAACAAATTCTGAAGCCATTTTCTTTATAAAAATATATGGACAAATAACATTATTTATGTAACCCTCTTTCAGCAAATATTCACTGAGGCGATTATACCACATACGCCCAGATTGCTTTAAACCGTACAAAGATCTTTGTAATCTGATTGAGTACATTTCCCGAGATTTTGAATATGCTTCAGGAATTTTAAATCCTTCAGGGATTTTCATGTAAATTTCATTATCAAGTGACCCATACAGATAAGCTGTAACCACATCCATTAGATGTATTTCAAGCCTTTCATGTAAGGCTAAACTGATGAGATATCGAAATGTTATGGCATCCATAACTGGTGAATATGTTTCTTCATAATCGACTCCAGGTCGTTGTGAGAATCCTTGTGCAACAAGGCGAGCCTTGTATCTTTCAGCTTCATTTTTATCATTCCTTTTTCGCACAAAAACCCATTTATGACCAACTGGCTTTATACCAGCAGGTGTTTGGACTACTGGTCCAAAGACCTCTCTTTTAGCAAGTGACTTCAATTCCGATTGAATAGACTCTTGCCATTTTGGCCAATCAGTTCTTTGTCGACATTCTTCGACAGATCGGGGTTCAAGATTCTCACTATCTTGCATAATGTTAAGTGCAATATTATATGCAAAAATATTATCCACGACTATTTCAGATCGATTTAAATTAATCCCATCACCAGTAGAACTTATTAAAAGTTCCTCACTCACATGAGTCTCGGGTTCATTGATTTCTTCAGGAATCTCAGAACTAATCAAATCTTGGGTCTCTTCAGGAGATCCTTTCATAATATCATTTTGATCATTTGTCGATTTTCTTTTTCTAGGATTTCGATCCTTAGAACCCAAAGGTCTACCATGCTTCAGGCGTGCTTTAGGTTCGCTAGCTTTCATGCTAGTAAATGGTCCTGCTGGGACATCAATTCGGATAGGCACATTCTCTGCAGAGATATGCGACTTAGTTATCCTTTTCAAATCAATACATGCGTCTGACATTTGATTTTCTATATTTTGTAGATGGATGATCTTCTGCACCTCCTGATTACATATAGGGGTACGTGGATCAAAGTGAGATAATGATAAAACTTTCCACATAATTTCTCTTTTGATTTTCTTTTTCTCTCCCCCTAATTATGGGAAATTTATTTCATCAAATCGACAATCTGCAAATCGAGCAGTAAATAAATCTCCTGTCAATGGTTCAAGATAGCGAATAATAGAGGGTGATTCAAACCCAATATATATTCCTAACCTTCTTTGGGGGCCCATCTTACTGCGATGTGGTGGTGCTACTGGCACATATACAGCACATCCAAAAATTCATAGATGGGCAATATTTGGTTCATGACCAAAAACTAATTGTGACGGAGAATATTTATTATAATGTGTTGGTGTGAGACGGATAAGTGATGTTGCATGCAAGATATTATGGCCTCAAATAGAAGTGGGCAATTTTGTTTTCATAAGTAGTGGTCTTGCTATCAATTGCATCCGTTTAATAAATGACTCTGCAAGGCCATTTTGAGTATGAATATAAGCTACAGGATGTTAAACTTTTGATAGACATTAATTATCAAAAGCTTGAGATGAGAATTCTCCAGCATTATCAAGACGAATAGCCTTTATAGGATAATCTGGGAATTGTGCCCTTAATCGAATTATTTGGGCTAATAACTTTGCAAACGCCAGGTTGCGAGATGATAGTAGGCACACATGAGACCATCTTGAAGATGCATCTATTAGGACCATAAAATATCTAAACAGCCCACTTGGTGGGTGAATAGGTCCACATATATCCCCATGTATACGTTCTAAAAAGGCAGGGGACTCAATGCCAACCTTCATTGGTGATGGTCTAGTGATCATTTTACCTTGATAACAAGCATCACAAGAAAATTCATCATTTGTAAGAATCTTCAGGTTCTTTAATGGATGCCCACTCGAATTTTCAGTAATTCGTCTCATCATTATTGATCCATGATGGCCCAAACGGCCATGCCAAAACACAAAAGTATTTGAATCAGTAAACTTCTGGTTTACGATAGAGTGTGCCTCAACTGTACTAATCTTTGAATAGTATAAGCTAGAAGATAAAGTTGGTAACTTTTCTACAATGCATTTCTGGCCAGAAATATTCTTTGTAATACAAAGATATTCCACGTTCATTTCATCTATTGTCTCAACATGATACCCATTTCGGCGGATATCTATAAAACTCAACAAGTTTCTTCGAGACTTGGAAGAGAATAATACATTGTCGATAATAAGTTTGTTCCCTTAGACAGAAATACAATAGCTCTTCCGGAGCCTTCAATCAAACTTATATTACCAGAAATTGTTGAAACATTTTCTTTTTTCTTATGCAAATAAGAAAAGTATTTCTGATCTTTGAATATGGCATGAGTTGTTCCACTATCAATTACATAAATATCTTCGTGATTGATCTTTGATCCAAACATAATTTGAGGATTATCCATATTCTTCAAAATGACATAAACAAAAATAAATATGATAGTAAACATCATTTTCAAAGTATAACTTTTATTTATGTACAACAATTACATAACCATACTATCTACTACAAACAACAAAAAATAAAATATTTACATTTCTACAGATTCACTACCGATCACATGACTTGTTTCTCCTTCCGGGAGTGCAAAATAATCAATTACATCCAAATGCATGAAGTCTAAATTATCTTCAGAAATAAAATTTGCTTCAGCATTTTTCTCTGTCTTCTTCAGGGAGGCTTGATACAGCTCAACCAGGTGCTTTGGCGTACGACATATACGTGACCATTGCCCTTTTCCTCCATATCTATAACATATATTTTCTGGCTTTGCTGCTTGCACCGCTTCATGCTTTTGTTCCTTCCTTTTCCACTGGTGGTGGTGAGGAGGGTTCTTTGGTGCATTGTTATTACCACGATTAGAGTTTCCTCCCCGATCACAGCCATGACCACGACTGGGGCCACGTCCTCTTCCACGCTTAGCTTGGTGGAAGTTCGTCTCATTCACTTCAGGGAATGGACAAGAACCAGTAGGTCGGCTTTCATGGTTTTTCATTAATAGCCCATTATGTTGCTCGACTACAAGAAGATGTGAGATAAGTTCAGAATACTTTTTGAATCCCATCTCTTGATATTGGTGCTGCAGGAGCATATTCGAGGCATGAAAAGTGGTGAAAGTTTTATCCAACACATCATGATCAGTAATATTGTCACCACATAGTTTTAATTGGAAAATAATTCTGAATATAGCAGAATTATACTCACTAATAGATTTAAAATCTTGTAGCCTTAGATGAGTCTAATCATAACGTGCCTGTGGAAGAACGACCATCTTCAGGTGGTCATATCTATATTCCAAATTATTCCACAGTATGACTGAATCTTTAACAGTAAGATATTCCATTTTTAGGCCCTCATCAAGGTGATGGCGTAGGAATATCATTGCTTTGGCACGGTCTTGATTTGATACCTGATTTTTATCTTTGACGGTGTCTGCCAGACCCATCCCATCAAGATGAATTTTGGCATCAAGCACCCAAGACATGTAGCTTTTGCCCGATATATCCAGGGTTACAAACTCAAGTTTAGAAAGATTTGACATTATTTAGAAAAAGAAAGTCCGTACCTCTGATACTTTCAAAGTATTTTCTCGAGATGGCAGAGTCTCGTGCTGATAACGTGTTATAAAATAAAGACAGTAAAGTAAAGACACGTATAGAGAGAAACTGATATATTATTCAAACTTCAAAATTATGTACATAACGAACTGAATTCTCCTCTATTTATAGAAGAAATGAAGTTGTTGTGTAAGCTACTACTGCAAGCTGCTGTGTAAGCTGCTACTACAAGTTGTTGTGTAAGCTGTTACTTTAAGCTGTTGTGCCAGATATAGATAATCTTCTACCATGAATAATATTTATCCATAACGGAGTACCAAAAGGATAAGCTTTTTCAGGAAACTTATTTACAACAGAGAACTAAATGAACATCCATAATAAAATATATTTATAACACTCTTCCTTGGATATTTATTAAAAGATAATGTGTCTCATTAAAACCTTACTTAGAAAAAACCCCGTAGGAAAAATTAAAAACTAATTCTTCTTAAAAAGTTTATGATCTAGCATTTGGAATAGGGCTACTTTTATAGAAGTGTTCACTCCTCATTATTCAGAATCAGATTAAATTGTGAATTTGTTTCAAATAAAAAAAGGAAAGGAGATCAAAGTTATATAAACCAATATGGTTATTCTCAATTTTATTCATATCTAAAAAGTTGAAATATACCAACTACTTGAAACTTATTGGTAACCCCAACTACTTGGGATTTGCAGCGTGCAATTATATTTGTTTCTTTTAGGTTTTTGGGTTTAATATTTACTTGAACTCCAAAAATTAAGAAGTACGATACAAAAAATAACTAAAAATAAGAAGTTAACATAGTCATTCTTTTACTTTTACTTTTTATAGCAAAATAGCTCAAGTCGCTATATACACGTTAATGCCTACTATACGTAAGAATTGTGTTTACTGTAAGTCTGCTTTTGGTGCTTTTATTTTTTATTCTATTATACTCAATTTTGTAGAGATTTAATCTTTTCCAGATTAAATGTGTACTTTTCATTTTCAAAATTTGGAAGCAAATTATTAAAACTTATTTTATGTTGATTTTTTGTTTCAACTATCTGTTTATTCCTAATTCCAACAAAGAAATTAGCAATGTATTTTAAGTCAAATATATAGATAACTGACAACGTGTTTCTATACAATTACAAGCAAGAGATATTATTTTAAATATTTTCCTTAGTATTTTTTTCTTTTAATTTTGCATTGTCAATTTTAGTCTCACAAAATGAAACTTCTCAACAATTTTAATAATAATTGTCAAGCTAAAACTATTCATGGTAAATCAATTAAAATAAGATCATTTAAATTTTTAGAAGTAGGCATCCGAAGTACGAAGTCAATTTGAATCCAGGAATCAAATTTGAGTAATGTCTGTATAGCAAGAAAACGTAGAGATGGTACAACGGTATTATATTTTAGCCGAGAACATATTACCGTAATACTTGATAAAATAGAGTTTGATATAACATAGATATTAGAATTCACATAAAATATCAATATTTTCTGAAATCAAAGAACACCTGAATTTTGAGATGTCACGACCCGAAATTCACTATTCGTGATGGCACCTAACCCAACCCGCTAGGTAAGCCAATTAACGATTATCCATTTTCAATTAACTTAATAAAACAATTAAGCAAAGGAATTATCTGAGTCTTATACATCCCCAAGGACTGGTAGTACAAATCATGAACTTCTAAGAATAGAATTTACAAGCTGATATGAAGTAAATAAATCTTCTGTTTGAAAAGTACATAAACAAAGTTTTTTTTTTATTATTATTATTATTATTTTTTCTTATCTAAGGCTACCATGAACAAGAGATAGGTACAACAGGAACGTAGGTACATCTTCAATCCCGGCAACCGTTGAGCACAGCAACAACAACAGCCAACATCTGCACGCAATGTGCAGAAGTGTAGTATTAGTACAACTGATCCCATGTATTGAGTAAGTATCTTGTCTAACCTCGTCGAAGTAGTGACGAGGCTTTGGTTAAAAGATGCTCATTGATAAAACTTGTAATGTAAACTAACAATAGAACTATACTACAATACAATATAGTAGAGCACACGAAATGACTATACAAAGCAATAACGGAGTACTAAAAGAAAACACAATTCAATAGGTATCAATATCTCACCCAATCCTTTCCTGAGAGCGAAAGCCAATAAATCACAATAATTACCTCAAATCCAACGGAACGGCAACATCCTTCGTGCATTTATCTCATTCTCACCAATTATGCGTAAAACAGTACCAACCAAATGACACAAATGCCGATAACAGAAATGATAGAGTGGGAAATATGCAAATAGCTATGGGGGATGAGAATGTACATGAGAACATGTAATGATCCGGCCGATCGTTTTGAGAATTAGAGCCTCGATCCCCTAATATATGCTTTTCCCATATTTGTTTCTGCTTTTGGGATTTGCCGGAGTAATTGGTTATGGAATTCGAGGAGTTTTGGGATACTTAGTCCGTAGTTGTGAGTTTAAGCCTTAGAGATTGAACTGTAATCGGAACTATATGAAGACGGATCCGGAATGGAATTCCGTTGATTCTGTTAGCTCCGTTGAGTGATTTTGAACTAAGGAGTGTGCCCGGAATGTGTTTCGATGGTCTATAGTAGATTTAGGCTTGAATTGGCGAAAGTTAGATTTTCGGCGATTTCAGCCGATAGTGGAATTTTTGATATCGAGCTCGGAATGGATTTTCGAAAGTGGTTGTAGGTTAGTAGTATCATTTGTGACCTGTGTGTAAACGTTGAGGTCATTCGGACTAGATTTGACGTGTTTCAGCGTCGTTTGTAGAAATTAGAAAATCTTAAATTCTTAGGCTTGAATCCGTGCTTAATTCATGATTTTGGTGTTGTTCGATGTGGTTTGAAGGCTCCACTAAGTTCGTATAGTGTTATAGGATTGGCTGGTAGGTTTGGTTGAGGTCCCGGGGGCCTCGGGTGTGTTTCAGGTTCTTAACGGGTGAAGCTTGGACTTAGAGGAATTTTTGAGTTGCTGGTTCTGGTGTTTTCGCACCTGCGGTGGGGATTCCGCAGGTGCGGCCTCACAGAAGCGAGGCTGGGATCGCAGGTGCGCTTTTAGGCCAGGGAGTCAGTGGTCGCAGATGCGACGAGTGAGCCGCAGGAGCGGAGCCGCATCTGCGGAAGGGCAGTCGCAGATGCGGAGGTGAGAAGGACCCAAGATTCAGTAGAAGCGGACAATTGAACGCAGAAGCGCATCCGCAGGTGCGGACACAAGCGCACAGGTGAGAACCCAACCCAAGTAAGTGGACTTCACACCTGCGATGGGTTGTCCGCAGGTGCGTGACCGCATGTGCGATCCTAGATCCGCAGGTGCGAAAATCACTGGGCAGAAAAGGGGATTTCGAGGGTTTGAATTTTCATAACACAAAATTCGATTTAGAGCTCGGTGGAAGATGATTTCTCGAGGAATTTTGAAGGAAAACTATTGGGTAACTAATTCTAACTCTATTTTGATCATAATACATTAATCTATCGTTGTTTTCCTCGTCTAATTAAGGAAATTGAAGGTAGAGGTTTGAAAATGGGGGAAAAGGTTCCCCAATTGAAAATCTGAGATTTGAATTGGAATTTGAAGTCAGATTTAGATGATTTTTGTTCGAGTGAACTCGTGAGTGAATGGGTGTTCATAATTTGTAATTTTTACCCGATTCCGAGACGTGGACCCGTGGTGACTATTTGGGCATTTTTTCTAATTTCACGCTTTAGCTTCGAATTAATTAGTTAAATTAATTACTTGAAGTTATATTTACATTATGCAATTATGAATAGATTCGGGCCATTTGGAGTCGGATACTCGTGGCAAGAATGTGATATCAAGTTGATTTGAGCGGTCGAGGTAAGTGGTTTGCCTAACCTTGTATTGGGGACTTTTCCCTTAAGTTGTTTGATATTAATTGATGTGCAGGCGCGGTGTACGTGAGGTGACGAGTACGTACATGGACTATTATTGCAAAAATCCCGTTTTTCCTTTCTAAATCATAAACTGTTTTTCCTTATTAAATTGCACTAATACGTTTAATTGTTTAGCTTAGATTAGAGGAGCATGCTTACATGTTTTAACTGCCTATTTGACATTCTGTGCGCCATGCTTAGTTAAGTCCCTACTTTTCCTTATATGTGTTCAGTATAAACTGTATAACTCGATGCCATACCTGCCATTTCATCTTACGTTGCATATTTAAATTGGGACTACGGACGTATTCCGGGAGATCCCCCTGTCTTGCATATTTATTTTGGGACTACAGACATATTTCAAGAGATCCCCCAGCACTGCATATTTACTTTGGGACTACGAACATATTCCGGGAGATCTCCAAGCACTACATATTTACTTTGGGACTACAGCCATATTCCGGGAGATCCCCCTGTACTGCATATTCATTTGGAACTACGAGACGGTATCCCGGGAGATTTCCCACTGTGTTTACCTTGTTCTGAGCCGAGGGCTCCCTTAACTGTTAAATGTTCGAGAATTTCTTTAACTGTGTTACCGTAAATTTTACTTATATCTTCTACGGTTTAATTTATTATATTTACTCTAGTAGGGCCTTGACCTGACCTCATCACTACTCGACCGAGGTTAGGCTTGGCACTTATTGGGTACTATTGTGGTGTACTCATGCCCTTCCCTGCACATGTTTTCGTGTGCAGATCCAGGTGCGAGCTATCAGCCTCAGGGTTAGTTTGTGCTGCTGATTTTAGGAGACTTCAAGGTACTACTCCTTGCGTCCTCAGATCTTCGGAGTCCCCTTCTACTCCCTCGCCTAGAGACTTTCTTTATTATCTTCAAATATTTGTATAGAGCTACATAAATTATAGCAGCTTGTGACTTAGTGATATTCCAGGTCCTGGAAAATTATTTTGTATATGCCGAGTGGTACTACTCTTGGCTATTCACAATATGCTATTGATCTTTTAAAATGTTGTATTTTCTTTATATTTTCGTAATATTAGGCTTACCTAGTCGTAAAGACTAGGTGCCATTACGACACCAGAGGGTTAATTTGGGTCGTGACAGTTGGTATCAGAGCACTAAGTTCATATGAGTCGCGAGTCACAAGCCGGTTTATTAGAGTCTCGCGGATCGGTGCGGAGACGTCCGTACTTATCTTCGGGAGGCTATGTAACTATTAAGAACAATCATATTCCTTTGATTTCCTTGTCGTGTGAGTTATTGACATCAAAATTCTAAAACTCTATTCTATTCTTTCTCACATATGGTGAGGACCCGTACTGGGAGGACATACGATCAGGAACCTGAGCCCCCTACTAGAGCCGCCAGAGGCCGAGGTCGGGGGTAGAGGACGACCACGCGGTGCAACCCGAGTACCTGCGAGAGCTGCATTAGAGGAGCCCCAGCTGCTCTAGCTGGAGGGCCAGCACCGGAGATCCCTATTGCTACTCCAGCCCTCCAGGAGACTTTACCTCAGTTCATGAGCATGTTCAGCACTCTGGCTCAGGCTGGACTATTTCTAATAGCTCCCACTACATCTCAGGCTAGGGGAGGGTCACAGACTCTCTCATCCTGCACTCCTGAGCAGAGGGTCCAGGTTGATCAGGCGCCAGAGTATATTCCTATGCCCCTAGTGGCTCCGGTTCAGCATGAGATCAGGGTAGCTGCTTCTGAGGCAGAGCAACTCAGACTTGAGAGGTACAAGAAGTACCACCCAACTACTTTCAACGGACTAGCTTCAGATGATGCTCTGGGTTTTCTTGAGGAGTGTCATCGTATTCTCCGCACTATGGGCATTGTGGAGACAAGTGGGGTTTCTTTCACCGCTTTTTAGCTGAAGGGAGAAGCATACCAGTGGTGGCATGCCAATGAGCTGAGTAGTCCGGATGAGGTAGCCTCACTCACTTGAACTCAGTTTTCAGAGATGTTCTTACGTGAGTATGTTCTTCAGAGCCTCAGGGATGCTTGGCGCGCAGAGTTTGAGCAGTTGTGTCAGGGTGCTATGACTGTGTCGGAGTATGCAGTCTGTTTTAGTGAGTTAGCTCGCCATGCACCGGCTCTGGTTGCTACAGTCAGAGAGAGGGTTCGTCGCTTCTTTGAGGGACTCCACCACATTATTTGGACCAGTATGGCTAGGGAGTTGGAGATGGACATCACTTATCAGCAGGCAGTGAGCATTGCCAGGAGAGTGGAGGGCATGCTTGCCCGGGACAGAGAGGAAAGAGAGGCCAAGAGGTCTCGAGAGACTGGTCATTATTCAGGAGCTCGTGCACCAGCAGCACGCTATGGTAGGGGTTTTGTGAGTCACCCTGTTCATTCAGCTCTTCCAGCAGCCAGCAGTGTTCCAACTCCTCCTAGACCTCAGGAGCCCTATTATGCACCGCCAGTATCCAGTATGCCTCCTACTCGAGGTGCTATTATCGGCCAGTCCAGTAGGCCAAGTCCGAGTCAGTATCATCTATCGCGTCCTCCGAGAGGTTGTTTTGAGTGTAGTGACACTCGTCACAAGGTTAGAGATTGCCCAAGAGCTAGGAGGGGTACACCTTTACAGACTTATCAGCCTCCACGTGCTCCACCGGGTCCTCCGGCTGTTCTTCCAGCACCAGCTGCCACCCTACCTCCTCAGCCAGCTCGAGGTGGAGGTCGGGGAGGTCGCCCTAGAGGGGGAGGCTAGGCTAGGTACTATGCCCTTCCAGCCCGTTTAGAGGCCGTTACTTCAGATTCAGTCATCACAGGTATCGTCCCTGTCTGTCATAGGGTTGCATCAGTATTATTTGACCCAGGCTCTACTTATTCATATGTGTCTTCTTAGTTTGCTCCACATTTGGGGATATCTCGAGATTCTTTGAGTTCCCCTGTTTATGTATCTACTCTCGTGTGGGATTCTCTTATTGTGGACTGCGTATATCGGTCGTGTTTGATTTCTCTTAGTGGTTTTGAGACCAGAGCCGATTTGTTATTACTCAGTATGGTAGATTTTGTTGTTATCTTGGGCATGGACCGGTTGTCACCCCATTATGCTATTCTTGATTGTCACGCTAAGACCGTAACGCTGGCTATGCCAGGCTTGCCGAGATTTGAGTGGAAAGTTATCTTAGAGTATACTCCCCATAGGGTCATTTCATTCTTAAGGCTCAGCGAATGGTTGAGAAGGGGTGTGATGCGTATTTGGCCTATGTGAGAGATGTCAGTATTGATACCCCTACAGTTGAGTCAGTCCCAGTAGTGAGGGACTTCCCTGATGTGTTTCCAGTTGATCTTCCGGGTATGTCGCCCGATAGAGATATTGATATCGGCATTGATTTGATGCCGGGCACTCAGCCCATTTCTATTCCTTCCTACCGTATGGCTCCTCCTGAGTTGAATGAGTTGAATGATCAGTTGCAGGAGTTGCTTGATAAGGGTTTCGTCAGGCCAAGTGTATCACCTTGGGGTGCTCCGGTCTTATTTATGAAGAAAAAGGATGGTTCTATGCATATGTGTATTGATTATCGGCAGTTAAACAAGGTTACAGTGAAGAACAAGTATCCTTTGCCTCGCATCGATGATTTATTTGATCAGTTACAGGGTGGCAGGGTGTTTTTGAAGATTGACTTGCGTTCTGGCTATCATCAGTTAAAGATTCGGGAGCCGGACATCCCGAAGACTGCTTTTAGGACCAGATATGGTCACTATGAGTTTCTTGTCATCTCATTTGGGCTGACCAATGCCCCAATAGCCTTTATGTATTTGATGCACAGTGTGTTCTGGCCTTATATTTATTCCTTCATCATTGTGTTTATTGACGACATCCTGGTATATTCCCGGTCTCGGGAATATCATGAACAGCACCTGAGGATGGTGCTTCACACTTTGAGGGAGAAGAAATTATATGCAAAATTTTCTAAGTGTGAATTCTGGCTTGATTCAGTGGCATTCTTGGGCCACATGGTGTCTTGTGATGGGATCAAGGTAGATCTGAAGAAGGTGGAGGCAGTGCAGAGTAATCCTAGACCGTCATCAGCTACGGAGATCCGCAGTTTCCTTGGTTTGGCGGGGTATTACCGTCACTTTGTGGGGGGAGGGGGGGTTCATCCATTGCAGCACCTATGACCAGGCTGACCCAGAAGAGTGCTCCGTCCAGGTGGACCGAGGAGTGTGAGGAGAGCTTTCAGAAGCTCAAGACAACTTTGACTACATCCCCAGTATTAGTATTGCCTACAGGTTCGGGTTCCTACACTGTCTATTGTGATGCCTCGAGGATTGGCCTTGGAGCAGTATTGATGCAGGACGTTAGGGTGATTTCCTACGTGTCTAGACAGTTGAAGGTGTATAAGAAGAATTATCTGGTTCATAATCTCGAGTTAGCAGCTATTGTTCACGCCCTGAAGATCTGGCGTCATTATTTGTACGGTGTTCCCTGTGAGATTTACACTGATCACCGGAGTTTGCAACACTTGTTCAGGCAGAAGGACCTTAATTTGCGTCAGTGGAGGTGGTTGGAGCTACTTAAAGACTATGATATCACTATATTATACCACCCGGGGAATGCCAATGTAGTGGCCGACACCTTGAGTTGCCGGGTAGAGAGTTTGGGGAGTTTGGCATATCTTCCGGCAGCTGAGAGGCCCTTAGCTTTGGATGTTCAAGCCTTAGCCAGTCAGTTCGAGAGGTTGGATATTTCAGAGCCTAGCCGGGTATTAGCTTTTTTGGTTGCTCGGTTTTCTCTTTATGACCGTATCAGGGAGTGCCAGTATGATGATTATCATCGTCTAGTTCTTCAGGACAGGGTTCGGCGAGGTGATGCCAGAGATGTGACTATTGTTGATGACGGTGTGATGAGGATGCGAGGATGGATCTGTGTGCCCAATATAGATGGGTTTTGGGAGTTTATTCTCGAGGAGGCCCACAGCTCGCGGTACTCCATTCATCCCGGTGCCGTGAAGATGTACCAGGATTTGAGACAGTGTTACTGGTGGAGGAGGATGAAGAAGGATATAGTTGGGTTTGTGGCCAAGTGTCTCAACTGTCAGCAGGTCAAATATGAGCACCAGAGGCCGAGTGGATTACTTTAGAGGTTAGAGATCCCAGAGTGGAAGTGGGAGCGGATCACTATGGACTTTGTAGTTGGACTTCCACGTACTTTGAGAAAGTTCGATGCTATTTGGGTGATCGTGGATCGGCTCACCAAGTCAGCTCATTTTATTCTAGTGTGATCCGACTCATGTATGGGATTTCAGCTCAGTCCAGTTGGACAAAGATCTATCTTATGTTGAGGAGCCAGTAGCCATTTTGGACAGGCAGGTCAGAAAGCTCAGGTCAAAGAATATTGCTTCAGTAAAGGTCCAGTATAGGGGTCAGCCGGTCGAGGAGGCGAGTTGGGAGACCGAGCAGGATATGCGCAGCCAGTACCCTCATCTTTTCACAGTTTCAGGTATGTCTTTATACTCGTTCGAGGACAAATGATTGTTTTAAGAGGGGGGGATGTAACGACCCAGCCGGTCGTTTTGAGAATTAGAGCCTCAATCCCCTAATATCTACTTTCCCCATATTTATTTCTGCTTTTGGGATTTGTTGGAGTGACTGGTTATGGAATTCGGGGAGTTTTGGGACACTTAGTCCCTAGTTTTGAATTTAAGCCTTAGAGATCGGATCGTAGTCGGAACTGTGTGAATACGGATCTAGAATGGAATTCCATTGACTCTGTTAGCTCTGTTGAGTGATTTTGAGCTTGGGAGTGTGTCCGGAATGTGTTTCGGAGGGCTGTAATAGATTTAGGATCGAATTGGCGAAAGTTAGATTTTTGGCGATTTCGGCCTATAGTGGAATTTTTGATATCGAGCTCGGAATGGATTTTCGGAAGTGGATGTAGGTTCGTAGTGTCATTTGTGACATGTGTGTAAACGTTAAGGTCATTCAGACTAGATTTGACGTGTTTCGGTGTCGTTTGTAGAAATTGGAAAATTCTAAATTCTTAGGCTTGAATCTGTGCTTAATTCATGATTTTGGTGTTATTCGATGTGGTTTGAAGGCTCGACTAAGTTCGTATGGTGTTATATGATTGGTTGAGGTCCCGGGGTCCTCGGGTGTGTTTCGGGTGCTTAACGGGTGAAAGCTTGGACTTAGAGGAATATTTGAGTTGCTGGTTCTGGTGTTTTCGCACCTGCGGTGGGGAGTCCGCAGGTGCGGCCTCGTAGAAGCGAGGCTAAGATCGCAGGTGCGCTTTTAGGCCAGGGAGTCAGTGGTCGCAGATATGACGAGTTAGCCGCAGGAGCGGAGCCGTATATGCGGAAGGGTAGTCGCAGATGCAGAGGTTAGAAGGACCCAAGGTTCCGCAGAAGCGGACGATTGAGAGCAGAAGCGCATCCGCATGTGCGGACTCAAGCGCGCAGGTGCGGACCCAGCCCAAGTAAGTGGACTTCGCACCTGTGATGGGTTGTGAGCAGGTGCGTGACCGCAGGTTCGATCCTAGGTCCGCAGGTGCAGAAATCACTTGGCAGAATAGGGGATTTTGAGGGTTTGAATTTCCATAACACAAAATTCGATTTAGAGCTTGGTGGGAGACGATTTCTTGAGGAATTTTGTAGGAGAAATATTGGGTAACTAATTCTAACTCTATTTTGATCATATTACATTAATCTGTTGTTGTTTTTCTCGTCTAATTAAGGAAATTGAAGGTAGAAGTTTGAAAATGGGGGAAAAGGTTCCCCAATTGAAAATCTGATATTTGAATTGGAATTTGAAGTCAGATTTAGATGATTTTTGTTCGAATGAACTCGTCATTGAATGGGTGTTCATAATTTGTAATTTTTACCCGATTCCGAGACGTGGGCCCGGGGAGACGTTTTGGGCGTTTTTCCTAATTTCACGCTTAAACTTCGAATTAATTAGTTAAATTAGTTACTTGTAGTTATATTTATATTATGTAATTAATTTGAATAGATTCGGTCCATTTGGAGTCAGATACTTGTGGCAAGAACGTGATATCAAGTTGATTTGAGCGGTCGAGGTAAGTGGCTTACCTAACCTTGTGTTGGAGACTTTTCCCTTAAGATGTTTGATATTAATTGATGTGTGGGTGCCGTGTACGTGATGTGACGAGTACGTACACGGGCTATTATTGCAAAAATCCCCTTTTTCCTTTCTAGATCATAAATTGTTTTCCCTTATTAAATTGCACTAATACGTTTAATTGTTTAGCTTAGATTAGAAGAGCATGCTTACGTGTTTTAACTGCCTATTTGACATTCTGTGCACCATGCTTAGTTAAGTCCCTACCTTTCCTTATCCGTGTTTAGTATAAACTGTATAACTCTATGCCATACCTGCCATTTCATTTTACGTTGCATATTTAAATTGGGACTACGGGCGTATTCCGGAAAATCCCCCTGTCTTGCATATTTATTTTGGGACTACGGACGTATTCTGGGAGATCCTCCAGCACTGCATATTTACTTTGGTACTACAGACGTATTCCAGGAGATCCACCAACACTGCATATTTACTTTGGGACTACAGACGTATTTCGGAGATCCCCCTGTACTTCATATTCATTTGGATCTACGGGACGGTATCCCGGGAGATTTCCCACTGTGTTTACCTTGTTCTGAGCCGAGGGATCCCTTAACTATTAAATTTTTGAGAATTTCTTTAACTGTGTTACCGTAAATTTTACTTATATCTTCTACGGTTTAATTTATTATATTTACTCTGGTAGGGCCTTGACCTGACCTCGTCACTACTCGACCGAGGTTAGGCTTGGCACTTACTGGGTACCATTGTGGTGTACTCATGCCCTTCGTTGCACATGTTTTCGTGTGCAGATCCAGGTGCGAGCTATCAGCCTCAGGGTTAGTGCGTGCTGCTAATTTTAGGAGACTTCAAGGTACTACTGCTTGCGTCCGCAGATCTTCTGAGTCCCCTTCTACTCCCTCGCCTAGAGACTTTCTTTATTATCTTCAGACTTTTGTATAAAGCTACATAGATTATAACAGCTTGTGACTTAGTGATATTTCGGGTCTTGGAAAATTATTTTGTATATGTCGAGTGGTACTACTCTTGGCTATTCACAATATGCTATTGATCTTTAAAAATGTTGTATTTTCTTTATATTTTTCATAATATTAGGCTTACCTAGTCGTAAAGACTAGGTGCCATCACGATACCTTACGAAGTGTTAATTTGGGTTGTGACAGAACATCCGTAACAGACTGAACAGAAAGCATAGAGATAATGACAATGATTACGAAAAAGTAATGTAACTTCGACTAACTATCAAGGTGAAGGCATGAAGACAAATATGACAAATAAGGAAGCGGTCACACGATCTTTATAAGTTAGCAAGTAGGGACATGAACGACTAGTATGGAAGAATACCTATACTTAAGTGTAGCAAAACAAATGACATGGATGAAATCATAACAGCAAGAAATAGGCATGATATTAGCAAGTTTAAACAACTAGAAGGCATGATAGTACAACAACAAAGGTGATAGAGGATAAAGACAGAACAGTAATGGCATATCACATAAGAACCATGAACACGACAATAACAATTCCAGGTAAAGACATGAAGGTATCTGCAAGAAAGAAATATCGCAAAATAATGCATGTCTCTCATCCTCACTTGCACGGAAACACCCTTCGTGCCATGAACTCACCATAACATGAAAGCGTAATAATATAAATACAATAGCATGGCATTACCCTTCGTGCATTTACTCACATAATATGGTACGACATCACCCTTCATGCTTTTACTCACAATGATATGGCATGGCATCACCCTTCGTGCTTTTACTCTCAATAATATGGCACGGCATCACCCTTCGTTCTTTTTCTCTCAATAATATGGCATGGCATCACCCTTCGTGCTTTAACTCTCAAATAATATGGAACGGCATCATCCTTCGTGCTTTACACTTTCTCTCGCGTAATAATGAATAAACAAAGGCATGGCATCATCCTTCGTGCTTTACACTCTTCCTTACCAAGTATATGTATATCAATGACAAATAAGGCAAGACGCATAAATAATGTCAATGAGAGTGTTTAAACGGATATTTCAAATGAATCCCAATCACAACTTTCCAAGCCAACCATAGTTCAATAAACCCACAAGAACCTTATTATTCAAGTATTCCAACAAATTTCACAAATGATCTACAACACAATTATAGAATCTAGTATCTCAAGAATATCGGCTGTAGCAATGTATTGATGATTATGCATATTGATGACCGAATTAAACACACCAATGTATTCTCAGAATTTCCATCAAATTTGACCAAGTTATAATAATCCAAGTCTTAGTTTCTAATATTTAATACTATATTCTTTGTATCTAGGAGCCAAGTAAGGCATGAGGCAAGAAGATCACGTGATTCTACAAGACACAATTTATAACATAATTTACCTCGAGCATGGTTACCCTGGCACATGCATACATGCTCGTCACCTTATATATATATATATCACCCTCGCATGTAGCAAACAATGTTAAATAGTAGGAAATATTCCCTCAACAAAGTTAGGCAAAACACTTACCTCAAAGAAGGCAAACTTATACTCAAAAATGAACTCCTCGGGTGATATGACCTCCGGATGGCTCAAATCTAATCAAAATAACTTCAAATTAGAAATAAAACTCGTAAGAGACTATTCCGTATCATATAGCCTCTTAACAAAGTCTAAAAATCGACCCAAAAGTTGACCCCCGGGCCCGTACCTCGGAACTCGATAAATTTCACAAAATACGGCTACCCATTCAAGTAATAGTCCAACCATACTAGTTTCATTCAAATTCGACTCCAATTCGATGTTCAAAACTCAAAATTTCATATTATGAACTTTAGGCCAAAACCTCCAATTTCCTCTATAAAATTCATAATCCAATTACCAAAAACGAGTGTAGATTCGTGATATAAAATAAAATATGAGTAGAGAACACTTACCCTAGTCCACAAGATAAAAATTGCTCCAAGAATCGCCTCAATCCGAACTTGAAAATGTTAAAATGAAGTCAAAATCACGATTTTTAAAAGAACACTGGCCAGGTCTTTTATGCATCGCGAACGAGGAAGAAATATCGCATTCGCGAAGAAAAAACAAAAGCTGCCCAGAATACTCTTTGCGAACGCGAGAAATGGGACGCGAACGCGATGGACTTACACGAATGCGTAAGAGACACGCGAACGCGAAGAGGAAAATGATCACTAGTGCCCGGGGCCTGGTTTGAACTTCGCGAACGCGACATATGGAATGCCAACACGAAGAAGAAGGTAGCAAAACTTCGCGAACGCTAGAGGGTAGCTGCGAACGCAAAGAAGAAATATTCCACCCTCCAAAATAATACTACGCGAACGCGAGTGCAAGGACGCGAACGCGATGAAGGAAATCCAGATGACAAATTCAGCAGTTTAAAATATGAGGAAAATGACCCGTAGCCCACTCGGAACACACCCGAGAACCCTGAGACCTCGTCCAAACATACCAACAAGTCCCATAATATAACACAGACCTATTCAAGGCCTCAAAACACACAAAACAACATCGGAACGACAAATCACACCTCAATTCGAATTGAATAAACTTAAAACTTCAAACTTCCACAACTGATTTTGAAACCTATCAAATCACGTCTGATTGGACTCAAATTTTGCGCACAAGTCACATTTGACATTACGGACCTGTTCCAACTTCCGGAATCAGATTCCAACCCCGATATCAAAATGTCCACTTCCTGTCAAACTTCTCAAAAACCTTCAAATCTTTAACTTTTGCCAAACGACTCCAAAATGACCTACGGACCTCCGAATCCATTTTCGGACGCGCTCCCAATACCATAATCAACATACATAGCTATTCTCAGACTCGGAATCCCAAACGGACATCGATAACATTGAAATGCACTTCAACCCAAATATGATGAAATTCTTCCAAAATGCTAACTTCCACAATAGGCGCCGAAGTGCTCCCGGGTTATCCAAAACCCGATCCAAACATACGCCCAAGTTCAAAATCATCATATGAACCTGTTGGAACCTTCAAATCCCGATTCTGAGATCGTTTACCCAAAAATTCAACTTTAGTTAAGTCTTCCAACTTAGAGCTTGAATCTTGAAGTTCATCCTTCCAAATCGATTTCGGATAACTTGAAAACCAACACCGAGGATTTATGCAAGTCAAAATACATCATGTGGAGATTTTCAAGCTCTCAAAACACAGAGCGAAGTGTAGATTCTCAAAATGACCAGTCGGGTCGTTACATCCTCCACCACTTAAACACACGTTCGTCCTCGAACGTGCCGGGAGTCATTCTAAAGCTATCAAATCACGGTATGATCTTACTATGCATAAACCCAGGGGTGATCTCGTGTCACCTTGCCCCATATAAACCTGCCAACACAACCTAACTAGAGATCCTTACTTCAACCTTGGTCCTTAAACCTTTGAACCTAATCTTTAACACCTCGAATTTATTACAAGCCCCAAATCTCACATCTACACACTGTATAAGCCTGAACAAGCTGTATTAGGACATAACCATAAACCCCAAGATGAAATTTCATGATGCGCCCCATCACTTGGACAATCACAGTAGGAACTGCTGACCATCATTACTGCCCGGGGCCTCGTTTAAAACCTTCATACCCCACCGATGATGAAATAAACACGCATAACCTCTTACCCACTCATCTGATCAATAATCCAAGAAACTCACTAGTCCGACCAGGGCCATCTTGCCCGAATCCTCAGCAAACATAGTATTATTCTTCCAAACCTTCCTCATCCCATTACCATAGTGCCATTCTCAAGTCTAGAAACCTCATCTCAGCCATTACAAGCAGCCCCACCGACTAGTATCATCAGTAATCATATGGAACCCTACATAACACGATCCCAAACACCAACAAGTAATAATTCGGACATGACAAATAACCGTAGGAGAGCTAAATAAGAATACTACTAAACAAGTTAAGCAGGCAGGGAAATTTTAGCATTTTATTATGAAATATTTTCAACAAGGTGAAAGCAAAACTACACGAGGTAAACATCAGGATTTACATTTTATTACAGTATCGTTGCGGCGTGCAACCCGATCCCATCATATCAATCCACATAGGGTACCCCTAGAGCCATAATGCTCGGGCTCACTGATCGCATGTGCATCAATATCAAGCACCATAGAGTGCACAAAAAAATGTAACCGTGGGAAAATTATCAGGAACAAACAATACTGAGAAGGACAAGCACAACTATGGCGCAATAAGCAAATCAACATCACGAAGTCCATCTCGCCCATAGTTCCATAAGGCCTAAACTGAATTACAATATGCGTGCGAAGAACCATGTAACTGTCACGACCCGAAATTCCCACCTTTGGACCGTGATGGCGCCTAACATTTCACTTGCTAAGCAACACAATGTTAGAATAATATTAACCAATTTTTAAACAATTTTCTTAAATTATTAATAATCAAAAAAACAAATGTGGAAGCAAAGTTTGAAATATAGTGAAAAATCCATAAAAACAACGGTGTCTAAATACCATCCCATAATTGATGTCACAAATGCATGAGCTTCTAGAGTAATACAAATAAAGGTCTGAATAAAATAAAGTTGTCTGGAAATAAACACACAACTAAAGTAAAATAGACGGGGACTTCAGAACTGCAAACGCCATGCAGTTATACCTCAAGTCTCCTCCGAATAGCTGAAATCCGAGCGAGTCTATAGCACGCCGCTAGGACCAACTCCGAAATCTGCACAAGAAGTTCAGAGTGTAGTATCATTACAACCGACCCCATGTACTGGTAAGTGTTGAGCCTAACCTCGACGAAGTAGTGATGAGGCTAAGGAGGTTCACTTACATTAACTTGTACGCAATATTAATAACAACAATAAATAATAGAAATAATCAGGTAACTCATTTATAATAATTGCAGCCAACTCAACAGTCATAATCCATTATTATTTCTCCCAATTTTGTTGCAGCGTGCAACCCGTTCTCCCAATATATTTCTTTTAATCAAGTGTGTCATATTTTTATTTCAATCAAGTATATATATATAGACTTTTAAATAATTTTGTTGCGGCGTGCAATCCAATCCCCCAATATTGACTTTTAAATAAGTCTATTGCGGTGTGTAATCTGATTCCCCAATATTGACTTTTAAATAAGTCTATTGCGGCGTGCAATCCGATCCCCCAATATATATATATATATATATATATATATACACACTTTCATTTCCGTTGCGGCGTGCAACCCGTTCCCCCAATATAATTTTAAACAACTCATAAATGTAATAAAAATTACTCCAATAAATACCACGTCCAATGAGAAATTATTAAGCATCAAGGCACATAATAATTATAATTTATTTATGGATCAAACATTGACAAATAATAATTTATTATGAAAATCATAGAGAAATTAGGTAGTTTAATATGATAAATGTCAAATAACAATTAAAACTCATAATTTAAATAGCATGTAACAATTAATGCAGGAATTCAAAAATTAATATTTGACAAAGAATAGGAGAGAAATAATTATTATAATAGTTAATTTATTATTTAAAATAATTTATGATTTTTCAAGTAAGCAGGCAAACAATTAATTTGATAACGTATAGACACTCGTCACCTCGCCTATACGTCGTTCATATGTAATTTACATAACAAATAGTTTAAGAGTTCTATTCCCTCAAGTCAAGGTTAACCACGACACTTACCCCGCTTTGCAAATTCCAATCAATTACTCAACCACAACTTTTCCTTTTACATTTGTCTCCGAAAGCTTCAAATTTATTCACAAAAAATTTGATATATTCAATATTAATCATAGGAATTAATTCCATATGAATTTATAAATATTTCGGATAAATATTTGAAATTTATTTAAATATTCGACAGTGGGACCCATGTCTCAAATCCCGGAAAAACTTGTGAAATCCGAACACCCGTTCCGATACGAGTTCAACCATACAAAAATTATCCAATTCCGATATCAAATGGGCCTTCAAATCTAATTTTTTTATTTTTGGAAAGTTTTACAAAAATTCCAATTTCTTCCATATAAATCCGAAATAAATGATGAATATAGATATGGATTCATAAAATATAATCACTTTTGGTTATAGAACACTTACCCAATTCAAAGTCGTGAAAAAAACCCCTTTGGAATCGCCAAAATCCGAGACTTAAAATTCAAAAATGATTAAAAATGGCTAAGACCCGATTTTATGTATTCTGCCCAGCATTTTCGCATCTGCGGCCTATATTTTCGCACCTGCAGTTTCGCATTTGCGAGACAAAGCTCGCATTTGCGGAAGAGGGCAGCTTGACCAGTGGCCGCATCTGTGCCCAAAATTGTCGCACCTGCGACATCGCAGAAGCGCACAAGTGACCGCAGAAGCGGTCGTCCTCGCAGAAGTGGCTTGTCCATCGGGGATGCGGTTTCGCACCTGCGCTCATTTCTGCGCAGAAGCGGAGCTACGCAAGGCTGTCCAGTGTCGCAGAAGTGACTGGTATTCCGTAGGAGCGGCCACGCACCTGCGCAAAAAATGTCGCAGGTGCGACATACCAGATTCAACAGTGGGCAACAGGATCCAATTGCTCTGTGGCTCGTCCGAAACTCATCCGAGCCACTTGGGACCTAGTCTGAATATTCCAACAAGTCCAGAAACATAATACAGACTTACTCGAAGTTTTAATTCACGTTAAACAATATCAAAATTACAATTCACACCTCGATTCGAACATTGAGTTTTAAACTTTTCAATTTGCAAATCTCGTGCCAAAACACATTAAATGAATCCGGAATGACTTCAAATTTGGCACACAATTCATAAATGACATAACAGAGATGTTCAAATTTCCAGAATCGGATTCCGGCTCTGATATCAAAAGTCAACCCCATGGTCAAACTTGGAAATCTTTAGCCTTTAAATTGCTAGTTCCGTTAAATGGTCATAACTTGAGCTAGGTACCTCCAAATTAAATTTCGGGCATACGCCCAAGTCCCAAATCATGATATGGAGCTCCCGAAACTATCAAAATACTGATCCGAGTCCGTTTGCTAAAAATGTAGACCAAAGTCAACTCACTTGAGTTTTAAAGCTCTATTTCACATTTTAATCCATTTTCACATAAAACTTTTTGGAAAATTTTACGGACCGCTTACGCAAGTCGAGGAATGATAAATGGTACTTTTCGAGGTCTTAGAACACATAATTACTTATTAAATTTAAAGATGACATTTTGGATCATCACATTCTCCACCTCTAAAACAAACGTTCGTCGTCGAACGGAGTTAGAAAAAAAAGTACCCAAGCTAGAGAAAAGGTGTGGATATTTACTCCGCATGTCCGACTCGGACTCCCAGGTAGATGCCTCTACCGGCTGACCTCTCCATTGCACCCGAACTGAAGGATAACTCTTAGACCTCAACTATCGGACCTGCCGAGCTAGAATAGCCACCGGTTCCTTCTCGTAAGTCAAATCTTTGTCCAATTAGACTAAGCTGAAATCTAACACATGGGACGGATCACCATGGTATTTCTGGAGCATAGACACATGGAACACTGGGTGAACCGCTGGTAAAATAGGTGATAATGCAAGCATGTAGGCTACTTCACCCAACCTTTCAAGAATTTCAAAGGGTCCAATATACCTAGGGCTCAACTTGCCCTTCTTTCCGAACCCCATTACACCTTCATAGGTGAAACCCGAAACAATATTCTTTCTCCAACCATGAATGCAATATCACGAACTTTACGGTCGGCATAACTCTTTTTCCTAGACTGAGCTGTGCGAAGTCGATCCTGAATAATCTTGACCTTATCCAAGGTATCATGTACCAAATTGGTACCCAACAACTGAGCCTCTCCCGGTTCAAACCAACCAACTGGCGATCGACATCGCCTTCCGTATAATGCCTCATATGGAGCAATCCGAATGCTCGACTAGTAGTTATTATTATAAGCAAACTCCGCAAGTGGCAATAAATGATCCCAAGAACCTCCAAAGTCTATAACACAAGCGCAGAGCATATATTCCAATATCTAAATAGTGCGCTCTGACTGTCCGTCTGTCTGTGGATGAAATGATGTGCTCAACTCCACCCGCGTGCCTAACTCACATTGTACAACCCTCCAGAAATGTGAGGTAAACTGCGTACCTCGATATGAAATAATAGACACGGGCACACCGTGAAGGCGGACAATCTCACGAATGTAAATTTCAGCTAACCTCTCTGAAGAATAGGTAACTGCCACTGGAATGAAATATGCTGACTTGGTCAACCTGTCCACAATGACCCAAACCACATCAAATTTTCTCTGAGTCCGTGGGAGCCCAACAACAAAATCCATAGTGATACGCTCCCACTTCCACTCAGGAATTTCTAACTTCTAAAGCAAACCACCAGGTCTCTGATGCTCGTACTTAACTTGCTCACAATTCAGACACTGAGCTACATGTGCAACTATATCCTTTTCATTCTCCTCCACCAATAATGTTGCCGCAAATCTTGATACATTTTAGCGGTACCTGGATGAATAGAATACCTGGAACTGTGTGCTTCTTCAAGAATTAATTCATGAAGCCCATCCACATTAGGCACACAAATACGACCTTGCATTTGTAAAACCCTATCGTCCCCCACAGCAACTTGTTTGGCATCACCGTGCTGCACTGTGTCCTTAAGGACAAGTAAATGAAGATTATCATACTGCCTCTCTCTGATGCGCTCATATAAAGAAAACCGAGCGACTGTGCAAGCTAGAACCCGACTAGATTTTGAAACATCTAACTTCACGAACTAATTAGCCAAAGTCTGAAAATTTGCAGCTATTGGCCTCTCACCAACCGGAATACATGCAAGACTTCCCATACTCATAGCCTTTCTACTCAAAGCATCGGCCACCACATTGGCCTTTCCGGGGTGATACAAAATGGTGATATCATAGTCTTTCAACAACTCCAACCATCTTCTCTGCCTCAAATTAAGATCCTTTTGTTTGAACAGATACTGAAGGCTATGATGATCAGTAAATACCTCACACGAGACACCGTAGAGGTAATGCCTCCAAATCTTCAGCGCATGAAGAATGGATGCCAATTCTAAGTCATGAATAATTCTTCTCATGAACTTTCAACTGCCGCGACGCATATGCAATTACCTTGCCATCTTGCATTAATACTGCATCAAGCCCAATGTGAGATGCGTCACAATATACCGTATACGATTCTGAACCTGTGGGTAATACCAACACTGGCGCCGTAGTCAAAGCGGTCTTGAGCTTCTGAAAGCTCAACTCACACTCGTCTGACCATCTGAATGGGACACCTTTCTGGGTCAATCTGGTCAATGGGCTTGCTATAGATGAAAACCCTTCCACGAACCGACGATAATAACCTGCTAAACCCAGGAAACTCCGGATCTCTGTAACTGAAGTAGGTCTAGGCCAATTCTGAACAACCTCAATCTTCTTAGGATCCATCTTTATGCCTTCTACCGATACAACATGCCCCAAAAGGGCAACTGAGTCTAACCAAAACTCATATTTTGAAAACTTGGCATATAACTGATTATTCTTCAAGGTGTGAAGCACACTTCGAAGATGCTGCTCATGTTCCTCTCGACTACTGGAATAAATCAAGATATCATCAATGAATAGAACCACAAAAGAATCCAAATAAGGCTTGAACACCCGATTCATCAAATCCATAAATGTTGTTGGGACATTTGTCTACTCAAATGACATCACTAGGAATTCGTAATGCCCATACCGAGTTTGAAAAGCTATTTTAGGGACATCAGATGCCTTAATCTTCAACTGATGGTAACTAGACCTCAAATCGATCTTCGAAAATTCCTTGGCACCCTATAGTTGATCAAATAAGTCATCAATTCTTGGCACCAGATATTTGTTTTTGATAGTGGCTTTGTTCAACTGCGGATAATCTATACACATCCGCATAGAGCCATCTTTCTTCTTCACAAATAATACTGGTGCACCCTAGGGGGAGACACTTGGTCTAATGAATCCCTGATCAAGCAAGTCTTGTAACTGCTCTTTCAATTCTTTCAACTCTGGCGGGGCCATATGGTATGGTGGAATAGAAATGGACTGAGTGCCCGGAGCCAAATCAATACAAAAGTCAATATCTCTGTCGGGTGGCATCCCCGACAAATCTATAGGAAACACTTCTGGAAATTAACGAACAACTGGTACTGAGTCCATAGAAGGGACATCTGCACTGGGATCGCGAATATAAGCCAAATAGGCTAGTCACCCTTTCTCTACCATACGCCGAGCTTTCATATAAGAAATAACCCTGCTGGCAGAATGATTAGGAGTTCCTTTACACTCTAACCGAGGTAAACCCGTCATAGCTAGGGTCACTGTCTTGGCATGACAATCCAATATAACATGATAAGGGGACATCCAATCCATACCCAAGATGAGATCAAAATCTATCATATCAAGAAGTAGAAGGTCCACACTAGTCTCAAGATTACCAATAGTAACCACACACGAACGATAGACATGATATACTACAACATAGTCTCCCACCGGTGTAGATACACATAGAAGCACTCAGAGAATCACAAGGTACAACCAAATATGAAGCAAAATAGGAGGACACATAGGAATAAGTAGATCCTGGATCAAATAGAACTAAAACATCTCTATAGAAAACTAGAATAATATATGTGATGACAACAACAAATGACTCAGCCTCAGGCCTAGCTAGAAAAGCATAAAATCGGGGTTGGGCCCACCACTCTGAACTACGTCCCTGGGATGGCCTCTAACTGGATGGCCTCCACCTCTAACGGCCTGACCTCCACCTCTAATGGCCTGACCTCTACCTCTAGCTGCCTGACCCCTACCTCTAGTTGGCTTAACAGGCGGTGAAGCAACCGGTGTTGGTATGATGGCACGTGAATCTTGCCGAAATCTGTTACTCGCCAATCTAGGGCAATACCTCCTGATGTGACCAATGTTCCCACACTCATAACACCCATCCTGATACCGTGGCTGCTAAAGCTGAAGTTGACCCAGATGGGCCGGATAATCATTGTAGTAACTCTGGAGTGGTGGTGCACTGATAGGAGCTGAATGTGCACTAAATGATGGTTGTCCATAGTAAGGCACAATAGGACAGTGACTCCCTGAAGCACTGGGAGATACATGAAGTACTGAATGAAACGGTCTGGGAGGATGACCCCTACTAAAATTACCTCTGCCTCCAGACGAGGCACCAGTGAAACCACCGAACTAACGAGGCCTCTTATCGGACCTCTGCCCTCTTTCCTGTGTAAAAACCATCTCGATCCTCCTTACGACATTAGCACCCGCCTAAAACAAAATCTCACTTCTGGTCTCCTTGGCCATCTGAAGTCTGATAGGGTGAGTGAGCCCCTAAATAAACCTCCTCACTCTCTCTCCCTTCGTAGGTAATAAAAGGAGAGCATGACGGGCCAAATCCACAAAACGGGACTCATACTAAGTAATAGTCATACTGCCCTACTGTAGATGCTCAAATTGCTAGCGAAATTCCTCTATCAGTGTAATAGGAAGGAACTTCTCCATAAATAGCTGAGAGAACTGCTCCTATGTAAGTGCAGGCGATCCGACTGGTCGGGTCAATGTATAATCTCTCTACCACCTCTTGGCGGAACCCGTCATCTGAAATACAGCAAAATCAACCACATTGGTCTCAACTATACCCATGTTCCGAAACACCTCGTGGCAACGTTCAAGATAATCCTGTGGGTCCTCAGAAGGTGTACCACTGAAGTAAACTGGAAAGAGCTTAGTGAACTTATCCAGTCTCAATAAGGCCTCAAAAGACATAGCAGGACTATCACCAATCTGTGCTGCAACAACTGGCTGAACCACCCCAACTGGCGGGGCTGCTGGAGCCTGATTCTTGGGATCTATCTGCTCTGGAGCGGGATTAGTGGGAGTTTGTGCTCCTCCCCCAGCCTGTGAGACGGCTAGTGCCACTGGAAATGTACCTTTCTGGGCCACGCCCTACATAAGACTTACTAAACGGACTTGAGCATCCTGAAGTGCTGGAGTGGCTATGAATCCTTCCGTGACTTGAACCGTTCCAACTGGTACATTCTGAACTGGAACCTCCTCCTGAAGGTCCACCTGAGGCTCTTCGACAGGTGTAACTGCTCGAGCTCTAAACTGAGCTCTACCTCGGCCTCTGTCTCGGCCCCTAGAATGACCTTGACCTCAACCTCTACCCCCGGGGGTTCTGGTCCCTGTCCATCGGTAGAGGTATTACGTGTTCTCACCATATGTGAGAGAATAAAAGTAGAATGGTTCAATCATTGATGATGGAATAAAATCGCACGACAGAATAAGAAAGAAGTGATATTGTTCCTAAACTTCATAGCCTCTGAGAGATAAGAACAGACGTCTCCGTACCAATCCTTCAGACTCTACTAAGCTTACTCGTGACTCGTGAGACCTATGTAACCTAGTGCTCTGATACCAACTGTCACGACCCGAAATTCCCACCTTCGGACTGTGATGGCGCCTAACATTTCACTTGCTAGGCAAGCCAACGTTAGAATAATATTAACTAATTTTTAAACAATTTTTTTAAATTATTAATAATCAAAGAAACAAATGCGGAAGGAAAGTTTGAAATATAGTGAAAAATCCATAAAAATAACGGTGTCTAAATACCATCCTAGAATTGGTGTCACAAGTGCACGAGCTTCTAGAATAATACCAATAAAGGTATGAATAAAATAAAGCTATATGGAAATAAACACACAGCTAAATTAAAATAGACGGGGACTTCAGAACTGCGGACGCCATGCAGTTATACCTCAAGTTTCCTCTGAATAGCTGAAATCCGAGCGAGTCTATAGCACGCCGCTGGGACCAACTCTGAAATCTGCACAAGAAGTGCATAGTGTAGTATTAGTACAACCGACCCCATGTACTGGTAAGTGCTGAGCCTAACCTCGACGAAGTAGTGACGAGGCTAGTGCGGTTCACTTACATTAACTTGTACGCAATATTAATAACAACAACAAATAATAGAAATAATCAGGTAACTCATTTATAATAATTGAAGCCAACTCAGCAGTCATAATCCATTATTATTTCATCCAATTCTGTTGCAGCGCGCAACCCGCTCTCACAATATATTCACATTCAATTCTGTTGTAGCATGCAACCCGCTCTCAAAATATATTCATATTCAATTCTGTTGTAGCGTGCAATCCGCTCTCCCAATATATACCGTTTAATCAAGTCTGTCATATATTTATTTCAATCAAGTATATATATATATAGACTTTTAAATAAGTCTGCTGCGGCGTGCAATCCGATCCCCCAATATTGACTTTTAAATAAGTCTATTGCGGCGTGCAATCTGATCCCCCAATATTAATTTTTAAATAAGTCTATTGCGGAGTGCAATCCGATCCCCCAATATTGACTTTTAAATAAGTCTATTGCGGCGTGCAATCCGATCCCCCAATATATATATATATATATATATATATATATATATATATATATATATACTTTCATTTCTGTTGCGGCGTGCAACCCGTTCCCCCAATATAATTTTAAATAACTCATAAATGTAATAAAAATTACTCCAATAAATACCACATCCAATGAGAAATTATTAAGCATCAAGGCACATAATAATTATAATTTATTTATGAACCAAACATTGACAAATAATAATTTATTATGAAAATAATAGAGAAATTAGGTAGTTTAATATTTAATATGCTAAATATCAAATAACAATTAAAACACATAATTCAAATAGCACGTAACAATTAATGCAGGAATTCAAGAATTAATGTTTGACAAAGAATAGGAGAGAAATAATTATTATAATAGTTAATTTATTATTTAAAATAATTTATGATTTTTCAAGTAAGCAGGCAAATAATTAATTTGATAACGTATAGACACTCGTCACCTCGCCTATACGTCGTTCATATGTAATTTACATAACAAATAGTTTAAGAGTTCTATTCCCTCAAGTCAAGGTTAACCACGACACTTACCCCACTTTGCAAATTCCAATCAATTACTCAACCACAACTTTTCCTTTTACATTTGTCTCCGAAAGCTTCAAATTTATTCACAAAAAATTTGATATATTCAATATTAATCATAGGAATTAATTCCATATGAATTTATAAATATTTCGAATAAATATTTAAAATTTATTTAAATATTCGACAGTGGGACCTGTCACACCCCTTTTCTACCCCCAAAATGATAAAATATGTTATTGATTGTGGATGGTGGGTTAAAGAGTTTTTCCAATTAAAGTAACAAACTTGAATAGGGATTATTTTATTTATAGAGTCGCCACTTGAAATTGATTTTTGGGTGTTCCAAGTCACCTTTTGTTTGAATCCCTAGTCAAAGGAAGATTTGACTCTTTTATTATTGGTCTACAAAACAAAGTCCGGGTAAGGAATTCCGTTGATCGGGGAGAAGGTGTAAGGCATTCCCCGAGTCCCGTGATTTTAGCACGGTCGCTTCATTGACTACAACTTGGCTTAATTATCCGATTTAATACATATTTGAGACCTATTGTGCATTTTTACCTTTTAAAGCCGCTTTTAATAATTTAACTCAATCGCTTTTTTTTAGTATTTATGGAGTTATTTTTGAACAAGCTACGATGTCATACACTTGTCATTTTTGTACACATTGCAATCCGCGCCACGTGAAACGCACCTGCGATTCACAACATGTTTATTTTAATTATTTCAAGTTGTGGTCAAGTCGCGTGAAACACGCACTTGAATTGGGATTTATGTATCATGACTATACCATGAGAATCGTACTCATAGTCACAATGATTTATTAATCGTGCCTAAATCACGCTACGGATGTTTATAAGTTATTTTCCTAAAGCTAATTTAAGATTGTTGTGAAGGCCATGATATATGGAAGTAAAATGGTGGAAAAAGGATAAAATTGATTACTAAAATTATTAACACGGTTCATTACTACTAAGTTATGAGATGTGAATGCCACATATTAAATTTTAATATTCTAACATTAAATACCCAATAATCAAACCAAAGAAGCTAAAATGTCAACTAATCCTCTAAACAAAGACGATGGCCGAGAAAAGTCATAATTACATTTCAACACCATATGAAAATTAGCAAGAAATTGCATCGTAAAGATATCACATGAATTCTTCTCAAATACGTACAACCCATTTATCAGCCTTGACAAAGTTAGGCCCAAAACCACACGTAGCAAGTCATATTGACCCATTTGACTTAGTGAGATTTCTTACAGCTTTCTTCTCCAAGCTTTCACAAAATAAACTAATGATAAAATAATATTTAACTCCATGACACATGCTCAAAATAGAAATACTGCAAATGCAAGTGACATGGACAGAAACTGCAAATAATGAAGCAAATATCTAGAATATGAATTAGCGAATTAAGACGACAAACAAAGGCATGCTAATACAAGATATCAATTAAGTGACAAAACTTTTACTTAAACCAACAGGAGCAAAAATGAAAGAATTAATTAAAGGGGGAAGGAGACCTTATGTGAAGCTTTTCAAATATGTGTATTGATATAAAACTCCAAATGTATACAGCAAAGTGGGACTCCGATTATCAAACTCGCCCGGAGAAAACGGACAGCAACAAAACCTCGGACTGGAGCTTTCGAACCTCAAGTGACTCGAACAGCGACTTCAAACAAGGAGCCCGAACTCGCCGGTAGCCTCTGTTTTGACATAGGAATAGTGGTTGTTTCGGGGTGGTTTGGTGCTGGATTCTTTGGGTAGAAAAATGGCTTTTTCTTGCTGATTGTCGTCACCTTTTTTGGCTATTTTTGTAGCGAATTTTTGCTGGAAAAGGGCTGTTTTTCAGGTATTTTTGGAGTGATTTTCGGCTATTTTTTCCCCATTTTTCGGACTGAAAACTGGTCTTTTCAAGGTTGTTTGGCTGATTTTAGGCATGGGGGGGGGGGGGGACAAGCATGGGGGGACAAGGTATGGTGGGGAGGACAAAGCATGGGGGACAAAAATAATAGGGGGACAAAACATGGGGGACAAAAACAATGGGGGGACAAGACGTGGGGGACAAAAAATAATGGGGGGACAAGACATGGGGGACCGGTATGGTGGAGACACGCACGGAAAGACGGGAGCGGGAAATATTCAAACACGGTAAAAAAATTAGGTGCTCACAGCATGCCCCTCTTTGCTTGGAAACATTAAAGGTTTTCAGGCAAAGATAAAGTGAGCCGTGTGACTAAATTTTGACCATATCGTTACTCAAAAGAGGAAGAAAAAATAAGGGTGCAACCGAGTCCTGGTTTTGGACCGCCTACATATCCTGGGTTATAAGGGAATCAGGTCGCGTGTAGTTCAAGGATAGTGATGGAATGATGAGTTGGAGTGTCGAGTGAGGTTCCGTCGAGGCTCCGGTCCTGTGGTCTTGCTATTACATCAAAATTGAAAGAAACTAGACAAGCCTATCAACTATGAGTTACAGAATTCCTATCTATAAGTCTTCTGAACCTTGATCTTGAGTCTTGGCTGGTTGTTCATGCGGACTCTGATCTGAACCTTGATGCTTGCTAGTTGTAGGTGCTAGTTCATTCTTCTACGGCTTCTTCTGAGCAAGACGAGAAATGTGAAGCTCGTAACTTCAGTCAGGTTTTGAGCAGTCCATATCCTTTCCATTTGCTTCTGCATTTGGATTCACTTTCTTTTCCTTTTCTTTTCTTTATTTTGGATTGAGACTTTTCTTTTGTTCATCTCGAACCATGTGCCTCGAGGTAAAACCTGCTCAGACATCACAACAAACAAACAGACGAAATTTTCTGCCCCAGTTTTCACTAGGAAAATTTCGTGAGTTATTGTAACAAAATTCTAAACTACTTCTTTATTGAAAGCAAATAAATAAATAAATAAAAACGGGAATGGTGTATCCTGAAAAAGTCATGATCCCAAAAGAATGTCTCAACTAAGTATTGGTGTACCTTATGTTGGAAAAATGTGGCAAGGTAATGGGAGACCCTATATTGGCAATGATATCAGGGAGTGGTGTACCATGCATTTAAGCTCAAATCAACTAGGGAATGAAGTATCCTATGTTGGATAACACAGCTAGGGATTGGTGTAACCTATACTGAAAAGGAAATGTAACCAGGGGTTGGTGCCCTGTATTACTGAAAAGGAAATATAACCAGGGATTGGTGCCCTGTAGCACTGAGAAGGAAATGTAACCAGGGGTTGGCGCCCTGTATTACTGAAAAGCAAATGTAACCAGGGGTTGGCGCCCTGTATTACTAAAAAGAAAAATATAACCAGGGGTTGGCGCCCTGTATTACTTAAAAGGAAATGTAACCAAGGGTTGATGCCCTATATTACTGGGAAAAAGAATGTTGAATCCCCTTGGCGAAAAAGTTCTACCTGGGTTAAACTAGGAAAAACAAGACTGGACAAAGAGTACTTCTACCCGGATTAAACCAAATTATGCAAACATGGGCGAAGAGTACTTCTACCCGGAACTACGAACTGGATCCCCCTAGGCGAAAAGGTTCTACCTGGGTTAAGCTACGAAAAACAACCTGGGCGAAGAGTACTTCTACCCGGAACTATGAACTGGATCCCCCTAGGAAAAAAGGTTCTACCTGGGTTAAGCTACAAAAAGCAACCTGAGCGAAGAGTACTTCTACCCGGAACTATGAGCTGAATCCCCCTAGGCAAAATGGTTCTACCAGGGTTAAAAGCTATGAAAAACAACAGGAGCGAAGAGTACTTCTACCCGGAACTATGAGCTGGATCCCCCTAGGCGAAATGGTTCTACCCGAGTTAAGCTACGTAAAACATCCTGAGCGAAAAGTACTTCTACCCGGAACTACAAGTTGGATCCCCCTAAGTGAAAAGGTTCTACCTGGGTTAAGCTGCGAAAAGTAACCTGAGCGAAGAGTACTTCTACCCGGAACTATGAGCTGGATCCCCCTAGGCGAAATGGTTCTACCCGAGTTAAGCTACGTAAAACATCCTGAGCGAAAAGTACTTCTACCCGGAACTACAAGCTGGATCCCCCTAAGTGACAAGGTTCTACCTGGGTTAAGCTACGAAAAGTAACCTGAGCGAAGAGTACTTCTACCCGGAACTATGAGCTGGATCCCCCTAGGCGAAATGGTTCTACCCGAGTTAAGCTACGTAAAACATCCTGAGCGAAAAATACTTCTACCCGGAACTACAAGCTGGATCCCCCTAGGCGAAATGGTTCTACCCGAGTTAAACTACGTAAAACATCCTGAGCAAAAAGTACTTCTACCCGGAACTACAAGCTAGATCCCCCTAGGCGAAAAGGTTCTACCTGGGTTAAGCTACAAAAAAATAAATCCTGAGCGAAAATTATTTCTACCCGGAACTATGAGCTGTATCCCCCTAGGCGAAAAGGTTCTACCTGGGTTAAGCTACGAAAAACATCCTGAGCGAAGAGTACTTCTACCCGGAACTATGAGCTGGATCCCCTAGGTGAAAATGCTCTACCTGGGTTAAGCTTCGTAAAACAGCCTGGGCGGAAAGTACTTCTACCCGGAACTATGAGCTGGATCCCCCTAGGCAAAAAGGTTCTACCTGGGTTAAGCTACGAAAAGTAACCTGAGCGAAGAGTACTTCTACCCGGAAATATGAACTGGGTCCCCCTAGGCGAAAAGGTTCTACCCAGTTTAATCTACGAAAATGGGAGGTATGGACAGTAATGATGCATGCTGCAAATAAAGGAAAGTTGAGATTTCGCGAAAACTTACCTTTGGTGACATTCGCCAGTTGAAAATTGCCATTCTGCACTGCTTTGATCCTGCTTCAAACAAAGAAAAATTTGTGAGTTTTTAAAGTGGTGGTCGGTTTGTGGCCTTGATGCCCTTAGTAGTTCGAATTCACCCCTCCGCTGTCGAAGAACTGATTTTGTTAGTGTGATACCGAGGTTCCCGAATACTCTGTATCGCTTTCTAGAGACATTGTCTTTCTGACGGTGCCCCTGGCTGTTTCATACCCGAATGTCCATGGTACCGCTAATCCTTGTCCCTAAGTCAAGGCAATTTTCCTTTAAAATCAAACTTAGTGGTCTTTCACCTAGAACCAATATTTGTCTGTAGTGCTTATCAACTTTTCCCATGAAGCAAGTCTTGCTTAAGAGACCTTTTCAGTTTCTTTGAGACACTTTGTCCGCTTTATCAAAAGAGATTACATATGGATTCCTGCCTTCGTCAATGCCGTATATGCTCCAAATTATGCTTGGTATTACGGGAAAGCTGTAACCAGTTTTGCAGCCATCTTTGCTTTGCTTTGCTTTTGATGCAAGATTAGACCGAAAGAGAATCTAAGAAAAATTGTGGAAAAGAATAGAAGAGCAATTGGAAATGAAAAAGGAATTGTGTCTAAATAAAAGGTGTCCCTTTCGCGGAGAGAAATAAGGAGACTTATCTGAAGACATGTGCCGACTTCAATGAATCATGACATGCATTTTCGATTGGACGCCTGATCTGTCTAATTCTCAAAATACGTCGCAAATGTTCATCTTGAAACTGTCTTAGTTGTGCTCATGTCGGAGCATGGAAGACCCTCATTCGGCTAGTAGCGCCCTTTGCGGGTTTTCACTAACTCACCTCTCTCATTTCTCTAATCACTGGCGCCTTACAGTGCCCATACGGGTTTTCACCGATAAGACTCTCTCATTTCTTCTTTTTTTTTTTCACTAAGATACGACCCGCGGGAAGGTTGGCTGATGCCCCTGGCATGGGGACTTCAAGTATTCTCAAAGATCGATTAGAAGTTCTTAACAGGAAAATGTGAAAGGAACCTTGAACTGAATTACAACCTTTGGAACTGTTTCTACAGGAAAAACCGTAAGATAAAAATAAACTTCTGCCCCAGTTTTGGAGTATTGGGAATATGGATTTTTGTTGCAATGGGACCGAACCCAGGGTAAGGCTGCCTACGTATCCTTTCGGAATCAGGTCGGACGTAGTTCAATGACTCAGAAAATTTGCTCAAGTACACATGTTCCAAAAGGTGGAAAACAAAGGAAGAAGAAAAATACAACTTAAAAGGGGTAACAAAAGGGTGACACTTTCTTGGAATAGCGAGCAATGGTAGCCTTCGTCATCTCGATCTAAGAAAATCATGCGCGAAAGTTCCATAGTGGGTATATATCAGACATAATATCTTTTGACTGCATCTGCATTAATAGTCATATCTGGTACCCGTCCTTCTTCGTCTACCAAGTGCAAGGCCCCTTTTGGTAACACTTTCTTGATGATGTAGGGTCCTTTCCAGTTTGGGGCGAACTTTCCTTTAGCTTCTACTTGGTGGGGAAGAACGCGTTTCAGGACGAGTTGGACTACCTAGAAGTACCTTGGACGCACTTTCTTGTTGTAAGCGCGTGCCATTCTTTGCTGGTATAACTGGCCAAAGCACACTGCTGCTAGCCGTTTCTCATCAATCAACATTAGTTGTTCTAATCGGGTCTTTACCCATTCTGCATCTTCAATCTCCGACTCCACAATGATCCGGAGAGAGGGAATTTCGACTTCAGCCGGTATTACAGCTTTTGTCCCATATACCAACAGATAAGGAGTTGCACCAACCGATGTGTGAGCAGTCGTGCGGTATCCCAGAAGAGCAAAAGGCAACTTTTCATGCCATTGTCTCGAGCCTTGGATCATTTTCCTAAGAATCTTCTTGATGTTCTTGTTCGCCGCTTCAACGGCTCCATTGGCTTTTGGTCGGTAAGGGGTAGAATGGCGATGCATAATTTTAAATTGCTCGCATACCTCCTTCATCAAATGACTATTGAGATTGGCTGCATTGTCAGTGATAATGGTATTTGGGATACCAAAGCGGCAGATGATGTTGGAATGAACAAAGTCTACCACTGCTTTCTTGGTGACTGCTTTGAAAGTGACGGCTTCCACCCACTTGGTGAAGTAATCAATTGCAACCAAAATGAATCTATGCCCATTTGAAGCCTTTGGCTCAATTGGCCCAATAACATCCATTCCCCAAGCAACGAAAGGCCAAGGAGAGGACATGGGATGCAACTCTGAAGGTGGCGAGTGAATCAGGTCACCATGAATCTGGCATTGGTGACACTTGCGAACAAAACTGAAGCAATCTCGCTCCATTGTAAGCCAATAGTACCCTGCCCGTAGAATCTTCTTCGCCAAAACATATCCATTCATGTGAGGTCCGCATGCCCCCGAATGCACTTCACTCATGATTCGCTCAGCTTCTGTTGTATCTACGCATCTCAACAAGTTCAAATCTGGGGTCCTTTTGTAAAAAATTTCCCCACTCAGGAAGAAACCGCTGGGGAGCCTCCTTATAGTTCTTTTTTGATCTCCCTTAGCGTGCTCTGGGTATTCTCTCGTTTTCAGGAATCGTTTTATGTCATGATACCATGGTTCACCATCTGGTTCTGTCTCAATTGTATTGCAGTAACCGTGTTGATTCCGAACTTGGATTTCTAGTGGATCGATATGGGTGTTTCCCGAATAAGGGAGCATCGAGGCTAAAGTAGCCAAAGCATCTGCTAGCTCGTTGTGAAACCTGGGAATGTACCTAAACTCGATGGATTTGAATCTTTTGCTCAAATCTTGTACACATTGTCTGTATGGAATAAGCTTGACGTCTCGAGTCTCCCATTCACCTTGGGCTTGCCGGATAAGCAAGTCAGAATCTCCCATAACCAATAGTTCATGCACATCCAGATCGAGGGCCATTTTCAAACCCATGATACATGCTTCGTATTCTGCCATATTATTGGTACAGTAGAACCGAAGTCGGGCTGTTGCAGGGTAATACTGTCCCATAGGTGAGATGAGGATTGCCCCGATCCCAACTCCTTTGATATTGACAGCTCCATCAAAATACATTTTCCATAGAGGGTTGTCATCTGGAACTACTTCCTCTATTGAGTTGACCTCTTCGTCTGGGAAGTATGTGGTAAGTGGCTTGTACTCATCATCAACTGGATTCTCTGCCAAATGATCGGCCAAAGCTTGTGCTTTCATTGCAGTGCGAGTGACATAGATGATGTCGAACTCTGTAAGCAGGATTTGCCATTTTGCGAGCCTGCCGGTGGGCATTGGCTTTTGGAAAATATACTTTAGAGGATCCATTCTGGATATGAGGTAAGTAGTATAGGCCAAAAGATAATGTCTCAACTTCTGAGCGACCCAAGTCAAAGCACAACATGTCCTTTCTAAAAGGGTGTACTTAACCTCATAATTTGTGAACTTCTTGCTCAAATAATATATTGCTTGTTCCTTTTTGCATGTCGCATCATGTTGCCCCAGAACGCATCCAAAAGAATTATCCATCACCGATAGATATAAAAACAAAGGCCTACCAGGTTCAGGTGGGACTAGTACAGGGGGTTTTGATAGATAATCTTTGATCCTGTCAAAAGCATTTTGGCAATCGTCTGTCCACTTGATTGCAGCATCCTTTTTCAGCAACTTAAAGATGGGCTCGCACGTGGTTGTGAGCTGAGCAATGAACCTACTGATGTAGTTCAACCTTCCGAGCAAACTCATGACCTCCTTTTTGTTCTTCGGGGGTGGCAGATCTCGAATGGACTTTATCTTAGATGGATCCAATTCGATGCCTCTCCGACTGACTATAAAATCGAGGAGTTTCCCAGATGGAACCCCAAATGCACATTTGGCTGGATTGAGCTTCAGGTCATACCTTCGAAGCCGTTTGAAGAACTTTTTCAAATCATTCACGTGGTCAGCCTGTGTCTTTGATTTTATGATGACATCATCGACATATACTTCAATCTCTTTGTGCATCATGTCGTGAAAAATAGTGGTCATGGCCCTCATGTAAGTTGCCCCTGCATTCTTTAAATCGAATGGCATGACCCTGTAACAATAGGTACCCCATGGAGTGGTGAAAGCGGTTTTTTCTGCATCACCCTCATCCATTAGAATCTGGTGGTACCCAGCATAGCAATCTACGAATGACTGTATCTCATTCTTTGCGCAATTATCTACAAGAATATGGATGTTCGGCAAAGGAAAATTATCCTTCGGACTTGCTTTGTTCAGGTTTCTGTAGTCAACACAGACTCTAGTTTTTCCATCTTTCTTTAGCACGGGCACAACATTTGCCACCCAGGTGGTGTATCGTACATCTCTGACAACATTGGCGCTCAACTGCTTCATTATTTCCTCTTTGATTTTATCACTCATGTCCGTTTTAAACTTTCGCTGCTTCTGTTGGACTGGTGGAAAATCAGGATACGTGGGAAGTTTATGAACCACTAAATCGACGCTTAAACCAGGCATATCATCATAAGACCAGGCAAACACATCTCTATACTCAAATAAAAGTTGAATCAAGGCATCTCTGGTTTTTTGTTCAGTGTGGATGCTTATCTTTGTTTCTCTGACTTCTTCATGACCTCCGATATTAATTGGCTCAGTTTCATTGAGGTTGGGCCTAGGCTTGTTTTCAAATTGTTCCAACTCTCTTTTTAATTCATCAAAAACCTTATCTTCATCATATTCGACCTCTTGATGCATTATTTCGAAATTAGACAGCCTTTTGAGATCTGGGCGTGAATTCCGCATGCATGTCATGTTATTAAAGCTGGCATTAACAAAACTGAAATGGAAATAAAATGGCAGGAATTAGGAAAAGGAAAATATACAAAATTTAACACGAAACTGAACTGCATTTCATTGAATTTGAAAGGATAGGAGGGTTAACGTCAAAATAAAACAATCATACTAAGATATTCGGATTACAACCCTGAAAGTAACCCAAAGTACAAAAGAAAGAAGCTGCAAAAGTCAACTACCAAAACTCCTTCCTTGTGGGGAGAGGAGTTGCTTCCCAGTTATTGAGCATGGTTTCTGGGCCAATTAGTTGCATATCGGCACGACTAGTGCCTTCACCCGCCTGGATCATGTTCACATCAGAAAACATCTGCCTGAGGTCATGGCAAATTTCATCAATGTTTGCATGCGCCTCGGAATTTTCACCATATTTGAATCGTGGCTTGACAAAAGTGTAGAAAATGTGAGGGATAGGTTGCTGCAAGACCCACCCTTGCTTCTTGCAGTGCTTGGCTTTGTCTTTGTCTGCTTGTGTTGGCCTGAAGCCTAAACCAAAAGTACCCCTGTTACTGAACGGAGAAATGGGTTCTGAAATTCCTTGCAATGATGCCCCCAAACCTTTTCCTGGCTCATAACCTTGTCTCATCATAAGTGCAGCCACCATTACAGATGTGGCAGAGAGACGCGGATGTAGAATGGGTTTTCCTTCCTCAACATGGTCCACAACAACCATTTCGAAAGCCTGATAGACAATGGACTCACATCCTTCCTTGGCCTCAATACATGGGATTAACGGGTCTTTATAAATGGATGACTCGTCTTCTCCGTGAATAATAATTTCTTGCCTGTTGTGCTCGAATTTGAGCATCTGATGCAAAGTGGATGGCACAGCTCGGGCTGTATGGATCCATGGCCTTCCAAGAAGAAAGTTATAAGAAGTTTTCATGTCCAATACTTGGAAGACAATTTCAAAATCAACAGGCCCAATCGTCATGGTCAGGTCGATCTCCCCAATGGTATCCCTCGCTGAGCCATCAAAAGCCCGGATGAGAACATTGCTGGGTCGGATCCTGTCTGTATTGATCTTCATTCTTTGCAAGGTAGGAAGAGGGCATACATATACACTCTAGCCTCCATCAACCATGACTCGCTTCACATAATGCCCATCGCATTTGACAGTCAAGTGCAAAGCCCTATTGTGATCGGCTCCCTCCTCAGGAAGTTCATCATCAGTAAAGGAAATTCTGTTCACCTCAAAAAATCTATTGGCCATCTTCTCTAATTGATTCACAGTGGTATTTTCTGAGACATGTGCCTCGTTCAGGATTTTGACTAGTACACGGGCATGCTCTCCTGAGTGTATAAGCAGAGATAACAGAGAGATTTGGGTAGGAGTCTTTCTCAGCTGGTCAATGATTGAGTAATCGTGAACTTTCATCTTTTTCAAAAACTCCTCCGCCTCTTCTTCAGTGACCGGTTTCATTATTGGCATTTGGCCTTCTCTGATTTGCTTAGCCTTCCTCAACTCTTCTGGAGAGTAACACCTTCCTGATCGAGTCAAACCTCTAATTTCCCCCACTTCTTCTATGATTTCCTTACCTTTGTAGGTTACTACAGTTTTGTTGTAGTTCCAAGGGATGGTTTTCATATTTGTTATACGGGGTTGTGTGGCAGGCTTGATTATGATCGGCTCTATTATACCCGTCGTACCGCCCTGATTCTCCTTTGTGATGGGGTGACCTCCAAGGACGCATAACTTTGGGCTTTGAGCATTGGAGCGAACCTCCAACCTCGAGATTTTTGGAACATATAAAATTGCCCCTTCTGAGCTCTGGGCACCTTTCACAATCATCGGTGCATCTAGGCTTGGATTTATTTCCAGTTTAGTTCCCTCTTGAATCGTTACCACTGTCATTTCTGCTCGACCAACCGACTTGTATTCATGATCTCGGCCAATCATTCCCACAAAATGAACATCATTGTGTACTGGTAACGGGTTATTGGTCACATTAGGAGGGCCCTCACCATTCGTGACTACAATCAATTTTTCAACAATGAGTCTTTCTACGGCTCTTTTCAGGGTCCAACAATCATCAGTGCTATGCCCCGGAGCACCTGAATGATATTCACATCTAGCGTTTGCTTGAAATCCATGTGAATCGGGATGCATATGGTGGGGAGCGATGGGTCCAATCACTCCTATCTGCTTCAACTTTTGGAACAGACTAGAGTATGATTCCGCCAATGGAGTAAATTTTTCCACTGGCCTCTGCTCTCGACCATAATCCTGCCTAGGACGAGCGTTGTAGGGTGCCCGAAAATTTTGCTGCTGAGTTCGGGGTAATCTTGGAGCTGGTGCCCGTACCTGTTGATTAGGAGGATGAGCATATGATTGAGCATTAAACACTATATATTGTGGCAGTCCCAAAGAGTACTGAGGAATTGGCAGGGGATAGTAATGTTGAGGGTAGCTGGAGTTCCCCTGCTGAGCTTGCACATAAGGGTACGATGCCCCTCTTTAAACTTCAGTGGATCCCGAAGTCATCATGGACCCTTCATCTCTTTTCTTTCTATTTGCCAAACTTCCCGACCCATTTTGGATAGCCTGGGTGGTGGCTTTGAGAGCAGCTTGACTTACAATTCTACCATTCTTGAGGCCATTTTCGACCATTTCTCCTATTTTGATCGCTTCTGCAAAAGGTCTACCCATTGCGGACATCATGTTCTGAAAGTAATCAGGCTCTTGGGCCTCCAGAAAAACAGTGATCAACTCCTGGTTATCCATGGGTGGCTTAACTCTAGCTGCTTGCTCCCTCCACTTGATTGCATACTCCCTAAAGCTTTCAGTCGGCTTTTTCTTCATATTAGACAGGGAATTGCGATCCGGTGCAATATCTATGTTGTATTGAAATTGTTTGATGAAGGCTTGGGCCATGTCGTCCCAGACATGCCAGTGAGAGATATCTTGGTCAATGAACCATTCGGAGGCTACCCCCACCAGACTTTCTCCAAAATAAGCCATCAGCAATTCTTCTTTTCCACCTGCACCCCTCAGTTGGTTGCAGTACCTTTTCAAATGGGCAATAGGGTCGCCGTGCCCATCATATTTCTCGAATTTTGGGGTCTTGAACCCCGGTGGCAAATGGATGTGAGGGAACATGCATAAATCACTGAACGAAACACTTTTGTGACCCCCTAGTCCTTGTATGTTCTTTATGTTCTGTTCAAGACTTTTCATTTTCCTGGCCATCTCATCCGACTCAACCGCCTTGGCAGGCTTTTCATTTTCCACTGGTGACTCGTACTGAGGAGTCTGATTATATGGAGCCGAGACCCCGAAAGCCATGTTTGGAGAGTAGTATTGGCCATCATAAGCATGAGATGGTGGCTCGTTGATTGGCCTCGTCACAGGATGTGGAGGCGATATTGTGTATGCCGGTGCGCCAGACACGACTAGAGGAGTGTTCCCGACCGGTGCGACTGGAGGTCGCACATTAGAGGTACCAGGAGCAACGTGGAGGTTATAGTTTGGCACATACCCTGGTGGTAGGATGTGGTCGCTTGTTGCATGGAGCAGCGGTTGAGTAACCAGGGGTACAGTGGAAGTTCCCTCTGAGGGACCACGGGGTGGAGGCTGACCAGACACCCAGGCTTGATATACATCAGACAACTATTGTCTCAATTTTCTTATTTCCTCTGACTCTTGTTCAACTGATTGACCCTGGGGGTCATCACTGATCAGCTCGATCTCATCATCGTTGGTCATTACTACTGCTCCCTTAGATCTAGTGAAGTAATGGTGTGTTGCCAGTTTCACCACAAACCAACCACCTTAAGCTAATCTTATGAGAGACAGCAAACTTGTTAGGGTTAAGCATTTTATAGATATGAAATCACACATAATGTGCCATGCTCCTATCATTGTCACTATTTCTAACATGCTTTTGGAGGCTTCATGTTTCATTCCGACTTATGGGGTAGCTTCTTATTGACGCTCTTACTATTTATTTATTTTTATTTTTTATTTATATATATATATATATATATATTTTTTTTTTCACTCACGCCTTATTTTGATCCCTCATCATTGAAAAATATTTTGATCGAACCTTTTGTGGGTTGCCTACGTATCATGTCGCCGCATGAATCAGATCATTACGTAGTTCAGGAGAGACAAAACAACAACAAAAAAAATTCCTTTTTTTTTCTTTTCAAAATGACTCTAAAGACATAAATATGACTGAAAATGCGACAAATATAAAATTGAAAATACGACAAATGCAAAATGAAACTAAAAACTAATTGACTCCACTAAAACTTTAATCTTCATTGGCATTCTTTCTTAAACTGATATCATCAATGATCTGCATCCCTTGGTCTCCACTCTCCCCCCAACATATCGTACAAATTCTGAAACACTCCCGGCAATTGTGGAACGAGGGCACGTGCCTGTTGACCAACTTGCTCATTGTTTAGATGACGATGATCATCATGGATATATGCTGCTTTCTCTGCCAATTGAAGTACTTGCTCTCTAGCTTGCCCCATATTCATGTGACAATTCTGCAACCATATCTGGGTAGTGTTGAGGGCGTTACCCATATCAGTCTCGCGTCCCTCATATTCTTCAATCCGGCGGTTTAGCACAGCTCTCTCAATCATCCACTAACGCCGCTCAACCTCAAAATCTGCATGTTGATGACTTTTCGTTTCTTCCAATTGTGCAAGAAACTGACCCTTTGAACGTATCGAATGGGCCCTTTCCCTTGCAAACTGCTCTCTCTGTTGATCAAACTCTAATTGTTGTTGGTGCGCATCCTCTTCAATGATACTCAAGTCTTCTTGCAGCTTACGCATTTCAACATTTTTATTTGCCTCAACTCTTCTAACTAAACCAATAGTGCTTGCCAATTCTTCTTCTAAGCGGGCCGCCTCATTTTTAGCATGCTTTAGATCTTTATCCATGCCCTCTAAGGCCGATTGATAATCTTTCTCAACATTTAAACGAATTTGAGCGACTCCGGCTTGCATTTGGGCTTGTTGTTTAGATATGGTCATCCGGGAATGCTCCAATTCCTCTTTTAACCTTTCTATAGCTCTTTGATCGTTTCTCCTCCTGTTGGATCCTTCAATCCTATCTCTAAGAAACGAAGGGTTATGAAACCAGGTAATATATTCAGGGATCACCTCTCCACGATCGCGGTCTTCTACCATATCATTCAACTCCGAGACTTTACTTGCATACCAAATTTTCATAATTTCTTCTTCGTCATGAGGTTGATCTTTACCAAAATCATAACAGAACTTGCTCATATCTCGTGTTGGTGGCACCTCCTGTAGTCGTGCAAATTGGCGCATTACCCGAAGTGGAGCATAAGACTGAACACCATCCAATCCTATGAGTACCAAATAAGAGTGGTATGCAGACTCACAAATGACCTCTTTGGAGGAGAACCAATTGTAGTTCCAAGTGATCCGTTTGGCAGACAGAGTAAGAAGTAGTTCTTTCCAGGCGCCAATCCCCTCTGGTAAGTCACATTTATCAATCCTTTTCTGGTGATCGTAAGTATGATTGGGCCATAATTCACTAAAATTAGTGATCGTAGGATGACGATAGAAATGCTCCAAAAACCATATCTGTAACAAAATGTTGCAACCATCGAAGTTTCGCGCGCCCATTTTACATCTAGTTAAAGCACGAAAAATGCAAGAAAGAATCATAGGAACCAAAGTATAATCACTCCCTTCTGAGGTCAGAGCCTCAACTACACCTGCCAAACGGATGTCAATGCGTCCCTCTCTTTCCGGGAAAACTACACGCCCCAAAAAAGTGACCATAAATGCAAACCTTCTATGTATCTTCCATGTTTCCTTATCTTCCTTCGATTTCAATTTTTCCACATTCCTTTCAAAATTGCATTCTAGGCCATACAACTGAAACAAAAGGCCCAACTTAACCCACGTGACTCCTAGACCTTCGTATTGTCCGTAATTTATGTTCAAAAGCTTTAGAAACCTACCCGCATTCATATTTTTTGGTACTATGGGCCTTTGGCAGCGAAGGTTGCGGCCCTACCCCTGGAAATGGGAGATTTCCTCCAAGGTCGGAGTCATTTCACAGTCGGTAAAACGGAACACATTATTTTCAGGATCCCAATGCGGAATCAAAGCTTCAATCACATCCCTCCTGGGCTTTATCGTAATCATGTGAACCAAATGTCCCAAGTATTTCTTTATCTGGTTCCGCTCATATTCCTTAAAGTCTCTCCACCAATCCCACAACAACTGTGGTATCTGATCGACAATCAGAAAATCTGGTATCCCTTCTGATTTGGGCCTCTTTTCAGACCTACCTTTTTCCTCACTCATGGTATACCTGTCGCTGACACGGGGTTAGAATTTGATCAAACATATTATTGACACACAAAAATTCCGATTTCTCGGGTTTTGACTCCATAAAAGAATATAGATAAATAAAAAACTCAACTGTGGGACTATAAAAAATATTTTTGGGTTTAGTTTTTTTTTTTTTTTTTTTCTCTGGAAAGAATTGTAAACAGGGAATTAAGGAAAAGGAAAATATTTTTGAATTTTTTTTTTTTATTTAAAATTGGGGCCGGAACCGATGAGGTTTGCCTACGTATCTCACATCCGGTGAGAATCAGACCCGCGTAGTTCGGTTAAAATCGACTATGTTCTTTTTTTTCTTTCTTTTTTTATGAAAATTAATCTTTAAAAACCATATGCGCTAGACTACATCATTGTTTCTCTGTTCGTTCAACTGTCTTATGCTAAAAGTCAGTCGACATGCAAGCCTCCCAAATAATGCAACAAGTAGCACATAACATGACATAATGGTCTCAACTAGGTACCTGTCCTAAAACAAAACTCGGCCCATGAGTCGACTACTGTTAAGTCAAATGCACATGATGCAAATAAAGCGCAACCTACTAGGGGTATTCATTGCTTGTGGCTTGTTCTTCTAAATTTGTAAATACTAAAGGAGATGGTATCTAGACCTGGCTTACTCAGGCGGACAACCCGAGCCGAGGAGCGTCAAGCATTACCAGTAGTAGAACAGCACTGGCTAGCTAACGGCTCTCCCGCCTAAACATGTGTGACTAAATCCTTCACGAGAAGCTGGTAGGCTAACTGGCTTTATCTCAAGACAGAAAATTTGTGATGCTGGTAGGCAAACACAATATAACTAATTATCAGAACACTCAGAGGGATGCGAGAGAAGATACAATTTATATGTACAGTTCAACAATATCAAAACGGTAAAAACTCGACAAGTAACACATTAGACTCAAATAAATCACAATATATACAAAAATTAATAAAGCCAAATAAAGTCAATGTACAAGCTCGAATTCTTGAAGGTCTCCAGCAGAGTCGCTAGAGCTGTCACACCCCTTTTCTACCCCCAAAATGATAAAATATGTTATTGATTGTGGATGGTGGGTTAAAGAGTTTTTTCAATTAAAGTGACAAACTTGAATAGGGATTATTTTATTTACAGAGTCGCCACTTGAAATTGATTTTTGGGTGTTCCAAGTCACCTTTTGTTTAAATCCCTAGTCAAAGGAAGATTTGACTCTTTTATTATTGGTCTGCAAAACAAAGTCCGGGTAAGGAATTCCGTTGATCGGGGAGAAGGTGTAAGGCATTCCCCGAGTCCCGTGGTTTTAGCACGGTCGCTTCATTGACTACAACTTGGCTTAATTATCTGATTTAATACATATTTGAGACCTATTGTGCATTTTTACCTTTTAAAGCTGCTTTTAATAATTTAACTCAATCGCTTTTTTTTAGTATTTATGGAGTTATTTTTGAACAAGCTACGATGTCATACACTTGTCATTTTTGTACACATTGCAATCCGCGCCACGTGAAACACACCTGCGATTCACAACGTGTTTATTTTAATTATTTCAAGTTGTGGTCAAGTCGCGTGAAACACGCACTTGAATTGGGATTTATGTATCATGACTATACCACGAGAATCGTACTCATAGTCACAATGATTTATTAATCGCGCCTAAATCACGCTACGGATGTTTATAAGTTATTTTCCTAAAGCTAATTTAAGATTGTTGTGAAGGCCATGATATATGGAAGTAAAATGGTGGAAAAAGGATAAAATTGATTACTAAAATTATTAACACGGTTCATTACTACTAAGTTATGAGATGTGAATGCCACATATTAAATTATCAATATTCTAACATTAAATACCCAATAATCAAACCAAAGAAGCTAAAATGTCAACTAATCCTCTAAACAAAGACGATGGCCGAGAAAAGTCATAATTACATTTCAACACCATATGAAAATTAGCAAGAAATTACAACGTAAAGATATCACATGAATTCTTCTCAAATACGTACAACCCATTTATCAGCCTTGACAAAGTTAGGCCCAAAACCACACGTAGCAAGTCATATTGACCCATTTGACTTAGTGAGATTTCTTACAGCTTTCTTCTCCAAGCTTTCACAAAATAAACTAATGATAAAATAATATTTAACTCCATGACACATGCTCAAAATAGAAATACTGCAAATGCAAGTGACATGGACAGAAACTGCAAATAATGAAGCAAATATCTAGAATATGAATTAGCGAATTAAGACGACAAACAAAGGCATGCTAATACAAAATATCAATTAAGTGACAGAACTTTTACTTAAACCAACAGGAGCAAAAATGAAAGAATTAATTAAAGGGGGAAGGAGACCTTATGTGAAGCTTTTCAAATATGTGTATTGATATAAAACTCCAAATGTATACAGCAAAGTGGGACTCCGATTGTCAAACTCGCCCGGAGAAAACGGACAGCAACAAAACCTCGGACTGGAGCTTTCGAACCTCAAGTGACTCGAACAGTGACTTCAAACAAGGAGCCCGAACTCGCCGATAGCCTCTGTTTTGACATAGGAATAGTGGTTGTTTCGGGGTGGTTTGGTGCTGGATTCTTTGGCTGGAAAATGGCTTTTTCTTGCTGATTTTCGTCACCTTTTTTGGCTATTTTTGCAGCGAATTTTTGCTGGAAAAGGGCTGTTTTTCAGGTATTTTTGGAGTGATTTTCGGCTATTTTTTCCCCATTTTTCGGACTGAAAACAGGTCTTTTTAAGGTTGTTTGGCTGATTTTAGGCATGTGGGGAGGGGGGGTACAAGCATGCGGGGACAAGGTATGGTGGGGAGGACAAAGCATGGGGGACAAAAATAATGGGGGGGACAAAACATGGGGGACAAAAACAATGGGGGGTTTAGACGTGGGGGACAAAAAATAATGGGGGGACAAGACATGGGGGAAAAAAATAATGGGGGGACAAGACATGGGGGACCGGTATGGTGGGGACACGCGCGGAAAGACAGGAGTGAGAAATATTCAAACACGGTAAAACAAATTAGGTGCTCACAGGACCCATGTCTCAAATCCCGGAAAAACTTGTAAAATCCGAACACTCGTTCCGATACGAGTTCAACCATACAAAAATTATCCAATTCCGATATCAAATGGGCCTTCAAATCTAAATTTTTTTATTTTTGGAAAGTTTTACAAAAATTCCAATTTCTTCCATATAAATCCGAAATAAATGATGAATATAGATATGGATTCATAAAATATAATCACTTTTGGTTATAGAACACTTACCCAATTCAAAGTCGTGAAAAAAACCCCTTTGGAATCGCCAAAATCCGAGACTTAAAATTCAAAAATGATTAAAAATGGCTAAGACCCGATTTTATGTATTCTGCCCAGCATTTTTGCATCTGCGGCCTATATTTTCGCACCTGCGGTCTCGCATTTGCGGAAGAGGGCAGCTTGACCAATGGACGCATCTGCACCCAAAATTGTCGCACCTGCAACATCGCAGAAGCGCACAAGTGACCGCAGAAACGGTCGTCCTCGCAGAAGCGGCTTGTCCATTGAGGATGCGGTTTCGCACCTGTGCTCATTTCTTCGCAGAAGCGGAGCTCGTCAAGGTTGTCCAGTGTCGCAAAAGCAACTGGTATTCTGTAGGAGCGGCCACGCACCTACGCACAAAATGTCGCAGGTGCGACACACCAGAACCAACAGTGGGCAGCAAGTTCCAATTGCTCTGTGGCTCGTCCGAAACTCATCGGAGCCACTCGGGACCTCGTCCGAATATTCCAACAAGTCCAGAAATATAATACGGACTTACTCGGGGTTTCAACTCACGTCAAACAACATCAAAATTATAATTCACACCTCGATTCGAACTTTGAGGTTTAAACATATTAAATGAATCTGGAATGACTTCAAATTTGGTACACAAAGTCATAAATGATATAACAGAACTGTTCAAATTTCCAGAATCGGATTCCGGCTCCGTTTCAAAAGTCAACCCCATGGTCAAACTTGGAAATCTTTAGCCTTTAAATTGCTAGTTACGTTAAATGGTCATAACTTGAGCTAGGGACCTCCAAATTAAATTCTGGGCATACACCTAAGTCCCAAATCACGATACGGAGCTGCCGGAACTGTCAAAACACTGATCAGTGTCCGTTTGCTAAAGATGTTGACCAAAGTCAACTTACTTAAGTTTTAAAGCTCTATTTCATATTTTAATCCATTTTTCACATGAAAACTTTTCGAAAAATTTTACGGACTATGCACGCAAGTCGAGGAATGATAAATGGTGCTTTTCGAGGTCTTAGAACACGTAATTACTTATTAAATTTAAAGATGATATTTTGGGTCATCATAGTAACACTCATAATCCGTCATAGTATAGAGGAGAACATATAACATAAACCAAGGGGCGAATAACATTCATTCCGCCCGGTGATATACATGTGGTAACAGCTGCGCAGGAGCAAGCAAATTCGATCTGATACAGTGCATCTTTATTGGGCCTACCAATGGGCCCCCAATTCAACTCCGGTCATCCCTGAAAGGACAAATAGCCCTCCAAAAGTCTACAACGACATAACCATAACACACACTATCATATGGCTAGATTTGGCCATATTTCACAGTCCACAACCACGAAACAATCTATTTCTGAGAACTCCAACCTTCAAATCCATGGAACACACGAATCACCCTACTTGATCCCAACTCCACCGCCCAAATGTCTAACACATCTCTCGTACATAATCATCCTACGAGGAATACTTCTATAATTCTTCCGTGTCATATAACAAAATCTGAATCTCACCAGCAGACTAACCAGGTGAGCATCGCAATATCAATGATGCATTTGTAAGTCAAAACATAGTGCGCCTTCTGAAATGCACACCCTTCTTAGGCAATACCAAGTAGTGATAACATCCATTTAGACATCCGAAACCGTCCGTGCTATCTAAGAATACATGACTTTCCCTTCAAGATGGAACTGTGACCTTGCACATCCAAAACTCAATCCCGTTCAGTCAGAAACATTCTATTTGATCTCATCTAGGAGGAAATCCCAATACGCAATATATTTCCTTACACCAGTAGGAAATATTCACCCCGAACCGTGATAGAAATCATCGAGAACCCCTTGGAAATCCATTGGCACATACCCAAGCTATCAGAACTGAATCCTTCTAACTTAACCAAGCCACGCAGTTGCCCAAAACCTATGAGCATTGCCACAAAACACCTGTGGAGACCCACCACATTATAAGTACCCAAGGAGCCGATAACATCATTACTGTGTTGATCCGATTTACTATCAAACCGCCATGTTTCCTCTGAGTTCCTTCTAGATTACCCTCAAGTTGATACCCCTCCTGCTGAGAACACCATGATCCTTACCCCAAAGCTCGCCATAAGAGATTCTAGCATAAAATTCGCACCGCCCTAAGGCCCATAAGCCGCTGCATTCCCTCCTAGCACCCCAAAGTACCACAACCAAGGCACCCGCTCTGAAGGGACCTTCTGTGAATCTTAAGCCGTTCCCTCCACCACTTAGTCTTCCTGTTAATGAAATGCATAATCCACAATGATATAGAAATACCGCGAGCCTCGACACCATCCAATGTAAATCTTAAACTCTAGCCACGACCACTATGCCATCACTTAAGCTTCTTGAGTCTGAATTCATCAATAAGGCATGGGAGTCAAATTCGTTTCACAATTAAACAACACGAAAGCCTTTCAATACACCCATAAATCGATACTATACGCCACATCAAGACAAAAACCAAAGCCCATTACCCCTTTTTACACCTTAAGCAGACTCCTTTCGTCACATTCTATCACCCCGAATATAGTCCGCAGCCATATCCTACTCGTCATTTAGTCACCCAACCACTCGCCTGTCACTATCTCCACTCATAGGGACATTACCGGACGTATACGTCCAAAAGCACATGCTCACACAACCGAGAACCCCGTGCTCAAGCTACAGTCACAACCCGGCCGCAAGTCCTCCAGGCTGACCCATCATCAGCACACAGGAGTCATATCTCGCATCTCATCCAGGGACTCACAAGCCGTCGATACTGAGCGCTCGCATGCGTGGAAAGAATTCAAAAAGTTACGCTCCAAGAGGAATCAATGTCGTACGATAAGGAAAGAAGGATAGGAAGTTTATCCTAAATGCCCTGCAACCTCTGGAAGATAGGTATGGACGTCATCATACAGATACGCAAGACCTACAAGACAATTGCTCATGACTCGTAGAACCTATGAACCTAAGGCTCTGAATCCACCTGTCACGACCTGAAATCCACTAGTCGTGATGGCACCTAACCCAACACTCTAGGTAAGCCAAATTAAAGATTATCCATTTTCAATTAACTTAATAAAATAATTAAATAAAGGAATTATATGAGTCTTATACATCCCCAAGGACTGGTAGTACAAATCATGAGCTTCTAAGAATAGAATTTACAAGCTCATATGAAGTAAATACATTTTCTGTTTGAAACGTACATAAACAGACTTTTTTTTTATACATCTGAGGCTACCATGAACAAGAGGCAGGTACAACAGGAATGCAGGTACATCTTCAATCCCGGCAACCAACGACCACAGTAATAATAAAAGCCAACATCTGCACGCAATGTGCAGAACTGTAGTATCAGTACAACCGACCCCATGTACTGAGTAAGTATCTTGTCTAACCTCGTCGAAGTAGTGACGAGGCTTTGGTTAAAATATGCTCATTAATAAAACCTGTAATGTAAACTAACAATAGAACTATACTACAGTACAATAGAGTAGAGCACACGAAACGATTATACAAAGCAATAACGGAGTACTAAAAGAAAACACAATTCAACAGGTATCAATATCTCACCCAATCCTTTCCTGAGAGAGAAATCCAATAAATCACAACAATTACCTCAAAGTTTTTATAATGTGAGAAATATACTCAATACATCAAATCCAACGGCACGACAACACCCTTCGTGCATTTATCTCATCCTCACTAATTATGCGTAAAACAATACCAACCAAATGATAGAAATGCTGATAACAAAAATGACAGAGTGGGAAATACGCAAATAGCTATGGAGAATGAGAATGTACATGAGAACATCCGTAACAGACTGAATAGAAAGCATAGAGATAATGACAATGATTAGGAAAAAGGAATGTAACTTCGACTAACTAGCAAGGTGAAGGCATGAAGACAAATATGACAAATAAGGAAGCGGTCACATGATCTTTATAAGTTAGCAAGTAGGGACATGAACGACTAGTATGGAAGAAGACCTATACTTAAGTGCAACAAAACAAATGATATGGATAAAATTATAACAACAAGAAATAGGCATGATATTAGCAAGTTTAAACAACTAGAAGGCATGATAGTACGACAACAAAGGTGATACAGGATAAAGACAGAACAGTAACGACATATCACATAAGAACCATAAACACGACAATAACAATTCCAGGTAAAGACATGAAGGTATCTGCAAGAAAAAAATATCGCAATATAATGCATGTCTCTCGTCCTCACTTGCACGGAAACACCCTTCGTGCCATGAACTAACCATAACATGAAAGCGTAATAATATAAATACAATAGCACGGCATTACCCTTCGTGCTTTTACTCACATAACATGGCACGGCATCACCCTTCGTGCTTTTACTCATAATGATATGGCACAGCATCACCCTTCGTGCTTTTACTCTCAATAATATGGCACGACATCACCCTTCGTGCTTTTACTCTCAATAATATGGCGCTGCATCACCCTTCGTACTTTAACTCTCAAATAATATGGCACGACATCACCCTTCATGCTTTACACTCTCCCCCATATGATAATGTATAAACAAATGCACGACATCACCCTTCGTGCTTTACACTCTTCCTTACCAAGCATATGTATATCAATGAAAAATAAGGCAGGAAGCATAAATAACGTCAAGGAGAGGGTTTAAATGGATATTTCAAATGAATCCCAACACAACTTTCCAAGCCAACAATAGTTTAATAAACTCACAAGAACCTTATTATTTAAGTATTCCAACAAATTTTACAAATGATCTGCAACACAAGTATAAAATCTAGTATATCAAGAATATCGGCCGTAGCAATGTATTAATGATTATGCATATTGATGACCGAATTAAACACACCAATGTATTCTCAGAATTTTCGTCAAATTTGATCAAGTTATAATAAGCTAAGTCTTAGTTTCTAATATTTAATACTATATTCTTAGTATCTAGGAGCCAAGTAAGGCATGAGGCAAGAAGATCACGTGATTCTACAAGACGCAATTTATAACATAATTTACCCCGAGCATGGTTACCCTGGCACATGCATATATGCTCATCACCTCGTATGTGTGTCACTCCCGCATGTAGCAAACAATGTCAAATAGTAGGAAAAATATCCTCAACAAAGTTAGGCAAAACACTTACCTCAAAGAAGGCAAACCGATACTCAAAAATGAACTCCTCGAGTGATATAACCTCCGGGCGGCTCAAATCTAATAAAAATAATTTCAAAGCACAAATAAAACTCGTAAGAGACTATTCTGGATCATAAAGCCTCAATCTTTAACAAAGTCTAAAAATCGACCCAAATGTCGACCCCCGGGCCCGCACCTTGGAATCCGACAAATTTCACAAAATACGGTCACCCATTCAAGTACGAGTCCAACCATACTAGTTTCACTCAAATCCGACTCCAATTCGATGTTCAAAACTCAAAAATGATATTATGAACTTTAGGCCAAAACCTCCAATTTCCTCTGTAAAATTCATAATCCAGTTACCAAAAACGAGGGTAGATTCGTGATATAAGATCAAAAATGAGTAGAGAACACTTACCTTAGTCCACAAGATGAAAATTGCTCGAAGAATCGCCTCAATCGGAGCTAGAAAATGTTAAAATGAAGTCAAAATTGTGATTTTTAAAAGAACATTGCCCGGGTCTTTTATGCATCGCGAACGCGGAAAAAATATCGCGTTCATGAAGAAGAAAACAAAAGCTGCCTAGAATACCCTTCGAGAACGCAAGAAAAGGGACGCGAATGCGATGAACAAGGGACAGGACTTACGCTAATGCATAAGAGACACGCGAAGATGAAAATGATCACCAGTGCCCGGGGCCTGGTTTGCACTTCGCGAACGCGACATATGGAATGCGAACGCAAAGAAGGAGGTGGCAGAACTTCGCGAACGCGAAAAGGTAGCTGCGAACGCGAAGAGGAAATATTCCACCCTCTAAAATAACACTACGCGAACACGAGTGCAAGGATGCGAACGCGATGAAGGAAAACCATATGACAGATTCAGCAGTTCAAAATAGGAGGAAAATGACCCGTAGCCCACCCGGAACACACCCGAGGCCCCCGGAACCCCCTCCAAACATACCAACAAGTCCCGTAACATAACACGGACCTACTCGAGGCCTCAAAACACACAAAATAACCTTGGAACGAAAAATCACACCTCAATTCGAATTCAATGAACTTGAAACTTCAAACTTTTACAACCGATGCCGAAACCTATCAAATCACGTCCGATTGATCTCAAATTTTGCACACAAATCACAATTGACATTACGGACCTGTTCCAACTTTCGAAATCGGATTCCGACCTCGAGATCAAAAAGTCCACTTCCGGTCAAACTTCTCAAAAACTTTCAAATTTCTAACTTTTGCCAAACGACTTCAAAATGACCTACGGATCTCCAAATCCATTTTCGGACGCGCTCCCAGTACCAGAATCACCATACAGAGCTATTTTCAGAATCGGAATCCCAAACAAACATCGATAATATTGAAATGCACTTCAACCCAAATATGATAAAATTCTTCCAAAATGCTAACTTCCATAATATGCGCCGAAATGCTCCCGGGTTATCCAAAACCTGATCCGAATATACGCCCAAGTCTGAAATCATCATACGAACATGCTGGAACTTTCAAATCCCGATTCCGAGATCCTTTACCCAAAAATCCAAGCTTAGTCAATTCTTCCAACTTAAAGCTTGAATCTTGAAGTTCATCCTTCCAAATCGATTCCGGATAACTTGAAAACCAACACCGACGGTTTATGCAAGTCATAATATATCATGCGGAGATGCTCGAGCTCTCAAAATACCGAGCGAAGTATAGATTCTCAAAACGACAAGTCGGATCGTTACATGAGACTTTCGGTAGGTGGCAGCAATTGCCTTTCACCCTGTCGGTTTGGTACGTGATGGAAATATTGATCTCACATTACAAGAAAAAGCAGAATTTGCCGTTTGGTTCTGGTTTTGTATTTCCCGTGAATGTGTATTCTCATAAAAGCTTACCATGTTAAGTTGTTTAATTTTATGTAAAGACTAATTTGATCTTATAAGATATCAATATTACAGAATGTGATTCTAACTTGGACTGTCCAAAAAAAATGGATTTGAATAGACTAATGTGTCATGTAGATGAGTTAATCATAGATTTAATTGTATGATTTGTGTACTACTCATTGAAAGCGAGTTCTAATTACTCATTATTTAAGGAATGTTTTTATTATTTGCTACTTAAATATAGGAATTAAGTCCCAACCGGAAAAGGTTTTACTTGGAGTACTTTCTATCCAATATTACATTTATATCCTTCATTAAATTGCTTTAAGTAAGAAATATTTGAGGGATACTTTTGTCCACCAACATCATTATTCGTGCTTTTATAATAACTAGTTTTTATGAACGTGCGTTGCACGTGAATAATAACACTTGAAGTTTTAGTCAATTTTTTATATGAAAGGATATAAATTCTACAACAATCATATATAACACTATATAAGTTTAGTCATGTTATAACACTACAATTATTACAATTAGAGAAATATAAATTCTACAACAATCATAATTTTGAATAACAATGCATTGTTAGTTTCAGGTACCGAACTCAAAATATTTTAAGAAAACAAAATTTTATCGAATCTTTGATTTTTACGTCTTGGAATTCAAAAAGAAAACTAAAAAATTTCTTCAATTTTGTAAACTAATTATTTTTATTTTAATACTTTGAAAATATCTGACAATATACAGTTGAACTAACTTCCTTCAATTCTAATGTATTTGTTCCACGTTTAGCCAGAGGAAAGTTTAGAATATTTAGTTTTAGGATTTATTTTTTCTTATTCCATTCATAATTCTAATTCTTTCACTAAAGTCCCTATTATACTGTAACTCTTCATCCTAACGTGTTTATTTTCAGTTGTGTCCTTCCATTATAAGTTCTTGTCAAAATTAATATAAATTAAGGGTATAAAAGTCGTTTAATATTTTAGTCTCTCAATATTTAGCACGAAACATTCATGCTTTTATAATATATATATATATATATATATATATATATATATATATATATATAATAATATATATATTTAGATTTATAATATATAAATTTTGTCAAAAAGATTAGTTCTATATATTGATGTATATGTGCGCACGAACACACACAAAGCTAGATGAACTGCATTTTTCATGAATTGTATTTTCTTATGAAACAAAAAAAAAAAGAGAATTCTTTTTGAGGAATTTTGTTCACTATAGAATTTGTGAAAGATATCAATGAATTTAGAAATAGATTTTTCATGCATATGCAAACTTTTTTTATATATTGATTGTATATGCGTCCGTACACAAACAAAGCTGAATGACATGCATTTTTCCTCATTTATTTTCTCATAAAAAAGGAAAATAATTTTTTTAGAGAAATATAGTGAATATGTTGTGTTAATACATGAGTCATTTAGTTTAATATAGTCAAGTCTCTCTATAACCATCATCAATAACATCATTTTACTAACTTGTCATATTTTCTTTGGAATTGATTTCTTATATTTTTTATAACAATATTTCGTTATAATAGTCAAAAAAAATATTCGGACAAGCAATACCACTAGGGGTTTGATGGTATATATTAAGTACATATTACATAAATACAGACTATCGAATTTTCTTTTTTTTCCTATTCCAAATTTTTCTTTTCTTCTTTTTCTTTCTATTCCTATTTAACTCTGTAATCCCTCTCAATTCTTCATCCCCTAAATAAGCTCTTGTTTTCGGAAAGCATTTTTTTTCCTCTCAATATTTCTTAATATTTTCCTTCTCTTTCTTTATTATCGGTGTTATTCCCGTCAATATTGCTGTATTTGTAAATAATAATTCTGTAAAATATAAGTTAACGTAATGAAACAATAATAATAAATTCGAGCTCACTGAATTCACAGTGTTTCCTTAAGGAATTTAATCCCTCCTAGTACCCAAGGTGGATTATTTCCTCTCAGGATAGAACGAATAACACACTGGTGTAGCGGTACTTCAAACCCCCAGTGTTTCAGCGAACACAAAATTCGGTAGCCGAAGCCGAACGACGACGACGACGCGAGGCTTGCTTTCTTCTTAACTCTTTAAGAACTACAAGAAGAGCAATTATATATATACCCACCAAAAATGTTTTCCTCTTCCAATATGGGACAATGTCTCATTGTTAAGAGGGGAAAACTTAAAATTTTACTCAAAAATTTCATTTTTCCTCTATTTCTCATTCACCCTCATTTTAAGACTATTTCATCTTAAAACAAAAAACCTCAACAATCGGTACTTCATCTATTGGCATTTCTTTTTTCTTCTCTTTCCGTCTATTTTCTCCCTCTTTCTATGTTACTCCAAAAATCTAAAACTATGCTCCTCCATAATGCCCACAAATATCCACTTGCTAATTCTCTGCAAAAAAAAATTGAAAATTTTGCTTCTTTCTATTTCAGTATTCATCCTAAAAATTCCAGGAAAATAACCCTTCAAAGTTCAAACAAAAAAGGAAAAAAGCTTCAAGCCCGAACGTTGAAGCAGAGTTCGAAAAATGAGAAAAAAATCATTTCTATCTGTAATTTATTATGAACACGGATGGTTCTTTTTTATGCTTTCTTTTATCCGACAAGATCATTGCAAGATAACCTTTTTTCCTTTTCACATTATTAGTACAGAGCAAAGACGTTAACCACACTTTAGGGCCCGTTTGGCCACAAAACAAATACTCCTCTGTTCCCAGTTTATGTTAACCTATTTCCTTTTTGGTTCTTTCCAAAAAGAATGACCTCTTTCTAAATTTGAAAACAATTTACCTTAAACTTATAATTCAACATTTAATGAGAAACTTTTATAACCACACAAATTTTCTGGACCCTTTTTGACTTGTTCAGGACCACAAATTCCAAAAGTCTTCATTTTTTTCTAAACTCTGTGTCCAGTCAAACAGGTTCACATAAGGAATTTTTCGAAAATTTAAAAAATTCCAAAAAATTATTTTTCAAAATTTTCACTTCAAAACACTCATAAAAACTCAAAAACAACTCTAAATTGTATTTACGTGCAAACACAACTCAAAATTTTCAGATACCATTTTCATTGAAATTTCTTTTCCACCTTTTTCCGGAATTTCACAATTCTTATGTCCAAATACCCACTTAGAATTCTTGTTCCCCTTCTTTTTTACAACAGCTCTCCTACTTAGATAATTCACTGTTACTCTTCCCAACTATTCCCTCCAATGTTTAAAGCAGCACTCCAAACTTGCGATGTTACGCTGGTGACAAGACTAATTTATAGTAATTTCTTAGTAGTTTTTATGAAAGATTCATATCTTTAGTAATAAATATATCGTCGTGATTCTGCTATGAACTATAACGATGGATAAATTATAACTGTTCAAACTTCATACGAAGAATTTCTTTTCTCGCAAAACAAATATTATGAAAAAAAATCAGATGACACCAATTGTGTCATATTATCTCTTAAAAGGATATAGAGTTGCATCCGCATTTCTTGTGCAAGGACACCAACTCCTCTTGTTCCTTGGACCTTGGTACTTCCTCTATTGGCCTTTCTTAGCGGGGTCGACGTATTATAATTGAGTAGTTACAGGGTCAATATATCATGTCTTCCTCCTTTATTCCAACTCTAAAATGACAATAAAAACAATCTCACACATGTAGAATATTTGGAGAATGAGGATTCATATAAGGGATTGTTATCACGTTTATGGTGAGAAATTTGTAGCCTGTAGGTATTAGTTAAAAGTGATTTCTAGCATTGATGCCAAACACTCAAAAAATTTAAAAGAAACAGAAAGGGCTGATTTAATGATAATTGTGTGAATCAAGTAAAATAACTCGAACCGAAATGGTAACTTTGCCGATTCCAGTGACGAAATATTGTATAAAACCAATTTCAGACCAAGATATATCTAATGACTTAATTAAGAGGATTTCTTTCTATGTTTCTTTCATTAAGCTAACCAAGTAATTTGATATATTACCATGCAATATGTAAAAGAATTATACGAATTTTATTTTAATATATAATACTACTAACTTTTTGGGGTCTTTGTTTTAGGGTTGGGCCGGCATTTATTATCTGCCACCATATAAATACTACTAGTAGTATAATATTAACGGAGATGGGGCAATATTACCTCAAGAGTTGTGTCAATGGCAGATCCAAAGAGTGGAAAATCAAGCAGCCGCAATTTGCAGGTTCCTCACAAGAAAAGGTCGCGGCTATTTTCAATAATTTAACGGACGAACTCCTTAATTAGGTCCTCGTAGGGTCCATCCCATAAATTAAGGAATAAATTGATTGTCACCCATCTTTTCTTTTTTATTGTCAAACAAGGTAAGTTGTAGAAGAAAAATATCAAACTTCTTCATCGGAAGAAAAATAAATTGCAAATTTCCAACCAATCATTCATTCTGATTGGTTGAAGAGGTAGGTTATTTCTCCTATAAAAGGAGAGCTTCAGCTTCTTCATTTTGTCACACAGAAAAAAAAAACACAATAGTTGCAGAGAGTATTTTTCAGGCATTATGAGAAATAGACTGTGTAGAGAAAAATAGAGAGTGAACGATATTGTAGTGAAGTGGGAATATCAAAAGAGGGTTATTTCTTTTGAGTGTTGTAGTGGTCTTTGGAGTATTTTACTTAGACCTACAAAGTGTAAAATTTCTTCCTATAGTGATATTAGTTGCTCGTCTCGGGGCCGTGGTTTTTTCCCTTATTCAAAAGGGTTTACCACGTAAAATTCTTGGTGTCGTTGTCACTCTTTTATTCTTGTTAATTACCGTATCTCGGTGCTATATTATTATTCCGCTTTTAGTACCGTAAATATTATTTCTGTGGGGGTTTATTCCCGACAACTGGTATCAGAGTACAGGTTCTGCTCGTTCGCAAAAATACTATTCACTATCGGTAGTACTATACTCGATGAAAAATAAAAATATCCGGAGTAAAGTACGAGGTAGCAAAATTTAACGGAGATAGCGGTTTCTCAACATGGCAAAGAAGGATGAGAGATCTGCTCATCCAACAAGGATTACACAAGGTACTAGATGTTGATGCCAAAATACCCGATACCATGAAAGTTGAGGATTGGGCTGACTTGAATGAAAGAGCTGCTAGTGCAATCAGGATGCACTTATCAGATGATGTGGTAAATAACATCATTGATGAAGACACCGCATGTGGCATTTGGACAAGGTTGGAAAGCCTATACATGTCCAAAACGCTGACAAATAAATTGTACCTGAAGAAGCAGCTATATGCCCTACACATGGGTGAAGGTACGAATTTTTTGTCACATTTAAATGTGTTTAACGGACTAATCACACAGCTCGCCAATTTCAGAGTGAAAATCGAGGAAGAAGATAAAGCCATCTTGTTGTTGAACTCGTTGCCATCTTCGTACAATAATCTAGCAACAACCATCCTGCACGGTAAGACTACCATTGAGTTGAAAGATGTCACATCGGCTCTTCTACTCAATGGAAAAATGAGAAAGAGCTCTCATCACAAAAGGTAGAGGCAGGAGTTATCAAAGGAGTTCGAGCAACTATGGTAGATCCGAAGCTCGTGGGAAGTCTAAGAACTGATCCAAATTAAGAGCTAGAAATTGCTACAACTGTGATCAACCGGGTCACTTCAAAAGAGATTGCCCAAATCTAAGGAAGGGCAAAGGTCTAGTGGCCAGAAAAATGACGACAATACAACTGCCATGGTGCAAAACAATGATAATGTTGTCCTATGTATAAACGAGGAAGAGGAATGCATGCACTTATCAGGTCCAGAGTCGGAATGGGTGGTTGATACAACAGCATCTTACAATGCCACACCGGTAAGAGATCTTTTTTGCAGATATGTAGCAGGTGATTTCGGCCTTGTGAGAATGGGTAACACAAGTTACTCAAAGATTGTGGGGATTAGTGACATTTGTATCAAGACAAATGTCGGATGCACATTGGTTCTCAAAGACGTGCGACATGTACCTGATTTGCGGATGAACTTAATCTCGGGAATTGCTTTAGACCGAGATGGGTACGAGAACTATTTTTCAAATAAAAAGTGGAGATTCACTAAAAGATCATTGGTGATAGCAAAGGGAGTTGCTCATGGCACGTTGTACAGGACAAATGCAAAAATATGTCAAGGTGAATTGAACGCGGCACAAGATGAGATTTCTGCAGATTTGTGGCACAAAAGAATGGGTCATATGAGCGAGAAGGGATTACAGATTCTTACCAAAAAATCACTCATTTCTTATGCCAAAGGTACAATGGTAAAACCCCGTGACTACTGTTTATTTGGTAAGAAGCATAAAGTCTCATTTCAGACATCGTCTCAAAGAAAATTGAATATACTTGATTTGGTATATTCTGATATTTGTGGTCCAATAGATATTGAATTGATGGGCGGTAACAAATATTTTGTTACTTTTATTGATGATGCTTCACAAAAATTATGGATTTATATTTTGAAAACCAAAGATCAGGTGTTTCAAGTTTTCCAGAAGTTTCATGCTATGGTGGAAAGGGAGACAGGCCAAAAGCTAAAACGTCTCCGAAGTGACAATGGAGGTGAGTACACTTCAAGGGAATTTGAAGAGTACTATTCAAGCCATGGGATCAGACATGAAAAGACAGTTCCTGGAACCCCACAACACAATGGTGTAGCCGAAAGGATGAACTGCACCATTGTGGAGAAGGTGAAAAGCATGCTCAGAATGGCTAAACTGCCTAAGTCATTCTAGGGTGAAGCAGTTCAAACAACATGTTACCTGATCAATAGGAGTCCATCAGTTCCGTTGGCGTTTGACATCCCAGAGAGAGTTTGGACCAACAAGGAGGTGTCTTACTCGCATGTAAAGGTGTTCGGTTGCAAAGCTTTTGCACATGTACTAAAGGAGCAGAGAACAAAGCTGGGTGATAAATATGTTCCTTGCATATTCATCGGATATGGAGATGAAGAATTCGGATACAGATTGTGGGATCCCGTAAAGAAGAAGGTCATCAGAAGCAGAGATGTAGTCTTCCGATAAAGTGAAGTTGGAACTGCTGATGATATGCCAGAGAAGGCCAAGAATGGTTTTATTCCTAACCTTGTTACTATTCCTTCTACTTCTAACAATCCCACAAGTACAGAAAGTACGACCGACGAGATTTTCGAGCAGGGGGAGCAAATTGATGATGATATCGAGCAAGTTGATGACCCCACTCACGGAGAAGAACAACCTCAACCTCTAAGGAGATCAGAAAGGCTAAGGGTAGAGTCATGCAGGTACCCTTCCACGGAGTATGTCCTCATCAGTGATGAGGGGGAGCCATAAAGTCTTAAGGAGGTGATGTCCCATCCAGAAAAGAACCAATAGATGAAAGCCATGCAAGAGGAGATGGAATCTTTGCAGAAAAATGGCACGTACAAGGTGGTTTAACTTCCAGAGGGTAAAAGACCACTCAAATGTAAGTGGGTCTTTAAACTCAAGAAAGATGAAAATGGCAAGTTGGTCAGATACAAACCTCGATTGGTGGTAAAAGGCTTCGAGCAGAAGAAAGGTATTGATTTTGACAAAAGTTTCTCACCTGTTGTCAAAATGACTTCTATTCGAACAATCTTGAGCTTAGCAGCTAGCCTAGATCTTGAAGCGGAGCAGTTGGACGTGAAAATTGCATTTCTTCATGGAGATTTGGAAGAGGAGATCGATATGGAGCAGCCAAAAGTATTTGAAGTAGCTGAAAGGAAACACATGGTGTGCAAACTGAATAGGAGTCTTTATGGGTTGAAGCAGGCACCAAGGCAGTGGTACAAGAAGTTTGACTCATTCATGAAAAGTCAAACTTACACAAAGACATATTCTGATCCATGTGTATACTTCAAAAGATTTTCTGAAAATAACTTTATTATATTGTTGTTGTATGTGGATGACATGTTAATTATAGGAAAAGACAAGGGGTTGATCACAAAGTTGAAGGGAGATTTGTCCAAGTCGTTTGATATGAAGGACTTGGGCCCAGCACAACAAATTCTAGGTATGAAGATAGTTCGAGAGCGAACAAACAGAAAGTTGTGGCTGTCTTAAGAGAAGTACATTGAACGTGTACTGAAACGCTTCAACATAAAGAATGCTAAGCCAGTCAGCACACCTATTGCTAGTCATCTAAAGTTGAGCAAGAAGATGCGTCCTACAAGTGTGGAGGAGAAAGGGAACATGGCTAGAGTTCCTTATTCTTCAGCAGTCGGAAGCTTGATGTATGCAATGGTATGCACCTTACCTGATATTGCTCATGCAGTTGGTGTTGTTAGCAGATTCCTTGAAAATCCTGGAAAGGAACATTGGGAAGCAGTCAAGTGGATACTCAGGTACCTGAGAGGTACCACGGGAGATTTTTTGGGCTTTGGAGGATCTCATCCAATCTTGAAGGGCTATACAGATGCTAATATGGCAGGTGACATAGATAACAGAAAATTCACTATTAGATATTTGTTTACATTTTCAGGGGGAGCTATATCATGGCAGTCTAAATTGCAGAAGTGTGTTGCACTTTCAACAACTGAAGCAGAGTACATTGCCGCTACAGAAACTGGCAAGGAGATGGTATGGCTCAAGTGGTTTCTTCAAGAGCTGGAATTGCATCAAAAGGAGCATGTCGATTATTGTGACAGTCAAAGTGCGATAGACTTGAGCAAGAACTCCATGTACCATGCAAGAACAAAGCATATAGATGTGAGATATCATTGGATTCGTGAGCAGGTGGAGAACGAATCTTTACAGGTCAAAAAGATTCACACGAGTGAAAATCCTGTTGATATGTTGACCAAGGTGGTACCAAGAGACAAATTCGAGCTATGCAAAGAACTTGTCGGCATGCACTCAAACTAGAAGACATTGCTACCTCCTTCAGGTAAATGGGACTGGAGGGGGAGATTTATGGGGTCCATCCCATAAATTAAGGAAGAAATTGATTAGCAGCCATCTTTTCTTCCTTATTGTCAAATAAGGTAGGTTGCAGAAGGAAAATATCAAACTTCTTCGGCGGAAGAAAGAAAAAATTTGCATTGCAAATTTTCAACCAATCCTTCATTCTGATTGATTGAAGAGGTAGGTTATTTCTCCTATAAAAGGAGAGCTTCGGCTTCTTCATTTTATCACACAGAAATAAAAGCAACACAATAGTTGCAGAGAGTATTTCTCAGGCATTGTGAGAAATAGAATGTGTAGAGGAAAATAGAGAGTGAGCGATATTGTAGTGAGGTGAGAATATCAAAAGTGGGTTATTTCTTTTGAGTGTTGTAGTGGTCTTTGGAGTATTTCACTCAGACCTACAAAGTATAAAATTCCTTGCTATAGTGATATTAGTTGCTCGTCTCGTGGCCGTGATTTTTTCCCTTATTCAAAAGAGTTTTTCACGTAAAATTCTTGGTGTCGTTGTCACTCTTTTATTCTTGTTAATTACCGTATCTCGATGCTACATTATTATTCCTCTTTTAGTACCGTGAATATTATTTCTGTGGGGGTTTATTCCCAACAATCATTAGGCTATCAAATAGCAAAGAAGCAACTCGATGCAAATTGGTTCGCAAACACCGGTTTTCTCTAATCTCCTCTCATTACTTCGTGACTACCTCTTTAATTCAGCATCGCAATAATGATAAACCTTTACTTCCCTTTACTCTTGTTTTACATGATCGAAATAATTATGTAGAATATGTAGACTTTCTTCCTGGAAAGGGTTTATCGAGTCGTGTGGAAGGGTTTTGGCCCAATGATCATTCAATTTGTTTACAAGCATCCTGTGGCGACTTAATTTTATGCTCTGCCCGAGGTCTTTCGGGTAGAATTTACTCAATCTCTAATTTTCCGACTAGGCAATATATTGTTCTCCCCTCTCCCCGTTTTGTATTTAGTGGAGGTATTGGTTTCTTGATTGAGCCTAATTCTATGGATAATGCTCGATACGAGTATCAGGTATTACGTTATTTTGATTGTGGTAATTCTAGGATTGATATCGAGATTTTATCGTCTGAGCAAGAAAGATCGACCAAATTGGTTTTGTTACATCTCCGCGCGCTTTGAATTCCTTAAATAGTAGTAATACTTCACTTGTTGCTTGTGGACAGATGTTATATAGATTGACTTATAAGAGAAGTGATATGGTTGGCTGTGTTCTCGCATTTGATCCATTCAGTAATGATCTTGCACAGATTCTACACCTTGTTTGGCTTGTAAATTTGGGATGTGTCAAGGTCGTCTATGGTTTGCTCAAGTAACTTTCACAATCACACCAGGTGGATTGTACCCTTGTATAAATATATGGGAACTTGAGGATGATTACAGAATGGGGAAATGAATATTGGTGCACAAGAGAATCGTCCCTACAAACAAGGCGTTAAGAATCCCCCGAGAGCATCGTGATACCAAGAATATGATTTATGTACTAGCTTTTCACCCAAATAATGAGGATCTTATATTTTTTTCGTGTAGGTAATTATCGTGTTGTCGTGTACAATATACGAACAGATAATGCAAAAAGCTCTACCCGCCCTAGTATATTCAAGTTGCCGGATTTGCTAATGATGATAGCACCAGAAGATGATAGGTTACAAGTGTTATCAATTATACAAAAATGGTGGCCAACACCAGTAAGAGAATCCGTTTGATCTCAGAGCTTCCTATGATCAGAGAGGGAGACTTGGCCATTTGGATGTTGATCGTTCTTACCTTTTTCTTCCTGTTGTCCATATTTAGTTCATTCAAGATGTTTTAGGCCTATGATATATTGTTATATTCCAACCATGTTGACTTTGAATTGTTTTCGGTTTTGCTTAGTAGTTAGCAAACACCTTTCTTTTAGGTTATTGTGCTCATAAATTTTAACTCTTTAGTTTACCCCCCCCCCCCACTGTTCAATATCTTTAAGAGTGTTGCTATTTGGCCACACTCGTAATGGCCCAACGATACACTCGTGAAATACCATTAAAGCCCTTGATTTCATATTTGGCTTAATAGCCATTATTTTCCTCCAAAATATTTTCCTCCCAAATTAGTTAATAACTATTGATTATCCCAAAATATTGATCCCATAAAATTACCATTCTCTCATGGGAAGATCAAAAGCCTTCGTATGTATATGTATAATGTTACATATTTTTTTTAAAATAAAATTTATACGAACGGGAAGATCAAAAGCCTTCGTATGTATACATATATTGTTTTTTGAAAATTTATACGGTATATAAATTCGAGTAACCTTGTTATACCATACACATATGATAATAGAGCTTTCATTAAACACATAATTCACCACCCTTCCCTTAACCTAAACATGAATGCTAACCAAGAAACTAGTTTGGAGCTATTAAACCCGAATAACAATCTAGAAACTAGGTCGGAGAAACTAAGGAATGCATTACACATATCTTTAGGGTTGAATTCGGACGACAATTTGATGAATAAATATGAGTGGGTCAACATTAATTCAAACGGCAACTTCAATGATGTAGAAGATCATGTTGACGATGCTGATGATAATGTTGATGTTGATGATGATAATGATGATGGTCATTATTTAGAGGAAGAGGAAGAAGGTGGAGAGGACAGGGAAATATCTAATGAGTTCTATGAAGAAGATCTAGTAATTGGTCCAATTACTGGGATGCAGTTCTGTAATAAGGATGTTATGTTTGATTTTTACAAAGAGCATGCAAGATTATCAGGGTTTTGCATTGTCAAAAGAACATCAAACAAAAAAGTGGTGATATTGTTAGGTATGTGCAATATGGTTGTGATAGGTCTAGGAAACCAAGGAATAAGCATGTTACCAAGAGGAGGAACTGTCGTGCTAGAATAAATGGAATTTTGGAAGAGAATGGTTCATGGCGTGTTTCCAAGGTGGTTAAAAAATATAATCATCAATTGGAACCAGCACTATCGCGATTGATGGCTGAACACAGATTGTAACGTCCCGGCCAGTCATTTTGAGTATTACAACTCCATTCCCCCATTTACTACTTATCCTATGTTCAATTATAATTATGTGACTCGTCGGAGAGGTTTCAGAATGAATTGGAACACTTAGTTTCAAGATTTAAAGCTTAAGTTGAAATAGTTTACCGGATGTTGACTATGTGTAAACGACCCCAGAATAGAGTTTTGATGATTTCAATAGCTCCGTATGGTAATTTTGGACTTAGGAGCGTGTCCAAAAAATTATTTGGAAGTCCATAGTTAAATTAGGCTTGAATTGGCTAAAACAGAAATTTAAGTTTGGAAGTTTGATCGGGGAGTTAACTTTTTGATATCAGGGTCGGAATTCGATTCTGAAAATTGGGATAGTTTTGTTGTGTCATTTATGACTTGTGTGCAAAATTTGAGGTCAATCGGACTTGATTTAATAGGTTTCGGCATCGAATGAGAAGTTGAAAATTCTTAGTTTCATTAAGCTTGAATTGGGGTATGATTCATAGTTTTAGCATTGTTTGATGTCATTTAGAGGTTCAACTAAGTTCGTATGATGTTTTAGGACTTGTTGGTGTATTTAGTTGAGGTCCCGGGGGCCTCGGGTGAGTTTTGGATGATTAACGGATCAAATTCGGACTTAAGGGAATGTTGGAATTTTTCTGTTGCTGGTGTCTTCGCACTTGCGCATGAGGGACCGCAGGTGCGGCTAGTAGAAGCGTGAAAATTGGTCGCAGAAGCGACCTGGGGAAGGCTGGCTAGGAGGCATCGTAGAAGCGCGACCGCAGATGCAGTTTGGATGTCGCAGAAGCAACCACTGCTGGCCAAGGCTGACTCGCATATGCGAGCTTCTTCCAAAGAAGCGGAGGCCGCAGATGCGACTATGCGACCGTAAATGCGGATGATGCTGGGCAGAAGCTTTAAGTTCGGGATTTCACTATTTTTAGCCATTTTCAGATTATGAAACTCGGTTTGGGCGACTTTGGAGAGGAATATTTTTACACAACTTGGGGTAAGTGTTCTTGACTCCCTTGTGATTATATTTCATGAATTAATCTTCATTTTTGGCGTATGATTATCGAATCTTCAAGAGAAATCGAAGAAAAATTCTATAATTTCATAAAACGAATTTTCGAGTTTTGAATACCGATTCGGAGTTGGATTTTAGTGAAATTAGTATGGTTGAACTGGTAATTGGATGAGTTATCGGATTTTGTGAGTTTTGTCGGATTCTAAGATGTGGGCCCACATGCAATTTTTGAGTGTGATTTTGGATTTTTGGGAAAATTAGTATTTTGATATGGAATTAATTCCTATAATTTGTGTTGACTGAATCGAATTAATTGTGACTAGATTCGAGCCGTTCGGAATTTGATAGACGCAGAATGGAATTTTTGGAGCATTATTTAGCTTGCTCGACATTGGATTTGGCTTGTTCGAGGTAAGTAACATCTCCAATCTTGGAGTTGAGGATATGCACCCTAATTATACGTGTTATGTGAATTGTTTGGAGCTGATGCACATGTTAGGTGACGGGCGTGTAGGCGTGCACCGTAGAAATTGAGACTCAGTTGATTCCGTAGAGCTGTTTAGTCAATTAACTTGTATTCTTCTATGTATTTTTATGTGTTAGAGAAACTTAGTTGTGACTCATGTTAGAAATCATGCTTAGGCAAATGTTGTTATTATTGGGACCCACTGAGGTCATTTCTACTGTCGAATTATATGTTTAAATTGTAATTTCATACTCAGTCATATTCATTATCTCAGTCTCTGCTATTATTTATTGATACATCATATCATTATTTTGGGCTAGTTTCATGACATTGTGAGCCCGAGAGATTGGAAAGATTGATGACTGAGTGAGATCAAGGGCCTGATTGTAAGGATAATTATGGGATCGGGCTGCATGCTGTAGTAGGACAGATTGGCTTATTATAGCACGTGAGTTGTCCGTGCAGCACGCGAGTTATCCGTGCAGCACGCGAGTTGTTCTTGCAGATCCAGATATTGATACTATAACACGTGAGTTGTCCATGCAGATTATAGCGCTTGGGCTGAAGGATCCCCTCCAGAGTCTGTACATACTCCCAGTGAGCGCAGGTACCTACTGAGTACCGAGTGCCAAGTGATTGGGAGGATTGAGTGACTGTGAGGAGTGAGTGACTGTGAGGACTGAGTTACCGGGAGGACTGAGTGAATTGATACTCTAAGAGTATGCATATGGTTTTATTACTGAGTTGCATCGCATTGACATGCTTGACATACAGGCATAGAGATGTATTTTTTCTCATATTGTACGATATCGCGCCATTAATGACTTCACATACTCATTGACATGTAAGCATAGAGATGTATTTTCCTCATGCCATTTGAAAATGAAACATTCTATCTGTTGTTGAAAAGTGTTTGGGAAAAATCACAGTTTTACAAAACGTACTCATATTTTGGTGATTTCGATAAAAGATTTGGGTTTTCAATGATATACTTGAAAAGTAGAGCTATTTTTCTGGAACTGTGAATGAGCTGAGCATTTTATTTCTGATCTACTTCTTTTATTACTTCTATTACGTTGTTATGAACTGTTGTTGGCTATTGGTGTTGGACCCTGGCCTTTGTTCCAGCTCGTCATTACTTTCAACCTAAGGTTAGGTTTGTTACTTATTGAGTACATGGGGTAGGTTGTACTCATACTACACTTATGCAACTTGCGTGCAGATATTGGATGTTGATGTTGCTGTGATCGACAGGAGCTGGATTTGAAGATGTACCTGTGTTCCGGTCATAGCTGCCTCTTGTTCATGGTAGCCTTAGATTTATAAAAATTTGTTTATGTACATTCCAAACAGATGATGTATTTATCTCATACCAGCTTGTAAATTCTAATCTTAGAAGTTAATGATTTGTACTACAACTCATTGGGGAGTGTATTAGAGTCAGTTAAATATTAATTGAATCGGATTATTGTTATTTAGCTTACCTAGCGGGTGAGATTAGGTGTCATCACGGCTAGTTGGATTTTGGGTCGTGACAAGTTGGTATCAGAGCTCTAGGTTCATAGATTCTATAAGTCATGAGCAAGTGTCTAGTAGAGTCTTGCGGATCGGTATGATGACGTCCATACATATCTTTGAGAGGCTACATGGCATTTAGGATAAATTTCCCATCTTTCTTTCCTTATCGTGTGGAATTGATTTAACTTAAAGCATAACTTCTTGAATTCCTTCCACGCATTTGTCTGCGCATGTGAGCGGTCGGTATCAGTTATCATCATCAGCTTATGATTCCATGAACGAAGTTCGAGATGTGTATTCTGTTTGTTGATAATAGGCCAGTCTGGAGTACTTGAGGCCAGGTTTCGACCGCAGCTTAGGCTCAGTAGCTTCAATTTTGTGAACTTATATATTTGGACTTATGCATCTGGTAGTGTACCTATGAGTGGAATTTGTGGTTCGATGGGCTGTGGAATGACTAAATGATGATTATGATAAGACTATGGAATCTGTTCAGATGGTTTGAACGTGATGAGAAGAGTTTCTCGAGATGTAAAAAGGGCCATTGGGTGCTTGATTTCCGTCTTGATTTGATGTATAGTCTCGAGTTATGAGTGTGTTGAAGGATCTTTAACGTTGTTTAATTGTGAAACAAATTAAATTCTCATGTCGTGTTGATGAGTTCAAACTCAGAAAGATTAAGTGATGGCATAGTAATTGTGGTTGTGAAATGGTATATCAAGATGACAATTTTAGGCAATGCATATGGGTTATCTCATGCGGAGTAATCTATGGAGGTGTGCTCCTTATAATGTTGAGTGGAGAGTTTCTTATCTACAAGCGGGGTGTATGTATTGAGATTTGAATTTGAATATGGTTGAGAAAGTTGACTTGACTGTGAAGAGAATAAATGGGAGCTTAGGGGATGATTGAGGCATTTTATGGTTGGTGTTGCATGAGCTTAAGAATAATTTTTGTCGAACTGACTTTGGTATTATGGAAGTAATAGAGTATGGGTATTGTGAGTTATGGAATGTTTTGTGGTATGGCTTTGAGCCTAGTGGGGGAGCCTGCTGCTGACGATTTAATTTCATGGTTATATGTTAAATTTTAGTTTTGGTATGAGGCATACTTGTGGGTTAGTTATGACTTGCAGAGGTTGATATCGAGGATGACTTGAGTAAGGAAATTCCTGGATACATGTTATATTGCACTTTATGAGTATATGAAAATTCATGGAATGATTAAGTTGTTATTTGAAGGATGTAGACCAAGAGTTCACCAGTTTGAACAATGGAGATAGCCTATTGCAGAAATACAGGGTAAGACTGCGTACAATAGACCCTTGTGGTCTGGCCCTTCCAGGACCCCGCGCATAGTGAGAACTTAGTGCACCGGGTTGCCCTTTTGTGCACATGGAGTATGAATTTGATTGGTGATGCTAAGGCAGGGTTACTTCTTTGGATGTTGTTATGCTAAGGGGACATGTGTCAGTCGGAGCATTTGGGCGGTGCAATTTAGATTTGAGCAAAGTGGGTGACTCTCGAGAAGGTTATAATGGATTCAAAAAAAAATGTATAAGTGGCAATTGAAATTTTTTTGGATTCGTATATCGCTAGAATCGGTTTTTTACATTGGATATTGTCGGGACTTGCGGTAATTCTGTATGACTATGGATTTTATGTTTCAATATAAGAAAGGAAAGAGGAACAATTTTAAATTCACATAAGGCTATTCAGAGTGGGTGTCTCGGTTGTGGTACTTAAGAAGAATACAGTGGCTTATGGGCATTAGGGCGGTGTCGTTTTATGTTAAGATGTCTTTTATAGTGAGCTTTGGGTAAGGTTTGTAGTGTTATGACAAGGAGAAGTGTCAACTTGAGGGTAATTCAGAAGAAACTCGGAGAAAATAAAACAAATGTGTAGTAGGTTAGACCAACATGGTAATGGTATGCTTGGTTCTTTTGGGTAATTATGATGTGGTAAGGATCTACAGATGTTTTGGCAGAAATATTCTTGGGTTTGGTGACCTGTGTGGCTTGGTCGAGTTAGAGAAATTCAGTTCTGATAGCTTGGTTATGTGCAAATGGGTTTCGAAGAGTTCTCGATGGTTTTTATCACAGTTTAAGATGGATATGTCCTACCGGCGTGAGGAACATGTTGTGTATTGTGATTTCCTCCTATATGGAAGTAAATGGAAGGTTTCTAACTAACCGGGTATGTATTTTTGCTTGTGACTCAGAGTGTTAATGAGGATCTCGTGTTCTCATAGGATGGTCTAATAGAGGCGGTGAGTGGAGTGATATTGGGATTTTTATGTGCAAGTATACATTTCAGTTTTAAAAGGGAGGTAATGAGTTTATTGAGAACAAACAATTTCAAATATTGGCACTAGTGGTATTACCTGAGTAGAGTGTACATTCAAAAAGGGCACACTGTGTTTTGGACCTACGGATGTTTTGTTTGTATCGCAGTATTCGCCTGATTGATAGACTGTCGATATTCAAATTATTGTTATGTGGCACGGAAGAATTATGGAAGTATTCCTCGTGGGATGATTGTATATGAGAGATGTGTTAGACATTCGGGCAGTGGAGTTGGGATCAGATATGATGATTCGTGTGTTCTATGGATTTGGAGACCAGGAGTTCTCAGAAACAGATTGTTTCGTGGTTGTGGACTGTAAAAAGGTGGCCGAGATAGCTAGATGGTAGTATGTGTTAGGGTTCAGTCATTGTGGACTTTCGGAGGGCTATGTATCCATTTGTGGGTGGCCAGAGTGGATTTGGGGTCCATTGGCAGGCCCAATGAAGATGTGTATTCTACACCGGGTCAGATTGGTCGACTCCGTACTACTATTATTGGAGGATGTGCCATTCGGTTAGAGTGGAGCTTATTCATGCTCTGATATGATCTATGTGTTACTCCTATACACTACAAGGGGTTGTGATTTGTTGGTTAAAAGCAAACATGGTGCGGTTCTGTTTGGGCCTTATAGCGAAAATTGAGCGAAATGGATATTAGGGTGTTGAATGATTGATTGCGCATTTGGTTATGTTCTCTCCGGAGTGTGGTATATTGTGGTATCTATTACTCTGTGGTTATGTCTATGCACCTTGGGTACTTAATGTCAAATTGCGCGCTATTGTTGGTTTTGAGCATGGTAGCTGGAGGTATTTCATATGGACCAGTATTTGGATGAGGTCATGCATTGCCCCTGGCATACGTCGGGTTATGGTCCTTTATTTTAGATTCGTGTGTTTTGTTCTACTATGTATGATGGGTTTGTAGCATTGCGGTTGTGGTGGTACTTGTTGAAGTTGCGAGATGGTTCTCTCGTTTGAGTCATTTTTTTTCATTTTTGGTTCATTTGAATTATTGCTTATGGTGCACGGACTGCGTGGGTTGTGGTTTTAGGTTGTATTGGAGTGTCATGTCTGTGGAATAGTTGTATTTGATAATATAAGGTCAATGGACCTAGAATGGGTACTATCAGGGTTTTTTTATTATGGTATATTTGGGAGGATAATATTGAAAGTCGGCTTAGAAAGTGATTATGGTTTTGGTGGGGGCGAGAGAGATCCATGACTTGTTAATCCGATTAAGGGTAATGAGACTCCACGTGTTTCTTTCATTATCAGCAGTGTATGAAGGTTTTGGAACAAAGTTTTGTTTGATATGGGGTTTAATACAAGTACCGGATTAGTTTCGAGTAGTTACCGAGATCAGAAATGGTGCTGCGAGTATGCGAGTTGTATGATATATCATGTGATTACATCTTGAGTTATAACTAAGGCTTAATACAGTTTGTTCGGACTTATACAGTATGTAGATTTGAGATTCGAGTCTTGAAAAGAAATTTCGAATGTTAGAAATTGAATTCCAAGGTTTATGGGCTAAGGTTGAATTAATGACTTTCAGTGATGTTGTGTTGTCAGGCCTATACAGAATAGGGTGACGTGGGATCACCCCCGAGTATGTGCATGGTAGGGTGGAACAGTGATTTAAAGGCTTAGGAACAACTCTTCGCACGTTCGAGGACGAACGTATGTTTAAGTTGGGGGAGAATGTAACGACCCGGCCGGTCGTTTTGAGTATTACAGCATCGTTCCCCCATTTACTGCTTATCTTGTGTTCACTTATAATTATGTGACTTGTCGGAGAGGGTTAAGAATGAATTGGAACACTTAGTTTCAAGATTTAAAGCTTAAGTTGAAATAGTTGACCGGATGTTGACTATGTGTAAATTACCCCAAAATAGAGTTTTGATGATTCCAATAGCTCTGTATGGTGATTTTGGACTAAGGAGTGTGTCCGGAAAAATATTTGGAAGTCCGTAGTTAAATTAGGCTTGAATTGGCTAAAACGGAAATTTAAGTTTGAAAGTTTGACCGGGGAGTTAACTTTTTGATATCGGGGTCAGAATTTGATTCTGGAAATTGGAATATGTCTGTTGTGTCATTTATGACTTGTGTGCAAAATTTGAGGTCAATTGAACTTGATTTAATTGGTTTCGGCATCGAATGAGAAGTTGAAAATTCTTAGTTTCATTAAGCTTGAATTGGGGTATAATTCGTTGTTTTAGCATTGTTTGATGTGATTTAGAGGTTCGACTAAGTCCGTATGATGTTTTAGGACTTGTTGGTGTATTTGGTTGAGGTCCCGGGGGCCTTGGGTGAGTTTCGGATGATTAACGGATCAAATTCAGACCTAAGGGAATGCTAGAATTTTTCTGTTGTTGGTGTCTTCGCACCTGCGCATGAGTGACTGCAGGTGCATCTCGCAAAAGCGTGAAATTGGTCGCAGAAGCAACTTGGGGAAGGCTGGATGGGAGGCATCACAGAAGCGGCTCAACTCGCGTAGAAGCGCAACCGTATATGCGGTTTGGATGTCGCACAAGCTACAACTGGTCGCCAAGGCTGACTCGCAGATGCAAGCTTCTTCCGCAGAAGCGGAGGCCGCAGATGCGACTATGCGACCGCAGATGCGGAAGACGCTAGGCAAAAACTTTAAGATCGAGGTTTCACTATTTTTAGCCATTTTCGGATTTTGGAGCTCGGTTTGGGCGACTTTGGAGAGGAATTTTTTCACACAACTTGAGGTAAGTGTTCTTGACTCCCTTGTGTTTATATTTCATGAATTAATCTTCATTTTTGGTGTATGATTTTCTAAGTATGAGGTTTTGTTCTTCGTGTCCGCAAAGGGGAGGAGGCGAACGTGAAGGTATGGTCTGTGTGTGCATCGCGAACGCGTGAGAGGTGTCGCATTCACGAAGAGGAGTGATGCTATTGGCGACCCCCGGGTCCTTGTTCTACGCATTCGCGAGGTGGCGGTCGCGATCGCGAAGGTCTGAGCTGGTAAAGCTTCGCGTTCGTGAAGCCGTGGTCGCGTTCGCGTTCGTGAAGGGTAAGATTTGCAAAGCTTCGCGTTCGCGAAGGGTAAGATTTGTGGGCAGTCGAGTTGTACTTCGCGAACGCGAGGGACCTGTCGCGTTCGCGAAGAAGAGAGGTCTGGACAGAGAGTTTAAGTTCTAAAAATGGGACTTCGTCCCATTTTTAGTTTTTGACGGATTTGAGCTCGGGAAGAAGCGATTTTCGGGAGTTTTTCAAGGAAAACAATGGGGTAAGTTTTCTTAACTCAATATTGGTTAAATTACCTGAATCCATGGTTGTTTTTATCATTTAATTGGTGAATTAAGTTGGAAAAGTTTGAAAACCCTCTTAGTTTAAATTGAATATTTGAGGGTCGAGTTGGGGTCAGATTTTGATAAAATTGGTATGGTTAGACTCGTGGTTGAATGGGCTTCCGGATTTTGTAACTTTTGTCGAGTTCCGAGACGTGGGCCCCACGGGCGATATTTGAGCTAAAATTTGGATTTTTATGGAAAATTAGCATTTTCTTATGGAGTTAATTCCAATAAATTTTATTGACTGAAACGAATTATTTGTGACTAGATTTAAGGCATTCGGAGGCCGATTTGCGAGGCAAAGGTATAGCAGAGTAAAGAATCTCACGCTCTGAGGTAAGTAACAGTTATAAATCTGGTCCTGAGGGTATGAAACCCCGGATTTTGGTGTCATGTGATTATTTTGAAGGGGACGCACATGCTAGGTGACGGGCGTGTGGGCGTGCACCAAGGGGATTGTGACTTGGTCCGTCCCAGGAACTGTAAAGTTGAATAATTTATTGTTAGCTATATACTCTCTATATGTTGATAAAATTTGAAATCATGTTAGAAATCATGCTTAGGCTATGTAATAGTATTGTTGAGGCCCACAGAGGTCACGTACTTGTTGAATTGCTTGCTAAATACTATATGTACTCAGTCTCAGTTTTTACTTGCACATTTTATCTCAGTCTTTGTTATTATTATTGATACATCTTATCATTGTTATTTGGGCTGATTTCATGATTATTGAGATCTCGAGATACTGGAGAGATTTAAGACTGAGTGAGGCCGAGGGCCTGATTGTGAGATATTGATACTATAGCACGTGAGTTGTCCGTGCAGCACGTGAGTTGTCCGTGCAGCACGTGAGTTGGTCGTGCAGATCCTTATATTATACTATAGCACGTGAGTTGGTCGTGTAGCACGTGAGTTGGCCGTGTGGATCCTTATATTATACTATAGCACGTGAGTTGGCCGTGCGGATCTAGATATTTATATTATGGCACGTGAGTTGTCCGTGCAGATTATAGCATTTGGGTTGTAGGAGCCCCTCCAGAGTATGTACACCCCCAGTAAGTGCGGGTACCCATTGAGTGTGAGTGATGATGGCTGGGAGCCCAATGAGTGATGAGGGCTGGGAGCCCAGTGAGTGATTGTTGTCCTGAGAGGTTGTACTTGATTTTCGTTTGTTGTTACACCTAGTTGCTATCTATCATTGTTGTGAAATCTCTGAAAGATTTTATATACGGATTACATGAACATGAACTGTATAAAAAAATGATTTGACATTAAACTGCCAGATTTGAAAGCATGTCTATTCTTTGCTGGAACTACTGAATATGAATTGTAGCTGTGTAGCACGTCACTATCTTCAATTCTTTATTTATTATTATTACTTACTGAGTTAGTTGTACTCATACTACACCCTGCACTTCGTGTGCAGATCCAGATGTTCTCGGACATAGTGGGTGTTGATTCTTCCGTACAACTGATTTTTAGGAGATTTTGAGGTAGCTATCATGTTCTGCAGACCTTGTCTCTCCTTCTATATCTCCTTGTTTACTGTATTTGGCCTTAGACTATTATAGATCGTATTTTCCAAACTTGTATTCATATTAGATGCTCATGTACTCAGTGACACCAGGTTTTGGGGAGTGTTCGTGTCAGTATTTATGGGATTTTGTATTGTATTAAATTATTGTATTTTCAAACTCAAGAGAAATTATGGTTTATCAAGATTATCGGTTTGCCTAGTATCGAGATAGGAGCCATCATGACAGGTTGGGATTTTGGGTCGTGACACCTATTTTTCTGGAGCTGTGAACGAGCTGAACATTTTATCTCTAAGCTACTTCTTTTATTACTTCTATTATGTTGTTATGAACTGTTGTTGGCTATTGGTGTTGGACCCTGACCTTTGTTCTAGCTCGTCACTACTTTCAACCTAAGGTTAGGTTTGTTACTTATTGAGTATACATGGGGTCGGTTGTACTCGTACTACACTTTTACACCTTGCGTGCAGATATTGAATGTTGATGTTGCTGTGATCGACGGGAGCTGGATTTGAAGATATACCTGTGTTCCGGTCATAGCTGGCTCTTGTTCATGGTAGCCTTAGATTTATAAAATTCTATTTATGTACATTTCGAACAGATGATATATTTATTTCATACCAGCTTGTAAATTCTAATCTTAGAAGCTCATAATTTGTACTACCAGTCCTTGGGGAGTGTATTAGAGTCAGTTAAATATTAATTGAATTGGATTATTGTTATTTGGTTTACCTAGCGGGTGAGGTTAGGTGTCATCACAGCTAGTTAGATTTAAGGTCTGACACAGATCGCTTAGTAAGTCTCTTAAGAGAGCTCTTGTAGCTAAAGATATTGTTGGCTTAAGGCCCTCAAAAAATATAAGAGTCGCTGAAGCACTTGCCGGTGGCCCCGAAAATATGGGTTGTACACCAAAGGACTATAGAAATTATATTTTGAAGAGTAGAAAGCTTCAGTTGCAAGAAGGGGACGCACAATCATTACTCAAGTTCTTCAGTGACATACAGCAAAAAGATTGGGAATTTTACTACTCTGTAGATTTGTATAGTTTTGGTCGACTTCGTAATGTCGTTTGGGTTCATTCACACTCTAAGGTTGCATATGAGGAGTTCCATGATGTAATATGCCTTGATACCACATACCTTGTGAATCGATACAATATGCCATTTGTTTCATTTATTGGTGTCAATCAACATAGGCAATCCATACTTTTGGGATGCGCTCTTATGTCTAGTGAGGATATAACAAGTTACAAAATGGTGTTCTCTACATGGCTTGGGGCTCTAAACAATGTTAATCCATTAGCTATGATGACTGACCAATGTGATAGTATTAAGGGTGATATCAATGCATTGATGCCAAATACGGTACATAGATATTGTATATGGCACATATTCGCAAAGTTGCCTATGAAGTTAAGCGGAGTTCTTGATGGTAAGATTGCAAAGGCAGAATTTAAGGCATTAGTCCTTGATAGCATTAACGTTGCGGAGTTTGAGAGAAGATGGACTGATTATATTGCAAAATATAACTTAGATGGAAGGGATTGGTTTTATAAGCTTTATTTGGAGAAGGAAAAATAGGTTCCTGTATACCTAAATGACTACTTTTGGGCTGGGATATTGTCCATACAAAGAAGAGAAGGAATGCATGCTTTATTTGATGGATTTATCACCCGCCAAAGCACTTTGAAGTTATTTGTTCAGCAATATGAGTTAGCCATAAGAGCTAAGTTTGAGAAAGAATTGGAAGCTGAATATAGGTCAAGGTGCTTTGAACCAAAATATTTGTCTGAATTCGTATGGGAGGAAAAACTTCAAGCATGTTATACTCATGAAGTGTTTGAATTTTTTCAAGTACAGTTAAGGAAATTGTACCATTGTGAAATCAACAACCTTGAAGATCATCAAGCAAACCCTGGAGTGGAGAAATGCATTATAACAAATTATTCGCTTAGGAGTTTTAACACTAGAGATCCATTTATCTTCACTATTGAATATACACCTATTGGCAAATATCTAAGTTCCAGCTGCAAGTGGTTTGAAACAAGAGGTATTCTATGATGCCATATACTTAAGGTGTTGTCTCATAAGAGGATTGAAAACATTAATGAGAGGTATATATTGAAAAGGTGGAGAAGAGATGTTGTTCGTCAACACTTGAAATGTTTCTTTCTAGGAGATTATACATGTATGACTTCTGAATACATGATGTACATGGAACTATTAAAGCATTTTGAACGGGTTTGTGATATTTCATTAGACACTGAAATGATGAGGAAATATAAGTATGATTTGAACAGATTGGAGCATGACCTTTTGAATTGCGATGATGATATGATAGTTCCAAATTGGGAATTGGAAGATATACATGATGGTGTGGGTGGGGGTGGGGTGAGGGTGAGGGTGAAGGAATAAATATAAGATATCCTAGATACGTAGCTTCTCGTGGACATCCAAGGTTGAATAGATATAGAGGGAGAATTGATTCATACTTTAGAAGTTCACAAACGGGGGGTGGAAGTGGAGTTAGAGGAATATGAGGGGCAGAGGTGGTGGTAGAAGTGGTGGTAGAGGTGGTGGTAGAGGTCGTGGTAGAGGTGGTGGTAGAAGTGGTAGAACTCCTCGGCTGGCAGAAGGAATTGAAGTAAAGTATAACAAATTTGATTCTTTTTTTTTTACGTAAATACATTGCTTATACTTATTAGTCTTCTTTACTCTAAATACAGCAAGATGATGCAACAATACCACCACAGAGTAGCTTGCCTGATCTAAACAATGATGCAAACTGGGAAGTGAAAGATTTGACCGTTTAGTTTGAGATGATATAAGTTTGGAACTTATTTAATTTAATTTGAGATAGATTTTTTTTTAATTTATTGAGTTTTTTTTGTAATGAGTTTAAACGTGTGGTATTATAATTGTCATTGTTAAATACTTTATTTTATTGTTACTTGCATTGAATTTAGAGGACTAGACTAACAAAATGTGACTAGTTGCAACTAGTACAGACGTAAAAATCAATACAAAACAAAGAACTAAAATACTCACTTATTGACATTACTAAAACGAAAAAAATCCAGTTTGCAACTTAAAACCCTACCTTCAACCCCTATCTTGGTATTTAAAACCCTACCTTCAACCCTTATACATTCAACCATTTTTTTCCCGAAAATTTAACCAACATTCAACTACTATTTTGACAACCCTACCTTCAACCCTACCCTAGGTATTGATACATGTATTGCATTTCATCCAGTGTTGCTCTCTTAATTGTTCTACCTGCGACTCTTCTTCTTCCCATTAATTTACCTGCGACCCTTCTTCTTTCCAGTAGAAAAGGATGCATTAACTGATGCTCTTCTTTTTCTCATTAATTGCTTTCAAGTTATATTGTTGTTAGTTGAGTTGTAGTTAATGGTTTCGGATACCAAAGTTGTTTTAATACAATACCTATTTTTTTCGGAATTAGCATTAGTCCTAAATCAGCGTAAAATTTGTTTTGAATACAAACTCCCTATTTACTATCACATTAATGACATACCAACCATTTAACTTCCATATGAAGCATTTACTCTTCCAAATTCCAATACATGATCACTGATCATTCCATTTCGTTTTTTGAATGAAGAAAATTGTTATAGTAAAGAAGACCAATGTGATGAAGATTAAAATTTCATAACATCAATAGTTCAAAAGAAAATCAAAAGCACAACTACCATAACTAAAGCAACATAAAAATAAAAGATACTAAAGGGATAAATCAACACAAACATATCCTAGAAACTAATCAAATTCAATCGGATTAAGATCAAAAGTTCCTTCTCCCTTCACTTCAACATTGAAGTCAACATATAGTGGTGCAATATCAACCAACGTAAATTTGACGACGAAACCTGCCTTGACATAATTGTCCAAAACAAAAGGTTTCCAACCTACCTTGAACCTTCTTCGATCATCAACGCTCATAGATACAAACCACTCCTTTCCACGATAGTGAAGAAGCGCGGTTTCTACTATTGGAGGAAGATGCTTGTAGATTTTTCTTGGAATATACTGATGTCACGACCCAAAATCCATCCAGTCGTGATGGCACCTAACCCAACCCGTCAGGTAAGCCAATTAACAACTATCCAATTCAATTAATATTTAACTGACTCTAATACACTCCCCAAGGACTGGTAGTACAAATCATGAGCTTCTAAGATTAGAATTTACAAAGCTGGTATGACATAAATACATCATCTGTTCGAAATGTACATAAACAGATTTTTATAAATCTAAGGCTACCATGAACAAGAGGCAGCTACGACCAAAACATAGGTACATCTTCAAATCTAGCTCCCGTCGATCACAGCAACATCAGCATCCAATATCTGCACGCAAGGTGCAGAAGTATAGTATGAGTACAATCGACCTCATGTACTCAATAAATAACAAACCTAACCTTAGGTTGAAAGTAGTGACGAGCTGGAACAAATGTTAGGGTCCAACACCAATAGCCAACAACAGTTCATAACAACATAATAGAAGTAATAAAAGAAGTAGCTCATAGATAAAATGCTCAGCTCGTTCACAGTTCCAGAAAAATAGTCATGCTTTTCAAATATATAAGTGAAAATCCAAATCCTTTACCGAAATCACCAAATTTATGAGTAAGTTTGAAAACTGTGATTTTTCCCAAAATTTTCAACAGGTAAATGTTTTATTTTTAAAAGGCATGAGAAAAATATATCTCTATACCTACATGTCAATGTATATGAGAAGTCATGAATGACGTGATACGGTACAACATGAGGAAAAATACATCTTTATGCCTGTAAGTCAAGTGTGCATGTCAAATGCGATGCAACTCAGTGATAAATCATATGCATACTCTCAGAGTATCAATTCACTCAGTCCTCACAGTCACTCAATCCTCCCAATCGCTCGGTACTCACACTCAATAGGTACCTGCGCTCACTGGGGATGTGTACAAACTCCGGAGGGGCTCCTTCCTCCCAAGCGCTATATCAAGCCAATTATGGCATCAATCAATAAAACGCGATGTGGCGCGCAGCCCGATCCCATAAATATCCTCACCATCGGGCCCTCAGCCTCACTCAGTCATCAAACTCTCCAGTCTCTCGGGCTCACAATGTCATGAAAAGCAACCAAAAAATGATGATATGATTAATCAATAAATAGCAACAGAGACTGAGAGATGATATGAAATGAATGAACATGACTAAGTATGAAGTTACAATTTAAACAAATAATTCGACAGCACAAATGACCTCAGTGGGTCCTAATAATACTAACATTTGCCTAAGCATGATTTCTAACATGAATCACAGCTCAGTTTCTCTAACACATTAAAATACATGAAAAAATACAAGTTAATTGACTATGGTGCACGCCCACACACCCATCACCTAGCATGTGTGTAACCTCCAAACAATTCACATAACACGTATAATTAGGGTTCATACCCTCAGCTCCAAGATTAGAGATGTTACTTACCTTGAACAAGCCGAATCTAATATCGAGCAAGCTAAAGAATGCTCCAGAAATTCCATTCTGCGCGTATGAACTTCCGAAGGGCTCGAATATAGTCACAATTAATTCGATTCAGTCAACACAAATTATAGGAATTAATTCCATATCAAAATACTACTTATCCCAAAAATCCGAAATTACACTCAAAAATTATATGCGGGACCCACATCTCAGAACCCGGCAGGAGTTACAAAATATGAATGCCCATTCAATCACGAGTCCAACCATACCAATTTTACCAAATTCTGACATAAACTCGACCCTCAAATCAAACCAAGAGTGTTTTCTAAAGATTTTCAACTTAATTCACCAATTAAATGTTAAAAACAACTATAGATTCGGGTAATTTGACCAATATTGAGTTAAGAATACTTACGCAGTTACTTTCCTTGAAAATCTCCCGAAAATCGTCTCTTCCCGAGCTCCAATTCGTCAAAAATGGAAAATTGAACAAACCCTCGATATTAAATATTTTTTCCCAGCTGTTCTTCCACGTTTTGTGTGCCAAACAATCCCAAAACTCTCTTTTGAATCACCCAATTTGGCCTTAAAATAAGAGAGATATGATATTTTGAAGATTTAATTGAAGTGTGGAAATTCAAGGGATAAAAAATGACATTTTCGTAATTATTTTACACCAGAAAATCAGCAACGAAAGAATTTTCGTTTTAGCACCCAAAACTCAATCGGAACCTCCCGGACACAAACCATATATGCGTTTCAAACATAAAACACACTACGAATCTTCTCACGCACTCAAAACACCAAAAAGAGGTCGTCTTGACCCGATATTGACCATGGTCAAACTCCAAATCCTTAACTTAACTAGTTTCTCAACCAATGATCCAAAACATACCCGAGCCCCTAGGGACCCCATTCAATCATACCAACAAGTCTTAAAACATGATACGAACTTAGTCAAAACCATAAATCACATCAAACAACGCTAAAACCATGAATCATACCCCAATTCAAGCTTAACGAAACTAAGAAATTTCAACTTCTACATTCGATGTCGAAACCTATCAAATCAAGTCCGATTGACCTCAATTTTTTCACACAAGTCATAAATGACATAACAAACCTATGAAGATTTTCAGAACTGAATTCCGACCCCGATATCAAAAGTCAACTCCTCGATTAAACTTCCAAACTTAAATTTCTATTTTAGCCATTTCAAGCCTAATTTAAGTACGGACTTTCAAATAATTTTCCTAACACGCTCTTAAGTCCAAAATCACCATACAGAGCTATTGGAATCATCAAAAATCCGTTCCGAGGTCAAATTTACAAAAGTCAAACTTGGTCAACTTTTCCAATTTAAAGCTTCATAGTTGAGAATCGTTTTTTCAAATCATTTTCGAATAACCTGAAAACCAAAACTGATGATTCACACAAGTCATAATAAATCTTATGGAGCTACTCATGCCCTCAAACTACCAAGTGAAGTTCAAATGCTCAAAACGATCGGTCGTGTCGTTACATCCTCCCTCACTTAAACATACGTTCGTCCTTGAACGTGCCCAGAGTTGTTCTTAAGCCGTCGGATCACCGTGTAACCTTACCATGCACATACCCGGGGGTGATCCCACGTCACCCTATTCCATATAGGCCCGACAACACAACATACTGAAGATCATTACTTCAACCTTACCCGTAAACCCCAAAATCCAATTTCCAACATCCAGAATTTCCTACAAGACCCGAATCTCGCATCTACACACTGTCTAAGTTTGAACAAGTTGCACAAAGCCATAACCATAACTCAAGACACAATAACATGATATACCACATTACTCAAATACTCATAGCAATAACTTCCGACCGCAATAGCTGCTCGATAACTAACTCGACATCGATAACAAACATCATATCAACTAAAATCTTGTTCTGAACCTTTGTACATTGTCGATGATGAAAGAAACATGCAGAAACTCTTAACCACTCATCAGATCAACAAGTCATGAGACTCTCTCTCGTCCGACGGGAACCAAAGCCAAGTCCTAAGCTGACTTCCGATGGTATTCTTCCAAACATACCGTAATCAAATCTTATAGTATCCATTCTAGGTCCAATAACCTTATCTCATCAAACACAACTATTATATTGACATGCCACACCAATACAACCTAAAGTCACAACCCTGAAATCTGTGCACCAACAAGTAATAATTCAAATGTACTCAATTGGGGAAAATGACTCAAATGAGAGAATCGTTCCGCAAGCTCAACAAGTACCACCACAACGCAATGATATGAACCCATCACACATAGTAGGACCAAGACACACGAATCTAACACCAAAGGATCATATCCCAACATAGCCCATTTTGCAATGCGTGACCATCCAAACACCGGTCGATATGAAATACCTTAAGCCACAATGCTCAAAATCAACAACTACACGCAATTCGACATCAAGTACACGAAGTACATGATCATAACCATGGAGAAGCCAATAAAACAATATACCAAATCTCGGAAAGATCATAACGAAGGCGCAATCGACCATTCCACACCCCAATCACCATCTCGCTCGAATTTCGCTATAAGGTCCAAAAAGAACCGCATCATGTGTGCATATAACCAATGAAACACAACCCCTCATAGCATGGAAGAGTAACACATAGAACATATCAGATACGAATAAAATCAATCCTAATCGAATGGCACATCCCTCAACAATAGTAGCTCGGAGTCAACAAATCTGACCCGGTGTAGAATACACATCCTCATTGGGCCTACCAATGGACCCAAATCAACTCTAGTCACCCATAAATAGATAAATAACCCTTTGAAAGTCCACAATGAATGAATTATAACACATACTATCATCTGGCTAGATTTGGCCACAACTTCACAGTCCACAACCACGAAACAATCTGCTCCTGAGAACTCCTAGTCTCCAAATCTATAGAACACACGAATTACATATCTGATTCCAACTCCATCGCCCGAATGTCTAATACATCTCTCATACATGATTATCCCACGAGGAATACTTCTATAATTCTTCCGTGCCACATAGCAAAATTTGAATATCAACAGTCGATCTACCAGGTGAGTACCGCAATACCGATGAACATCCATAAGTCAAAACACAACGCGCCTTCTGAAATGTGCACCCTTCTCGGGGATTACCGAGCAGTTATAACATTCATCTAAATATCTGAAACTGAGCATTTTATCTAGAATTCGTGACCTTCCCTTCAGGAATGAATTGTCACCTTGTACATGTAAATCTTAATCCCGCACAACACACCACATCTATCATGCCATCATATGACAAGCACAAGAATCTCATTATCAACTCTGAGTCACTAGCAATTTACATACCCGGTTAGTTAGAAACCTTCCGCTTACTTCCTTCCAGGAGAAAATCACAATACACAACACGTTCCCCACACCGATAGAGAATATCCGGCTCAAACCATGGTAAAAACCATCAAGAAAACTTTGAAATCCATTTTCACATAACCAAGCTATCATAACTGAATTCCTCTAACTTGACCAAGCCACGCAGGTCACCAAACCTAATAATATTGCCACCAAAACATCTGTAAAGGCTCATCACATCGTAATTATCCCTCATAAATACCACAACCAAGACCTCCACTTTGAAAAGACCTTATGTGAACTTAAAATTATTCGTTTACCTTTTTTATACTGGAATGTAGAATCCATAGTCATACAGAATTACCGCAAGTCCCACCATCATCAAATACAAATCTCAGATTCTATCCACACACAAGTCCAGAAAAATTCTCAATTGCTATATATAAATCTCGAACCCATTAGAACCTTCTCGAGAGTCACCCATTTTGCTCAAATCTAAATTGCACCGCCCAAACGGACCGAAAGACATATGCCCCATTAGCACAACAACACCCAAAGAAATAACCTTGTCTTAACACCACCAATCAAATTCATATTTTGTGTGCACTACATCCTTCAAAATAACAACTTAATCATTCTATGATTTTCATATTTTCATAAAGTTCAATATAACCCGTATCCAGGATTTTCCTTACTCGAGTCATCCTCGATCTCAACCTGCGCAAGTCATAACGGATACACAATTATGCCTTTGACCCAAAACTAGTATTTAACACATAACCGTGAAATTGAATTGTCAATAGAAGGATCCCCCACTTGGCTGAAAGCCGTAGAATATAACATATGATAACTCATAATACACATACCATATTACTGCCATGATATTGCAGTTAGTTCAACAAAAATTCTTCTCAAGCTCATGCAACACCAGAAATAAAATACCTCAATCATTCGCTAAGCTCGCATCTATTCTCTTGACAATCAAGTCAAATTTCTCACATAGATTCAAATTCAAATCTCAACACATACACTTCGCCGGTAGAAAAGAAACTCTCCACTCAACATTATAAGGATCACATATCCATAAATTATCCCGCATGTGATAACCCGCTAGCTTGGCCTCAAACTTGCATCTTTCTATACCCTTTTACACCCAAAACTACTACATAATCACTTAACCTTCTTGAGTCCAAAATCATTGACAAGACATGAGAATTTAACTTGTCCCACAATTTAACAACGTGAAAGATCCTTCAATACACTCAACACTCGAAACTATACGTCAAATCAAGACAGAAATCAAGTACCCAATAACAAACTCTCAAGTCACAGGTAAACTTTATTCGCCACGTTCAACCCATCTGAACACATATCGCAGTCACATCATACTTATCAAATAGCCATTCAACCGCTCATCGATCCATAAATTCCACTCATAGGGACACTACCGGACATATGAGTCCAAATGTACAAGTTCACACAACTGAAGCTATCGAGCCTAAGTTGCGGTATAAACCTGACCTCAAGTCCTCCAGACTAGCCCATCACCAAAATACAAAATACACATCTCGAACCTCGTTCATAGAATCATTAGCCGTCGATGCACAGCTGATACCGAGCATTCACATACGAGTACGAGTGAGTGGAATAAATTCAAAGAGGTATGTTTTAAGCCGAATAAATGTCGCACGATAAGGAAAGAAAGATGGGAAGTTTATCCTAAAATGCCTTGTAGCCTCTCGAATATAAGTATGGACGTCATTATACCTATCTGCAAGCCTCTACTAGACACTTACTCATGACTTGTAAGACCTATGAACCTAGAGCTCTGATACCAACTTGTCACGACCCAAAATCCACCGAGTCGTGATGGAACCTAACCCAACCCGTCAGGTAAGCCAATTAAAAACTATCCAATTTAATTAGTATGTAACTGACTCTAATACACTCCCCAAGGACTAGTAGTACAAATCATGAGCTTCTAATATTAAAATTTGCAAAGCCGGTATGATATAAATACATCATCTGTTCGAAATGTACATAAACAGATTTTTATAAATCTAAGGATACCATGAACAAGAGGCAGCTACGACCGAAACACAGGTACATCTTCAAATCTAGCTCCTGTCAATCGCAGCAACATCAATATCCAATATCTGCATGCAAGGTGCAGATGTATAATATGAGTACAACCGACCCCATGTACTCAATAAATAACAAACCTAAATCCTAGGTTGAAAGTAGTGATGAGCTGGAACAAATGTTAGGGTCCAACACCAATAGCCAACAACAGTTCATAACAACATAATAGAAGTAATAAAAGAAGTAGCTCATAGATAAAATGCTCAGCTCGTTCACAGTTACAGAAGAATAGTCATGTTTTTCAAATATATCAGTGAAAACACAAATCCTTTACTGAAATCACCAAATTTATGAGTAAGTTTGAAAACTGTGATTTTTCCCAAAATTTTCAACAGGTAAATGTTTTATTTTTAAAAGGCATGAGGAAAATATATCTCTATGCCTACATGTCAATGTATATGAGAAGTAACGAATGACGTGATACCGTACAACATGAGGAAAAATGCATCTTTATGCTTGTAAGTCAAGTGTGCATGTCAAATGCGATGCAACTCAGTGATAAACCATATGCATACTCTTAGAGTATCAATTCACTCAATCCTCCCAATCGTTCGGCACTCGCACTCAGTAGGTACCTGCGCTCACTGGGGATGTGTACAAACTTCGGAGGGGATTCTTCCGCCCAAGCTCTATATCAAGACAATCATGGCTTCAATCAATAAAACGTGATGCGGCGCGCAGCTCGATCCCATAAATATCCTCACCATCAAGCCCTCAGCCTCACTCAGTCATCAAACACTCCAGTCTCTCGAGCTCACAATGTCTTGAAAATCAACCAAAAAATGATGATATAATTAATCAATAAATAGTAATAGAGACTAAGAGATGATATGAAATGAATGAACATGACTAAGTATGAAGTTACAATTTAAACAAATCATTTGACAGCAGAAATGACCTCAGTGGGTCCCAATAATACCAACATTTGCCAAAGCATGATTCCTAACATGAGTCACAGCTCAGTTTCTCTAACACATAAAAATACATGGAAAAATACAAGTTAATTGACTATAAAGCTCTACGAAATCAACCGAGTCTCAATTTCTATGGTGCACGCCCACACACCCATCACCTAGAATGTATGTCACCTCCAAATAATTCACATAACACATATAATCAGGGTTCAGACCCTCAGCTCCAAGATTAGAGATGTTACTTACCTCGAAGAAGCCGAATCCAATGTCGAGCAAGCTAAACAATGCTTCAGAAATTCCATTCTGCGCGTATCAACTTCCGAACGGCTCGAATGTAGTCACAATTAATTCGATTCATTCAACACAAATTATAGGAATTAATTCCATATCAAAATACTAATTTTCCCAAAAATCCAAAATTACACTCAAACATTGTATGCGGGACCCACATCTTAGAACCCGAAAAGAGTTACAAAATAGGAGTGCCCATTCAATCACGAGTCCAACCATACCAATTTATCAAATTCCGACATAAACTCTACCCTCAAATCAAACCAAGAGTGTTTTCTAAATTTTTTTAACTTAATTCACCAATTAAATGTTAAAAACAACTATGGATTCGGGTAATTTGACCAATATTGAGTTAAGAATACTTACGCGGTTACTTTCCTTGAAAATCTCCCTTCAAATCGCCTCTTCCCGAGCTCTAATTCGGCAAAAATGGAAAATGAACAAACCCTCGATATTGAATATTTTAGCCCAGTTGTTCTGCCGCGTTTTGTGTGCCAAACAATCCCAAAACTCTCTTTTGATACCTCCAATGGATTCCTTGTGAAAGTTCGGTTATATTAGGCTTTTGAATCACCCAATTTGGCCTTAAAATAAGGGAGATATGATGTTATGAAAATTTAAATAAAGTGTGGAAATTTAAGGGATAAAAATGACATTTTCGTAATTATTTTACACCAGAAAATCAGCAACGAAATTTTTTTCGTTTTAGCACCCAAAACTCATTCGGAACCTCCCGGACACAAACCATATATGCGTTTCAATCATAAAATACGCTACAAACCTTCTCGCGCACTCAAAACACCGTAAAGAGGTCGTCTTGAACCGATATTGACCATGGTCAAACTCCAAATCTTTAACTTAACTAGTTTCTCAACCAATGATCCAAAACATAACTGAGCCCCTAGGGACCCCATTCAATCATACCAACAAGTCTTAAAATACGATACGAACTTAGTCGAAACCTCAAATCACATCAAACAACGCTAAAACCACGAATCTTACTCCAATTCAAGCTTAACGAAACTAAGAAATGTCAACTTCTACATTCGATGCCGAAACCTATCAAATCAAGTCCGATTGACCTCAAATTTTGCACACAAGTCATAAATGACAAAACGAACCCTAGCCATGTAAGGTTTTTATGTAAGATAGCTAGTGGCAATGTTGTGGCTTACTATTTTGCTTTTCAGTGCATGTCCTATTTACTAGCTATCGCTTTTGCTTTGCATCTTTCTTCTAGATTTCATTGTGTTCTTATTTTTTCATGATTGTTGTGGTGATACTAATATTTACTAATATTGTCTCCCTTTGCTTTGCATCGTTCTTCTGGATTTCATGGTGTTCTTATTTATCCTATGATTGTTGTTGTGATACTAATATTGTCTCCTTTTTGTCCTTTTGTCTTTTTGTTTATTGAGCCGAGGGTTTTTCGGAAATAGCCTCTCTACTCCTTCGGGGTAGGGGTAAGGTCTACGTACATACTACCCTGCCCAGACCTCATTAGTGGGATTTTACTAGGTTGTTGTTGTTGTTGTTGTTGTTGTTGTTGGATTCCGACCCGGATATCAAAAGTCAACTCCTCGATCAAACTTTCAAACTTAAATTTCTATTTTAGCCATTTCAAGCCTAATTTAACTACGGACTTTCAAATAATTTTCTGAACACGCTCTTAAGCCCAAAATTACCATACGGAGCTATTGGAATCGTTAAAACTTCGTACTGAGGTCAAATTCACAAAAGTCAAATTTAGTCAACTCTTCCAACTTAAAGCTTCATAGTTGAGAATCGTTCTTCCAAATCAATTCTGAATAACCTGAAAACCAAAATCGACGATTCACACAAGTCATAATACATCATACGGAGCTACTCATGCCCTCAAACTACCGAGCGAAGTGCAAATGATCAAACGATTGGTCAATTCGTTACAATTGGGGGGGGAAGCATTACTATTAAATTTTCGAAAATATGAAACTGAAACAAGAAAATATATATATACAATACTGATGCATATATTTTTTTTGGAGTTAAGGTATAAGAAACAAAAGTGTTTATGTAAAAAAAGTTCACTTAGGATTAACTCAAGAAGTTATTGTAAAATTCAAGGAAATAAAGTTTAAAGGACATAATAATTTACCAGATCGTCATAATTGATGTATGAATCAGTCATAACCACTTCAAATGTTGGATGATTCTCTTCTTCATTATCACTAGTAGAAGAGTAAGATAAGGGCTCGTTTGGTAGGGGAGAGGCGTCCATAGTTAGGGTTTGTAAGTAAGTGTGTTTTAGGTCTTTAGGGTTTGAGTATATGAGACTATATAAATGGGGCCAACCTAGTCCAAAAACATATTTCAAACACCCTCCTCAAAAATTTTGAATGCTAATTTTCCCTCTTTAGTTTTTTCTTCGTTCAATTTTGACATCTTTGTATCCCATCGTTTGAGTGCTAATTAAATTGTGTTTTAATACTAATAATCACGATCTTGGCCTATGCTAATTACATCGTTGTGATTCATATCTATATTGACCGTTTATATTAAAGTCGTTTATATAATTTCATTTATTAAGGTCATATGTAACGGCCTATAGCAACCATATACGTCCATTGACTAAGGTTATAGTCATATAACCTATGTTAATTATATCGTTGCGCTTCATAGTTATATTGACCGTTTATATAATAGCCAATATATAATTTCATTCATTAAGGTCATACATATCGGATTATGATCAAAAGTTCCTTCTCCATTCACTTCAACATTGAAGTCAACATATAGTGGTTCAATATCAACCAACGTAAATTTGACGACGAAACCTGGCTTGACATAATTGTCCAAAACAAAAGGTTTCGAGCCTACTTTGAACCTTCTTCGATCATCAACGCTCTTAGATAAAAACCACTCATTTCCATGATAGTGAAGAAGCACGGTTTCTACTGTTGGAGGAATATGCTTGTAGATGTTTCTTGGAATATACTGGTGTCACGACCCAAAATCCACCCAGTCGTGATGGCACCTAACCCAACCCGTCAGGTAAGCCAATTAATAACTATCCAATTCAATTAATATTTAACTGACTCTAATACACTCCCCAAGGACTGGTAGTACAAATCATGAGCTTCTAAGATTAGAATTTACAAAGCTGGTATGACATAAATACATCATCTGTTCGAAATGTACATAAACAGATTTTTATAAATCTAAGGCTACCATGAACAAGAGGCAGCTACGACCGAAACATAGGTACATCTTCAAATCTAGCTCCCATCGATCACAGCAACATCATCATCCAATATCTGCACGCAAGGTGCAGAAGTATAGTATGAGTACAACCGACCTCATGTACTCAATAAATAACAAACCTAACCTTAGGTTGAAAGTAGTGACGAGCTGGAACAAATGTTAGGGTCCAACATAATAGAAGTAATAAAAGAAGTAGCTCAGAGATAAAATGCTTAGCTCGTTCACAGTTTCAGAAAAATAGTCATGCTTTTCAAATATATAAGTGAAAATCCAAATCCTTTACCGAAATCACCAAATTTATGAGTAAGTTTGAAAACTGTGATTTTTCCCAAAATTTTCAACAGGTAAATGTTTCATTTTTAAAAGGCATGAGGAAAATATATCTCTATACCTACATGTCAATATATATGAGAAGTCATGAATGACGTGATACGGTACAACATGAGGAAAAATACATCTTTATGCCTGTAAGTCAAGTGTGCATGTCAAATGCGATGCAACTCAGTGACAAATTATATGCATACTCTCAGAGAATCAATTCACTCAGTCCTCACAGTCACTCAATCCTCCCAACGGTACTCGCACTCAATAGGTACCTGCACTCACTGGGGATGTGTACAAACTTCGGAGGGGCTTCTTCGCCCAAGCGCTATGTCAAGCCAATCATGGCATCAATCAATAAAACGTGATGCGGCGCACAGCCCGATCCCATAAATATCCTCACCATCAGGCCCTCAGCCTCACTCAGTCATCAAACTCTCCAGTCTCTCGGACTCACAATGTCATGAAAATCAACCAAAAAATGATGATATGATTAATCAATAAATAGCAACAGAGACTGAGAGATGATATGAAATGAATGAACATGACTAAGTATGAAGTTACAATTTAAACAAATAATTCGACAGCAGAAATGACCTCAGTGGGTCCCAATAATACCAACATTTGCCTAAGCATGATTTCTAACATGAGTCACAGCTCAGTTTCTCTAACACATAAAAATACATGGAAAAATACAAGTTAATTGATTATAAAGCTCTACGAAATCAATTGAGTCTCAATTTCTACGGTGCACGCCCACACACCCGTCACCTAGCTTGTACGTCACCTCCAAACAATTCACATAACACGTATAATTAGGGTTCTTACCCTCAACTCCAAGGTTAGAGATGTTACTTACCCCGAACAAGCCGAATCCAATGTCGAGCAAGCTAAACAATGCTCCAAAAATTCCATTATGCGCATATCAACTTCCGAACAGCTCGAATCTAGTCACGATTAATTCCATTCAGTCAACATAATTTATAGAAATTAATTCCATATCAAAATACTAATTTTCCCAAAAATCTGAAATTACACTCAAAAATCGTTTGTAGGGACCACATCTTAGAACCCGACAAGAGTTACAAAATATGAACGCTCATTCAGCTACAAGTCCAACCATACCAATTTTACCAAATTCCGGCATAAACTCGACCCTCAAATTAAACCAAGAGGGTTTTCTAAATTCTTCAACTTAAATCACCAATTAAATATTAAAAATAACCATGGATTCGGGTAATTTGACCAATATTGAGTTAAGAACACTTACGCAATTATTTTTCTTGAAAATCTCCCGAAAATCGCCTCTTCCTGAGCTCCAATTCGTCAAAAATAGAAAAATGAACTAACCCTCAATATTAAATATTTTTGCTCACTTGTTCTGCCTCGTTTTGTATGCCAAACAATCTCAAAACTCTCTTTTGATGTCTCCAATGGATTTCTTGTGAAAGTTTAGTCATATTAGGCTTTTGAATCACCTAATTTGGCCTTAAAATGAGGGGGGTGTGATGTTTTGAAAATTTAAATGAAATCTGGAAATTTTAGGATAAAAAATGACATTTTCGTAACTATTTTACACTAGAAAATCAGCAACGAAAGAATTTTTGTTTTTGCACCCAAAACTCATTCGGAACCTCCCGGACACAAACTATATATGCGTTTCAATCATAAAACATGCTATGAACCTGCTCGTGCACTCAAAATACTGAACTAGTTTCTTGACCAATGATCCAAAACACGATACAACCAATGATCTGATATTGACCAATGATAAAGAGGTCATCTTGACCTGATATTGACCATGGTCAAACTCCAAATCCTTAACTTAACTAGTTTCTCAACCAATGATCCAAAACACACCCAAGCCCCTAGGGACCCCATTCAATCATACCAACAAGTCTTAAAACACAATACAAACTTAGTTGAAACCTCAAATCACATCAAACAACGCTAAAATCACGAACCATACCCCAATTCAAGCTTAACGAAACTAAGAAATTCTAACTTCTACATTCGATGCTGAAACCTATCAAATCAAGTCCGATTGACCTCAAATTTTGCACACAAGTCATAGATGACATAACGAACCTATGAAGATTTTCAGAATTGGATTCCGACCCCGATATCAAAAGTCAACTCGTCGATCAAACTTCCAAACTTAAATTTCTATTTTAGACATTTCAAGCCTAATTTAACTACGGACTTTCAAATAATTTTCTGAACACGCTCTTAAGTCCAAAATCACCATACAGAGCTATTGGAATCATCAAAACTCTGTTCCGAGGTCAAATTCACTAAAGTCAAACTTGGTCAACTTTTCCAATTTAAAGCTTTATAGTTGAGAATCGATTTTCCAAATCAATTCCGAATAACCTGAAAACCAAAACCGATGATTCACACAAGTCATAATACATCTTACGGAGAATCTCATGCCCTCAAACTACTGAGTGAAGTGCAAATGCTCAAAACGACCGGTCGGGTCGTTACATCCTCCCCCACTTAAACATACGTTCGTCCTTGAACGTGCCTAAAGTTGTTCTTAAGCCGTCGGATCACCGTGTAACCTTACCATGCATATACCCGGGGGTGCTCCCACGTCACCCTATTCCATATAGGCCCAACAACATAACATACTGAAGATCATTACTTCAACCTTAGCCCGTAAACCCCAGAATCCAATTTCCAACATCCGAAATTTCTTACAAGACTCGAATCTCGCATCTACACACTGTCTAAGTTTGAACAAGTTGCACAAAGCCATAACCATAACTCAAGACACAATAACATGATATACCACATTACTCAAATACTCATAGCAATAACTTCCGACCGCAATAGCTACTCCTCGACATCGATAACAAACCTCATATCAACTAAAATCTTGTTCTGAACCTTTGTACAATGCCGATGATGAAAGAAACATGCAAAAACTCTTAACCACTCATCAGATCGACAATTCATGAAGCTCTCTCTCATCCGACGAGAACCAAAGCCAAGTCTTAAGCCGACTTTCGATGTTATTCTTCCAAACATACCGTAATCAAATCTGATAGTATCCATTCTAGGTCCAATAACCTTATCTCATCAAACAAAACTATAATATTGACATGCCACACCAATACAACCTAAAGTCACAACCGTGAAATCTATGCACCAACAAGCAATAATTTAAATGTACTCAATTGGGGAAAATGACTCAAATGATAGAATCATTCCGCAAGCTCAACAAGTACCACCACAACACAATGATATGAACACATCACACATAGTAGGACCAAGTCATATGAATCTAACACCAAAGGATCATATCCCAACATAGCCCCTTTGCAATGCGTGACCATCCAAACACCGGTCCATATGAAATACCTTAAGCCACAATGCTCAAAATCAACAACTACACGCAATTCGACATCAAGTACACAAAGTGCATGACCATAACCATGGAAAAGCCAATAACACAATATACCACAGCCTGGGAAGACCATAACGAAGGCGCAATCAACCATTCCACACCCCAATCACCATCTCGCTCGAATTCCGCTATAAGGCCCAAACCGAACCGCATCATGTGTGCATATAACCAATGAAACACAACCCCTCATAGCATGGAAGAGTAACACATAGAAAATATCAGATACGAATAAAATCAAGTCTAATTGAATGGCACATCCCTCAACAATAGCAGCTCGGAGTCAACAAATCTGACACGGTGTAGAATACACATCCTCGTTGGGCCAACCAATGGACCCCAAATTAACTCTGGTCACCCACAAAAAGATAAATAACCCTTAGAAAGTCCACAATGAATTAATCATAACATATACTATCATTTGGTTAGCTTTGGCCACAAATTCACAGTCCACAACCATGAAACAATCTGCTCCTGAGAACTCCTAGTCTCCAAATCTATAGAACACACGAATCACCATATCTGATTCCAACTCCACCGCCCGAATGTCTAACATATCTGTCATACATGATCATCCCACGAGGAATACTTCTATAATTCTTCCGTGCCACATAGCAAAATCTGAATATCAGTAGTCGATCTACCAGGTGAGTACCGCAATACCGATGAACATCCGTAAGTCAAAACACAACATGCCTTCTTAAATATGCACCCTTCTCGGGGATTACCGAGCAGTTATAACATCCATCTAAATATCTAAAACTGACCATTTTATCCAGAATTCGTGACCTTCCCTTCAGGAATGAACTGCCACCTTGTACATGTAAATCTTAATCCTGCACAACACACCACATCTATCACGTCATCATGTGACAAGCACAGGAATCTAATTATCAACTCTGAGTCACCATCAATTTACATATCCGGTTAGTTAGAAACCTTCCTCTTACTTCCTTCCAAGAGAAAATCACAATACACAACATGTTCCCCACACCGGAAGAGAATATTTGGCTCAAACTATGGTAAAAACCATCAAGAACACTTTGAATTCCATTTTCACATAACCAAGCTATCATAATTGAATTCCTCTAACTCGACCAAGCCACGCAGGTCACCAAACCCAAGAATATTGCTACCAAAACATCTGTAAAGGCTCACCACATCGTAATTATCCCCCATAAATATCACAACCAAGACATCCACTTTGAAAAGACCTTATGTGAACTTAAAATTATTCTTTTACCTTTTTTATACTGGAATGTAGAATCCATAGTCATACAGAATTACAGCAAGTCCTGCCATCATCAAATGCAAATCTCAGATTCTATCCACACACAAGTCCAGAAAAATTCTCAATTGCTATATATAAATCTCGAACCAATTAGAACCTTCTCAAGAGTCACCCACTTTTCTCAAATCTAAATTGTACCGCCCAAACAGACCGAAAGACACATGCCACATTAGCACAACAACACCCAAAGAAATAACCATGCCTTAACACCACCAATCAAATTCATACTTCGTGCGCACTACATCCTTCAAAATAACAACTTAATCATTCTATGATTTTCATATTTTCATAAAGTGCAATGTAACCTATATCCAGAAATTTCCTTACTCGAGTCATCCTCGATCTCAACCTGTGCAAGTCATAACAGATACACAATTATGCCTCTAACCCAAAACTAGTATTTAACACATAACCATGAAATTGAATTATCAATAGAAGGCTCGCCCACTTGGCTCAAAGCCGTAGAATAAAACATCTGATACCTCAAAATACACATACCATATTACTGCCATGATACTGCAGTCAATTCAACAAAAATTATTCTCAAGCTCATGCAACACCAGCCATAAAATACCTCAATCATCCGCTAAGCTCACGTTTATTCTCTTGACAGTCAAGTCAACTTTCTCACCCAGATTCAAATTCAAATATCAACACATACACTTCGCTGGTAGAAAAGAAACTCTCCACTCAATATTATAAGGATCACACATCCGTAAATTACCCCGCATGTGATAACTCGCCTGCTTGGCCTCAAACTTGCATGATTCTATACCCTTTTACATCCACAACTACTACATAATCACTTAACATTCTTGAGTCCAAACTCATTGAAAAGACATGAGAATTTAATTTGTCCCACAATTTAACAACGTGAAATATCCTTCAATACACTCACAACTCGAAACTATACGTCAAATCAAGACAGAAATCAAGTACCCAATAGCAAACTCTTGAGTAACAGGTAAACTTTATTCGTCACATTCAGCTGATCTGAACACATATTGCAGTCACATCACACTTATCATATAGCCATTCAACCGCTCATCGAGCCATAAATTCCACTCATAGGGACACTACCGGACATATGAGTCCAAATGTACAAGTTCACACAATTGAAGCTATCGAGCCTAAGCTGCGGTATAAATCTGACCTCAAGTCCTCCAAACTAGCCCATCATAAAAACACAAAATACACATCTCGAACCTCGTTCATAGAATCATAAGTCGTCGATGCACAGCTGATACCGAGCGTTCACATCCGAGTACGAGTGAGTGAAATGAATTCAAAGAGGTACGTTTTAAGTTGAATCAATGCCGCATGATAAGGAAAGAAAGATGGGAAGTTTATCCTAAAATGCCCTGTAGCCTCTCGAAGATAAGTATGGACGTCATCATACCTATCTGCAAGACTCTACTAGACACTTACTCATGACTTGTAAGACCTATGAACCAAGAGCTTTGATACCAACTTGTCACGACCCAAAATCCACCCAGTTGTGATGGCACCTAACCCAACCCATCAGGTAAACCAATTAACAACTATTCAATTCAATTAATATTTAACTGACTCTAATACACTCCCCAAAGGCTGGTAGTACAAAACATGAGCTTCTAAGATTAGAATTTACAAAACTGGTATGATATAAATACATCATCTGTTCGAAATGTACATAAATAGATTTTTATAAATCTAAGGCTACCATGAACAAGAGGCAGCTACGACCGAAACATAGGTACATCTTCAAATCTAGCTCTTGTCAATCGCAGCAACATCAATATCCAATATCTGCACGCAAGGTGCAGAAGGATAATATGAGTACAACCGACCCCATGTACTCAATAAATAACAAACCTAACCTTAGGTTGAAAGTAGTGACGAGCTGGAACAAATGTTAGGGTCTAACACCAATAGCCAACAATAGTTCATAACAACATAATAGAAGTAATAAAATAAGTAGCTCATAGATAAAATGCACAGCTCATTCACAGTTACAGAAGAATAGTCATGTTTTTCAAATATATCAGTGAAAACCCAAATCCTTTACTGAAATCACCAAATTTATGAGTAAGATTGAAAACTGTGATTTTTCCCAAAATTTTCAACAGGTAAATGTTTCATTTTTAAAAGGCATGAGAAAAATATATCTCTATGCCTACATGTCAATGTACATGAGAAGTCATGAATGACGTGATACCGTACAACATGAGGAAAAATGCATCTGTATGCTTGTAAGTCAAGTGTGCACGTCAAATGCGATGTAACTTAGTGATAAACCATATGCATACTCTTAGAGTATCAATTCACTCAGTCCTCCCAATCGCTCGGCACTCGCACTCAGTAGGTACCTGCGCTCACTGAGGGTGTGTAAAAACTCCAGAGGGGATCCTTCTACCCAAGAGCTATATCAAGCCAATCATGACATCAATCAATAAAACGTGATGCGACACCCAGCCTGATCCCATAAATATCCTTACCATCAGGCACTCGGCATATGAAATGAATGAACATGACTAAGCATGAAGTTACAATTTAAATAAATAATTCGACAGCAAAAATGACCTTAGTGGGTCCCAATAATACCATCATTTGCGTAAGCATGATTTCTAACATGAGTCACAACTCAGTTTCTCTAACACATAAAAATACATGAAAAAATACAAGTCAATTGACTATAAAGCTCTACGAAATCAATCGAATCTCAATTTCTACGGTGCACGCCCACACACCCGTCACCTAGCATGTGTGTCACCTCCAAACAATTTACATAACACGTATAATCAGGGTCCATACCCTCATCTCCAAGATTAGAGATGTTACTTACCTCGAACAAGTCGGATCCAATGTCGAGCAAGCTAAACAATGCTCCAAAAATTACATTCTGCACATATCAACTTCCGAACGGCTCGAATCTAGTCACAATTAATTTGATTGAGTCAACACAAATTATAGAAATTAATTCCATATCAAAATACTAATTTTCCCAAAAATCCAAAATTACACTCAAAAATCGTCCATGGGACCCACATCTCATAACCCAACAAGAGTTACAAAATATAAACGCCCATTCAATCACGAGTTCAACCATACCAATTTTACCAAATTCTGACATAAACTCGGCCTTCAAATCAAACTAAGAGTGTTTTCTAAATTTTCCAACTTAATTCACCAATTAAATGTTAAAAAATAATCATGTATTCGGGTAATTTGACCAATATTGAGTTAAAAACACTTACGCAGTTAGTTTCCTTGAAAATCACCTCTTCCCGAGCTCCAATTCGTCAAAAATGGAAAATGAACAAACCCTCGATATTAAATATTTTTCCCCTGTTGTTCTGCCGCGTTTTGTGTGCCAAACAATCCCAAAACTCTCTTTTGATGCCTCCAATGGATTCCTTGTGAAAGTTGAGTCATATTAGGCTTTTGAATCACCCAATTTGGCCTTAAGATGAGGGAGATATGATGTTTTGAAGATTATGAAGTCTAGAAATTTAAGGGATAAAAAATGACATTTTCGTAATTATTTTACACCACAAAATCAGAAACGAAAGAATTTTCGTTTTAGCACCCAAAACTCATTCGGAACCTCCCGGACACAAATCATATATGCGTTTCAATCATTAAACACGCTACAAACCTTCTCGCGCACTCAAAATACCTAAAAGAGGTCGTCTTGACCCGATATTGACCATGGTCAAACTCCAAATCTTTAACTTAACTAGTTTCTCAACCAATGATCCAAAACATACCCGAGCCCCTAGGGACCCCATTCAATCATATCAACAAGTCTTAAAACACGATACGAACTTAGTCGAAACCTCAAATCACATCAAATAACGCTAAAACCATGAATCATACTCCAATTCAAGCTTAACGAAACTAAGAAATTCCAACTTCTACATTCGATGCTGAAACCTATCAAATCAAGTCTGATTGACCTCAAATTTTTCACACAAGTCATAAATGACATAAAGAACCTATGAAAATTTTCAGAACTGGATTCCGACCCCGATATCAAAAGTCAACTCCTCAATAAACTTTCAAACTTAAATTTTTATTTTAGCCATTTCAAGCCTAATTTAACTACGGACTTTCAAATTGTTTTACGAACACGTTCCTAAGTCCAAAATTACCATACGTAGCTATTGAAATCATCAAAACTCCGTACTGAGGTCAAATTCACAAAAGTCAAATTTAGTCAACTCTTCCAACTTAAAACTTCATAGTTGAGAATCGTTCTTCCAAATCATTTCTGAATAACCTAAAAATCAAAACCGACGATTCACACAAGTCATAATACATCATACGGAGCTACTCATGCCCTCAAACTACTGAGCGAAGTGGAAATGCTCAAAACGATCGGTCGAGTCGTTACAACTGGAAAAAAAAAGCATTACTATTAAGTTTTCGAAAAATATGAAACTGAAACAAGAAAAAATATCTATACAATACTGATGCATATATATTTTCTGGAGTTAAGGTATAATAAACAAAAGTATTTATGTAAAAAAAGTTCACTTAGGAATAACTCAAGAAGTTATTGTAAAATTCAAAGAAATAAAGTTTAAAGGACATAATAATTTACCAGATCGTCGTAGTTGATGTATGAATCAGTCATAACCACTTCAAATGTTGGATGATTCTCTTCTTCATTATCACTAGTAGAAGAGTAAGATATGGCTCGTTTGGTAGAGGGAGAGGCGTCCATAGTTAGGGTTTGTAGGTGAGTGTGTTTTAGGTCTTTAGGGTTTGAGTATATGAGACTATATATATGGGGCCAACCTAGTCCAACAACATATTTCAAACACCCTCCTCAAAAATTTTGAATGCTAATTTTCCCTCTTTAGTTTTTTCTTCGTTCAATTTTGACAGCTTTGTATCCCATCGTTTGAGTGCTAATTAAATTGTGTTTTAATGCCAATTCCAGCATTTTTCATCTTAAATTTGTATTCTAACTTGTAATTTTGATTATGAAACATAGATATATTTTGCATAGAGAGGTCCCTTTTAATAATTTCATCTTATCTTAATTACATCGTTGTGATTCATATCTATATTGACTGTTTATATTAAAGTCATTTATGTAATTTCATTTATTAAGGTCATACGTATCGGTCTATAGCAACCATATAAGTCCATTGACTAAGGTTGTAGTCATATAACCTATGTTAATTATATCGTTGCGCTTCATAGTTATATTGACCGTTTATATAATAGCCAATATATAATTTCATTCATTAAGGTCATACGTATCGGCATATAGTTATTCATATAAGTCCATTGACTACGGTTATAGTAATATTTTGTGATTCATAGTTATATTTACCGTTTATATAATTTCATTCATTAAGGTCATATGTATCGACCTATAACAAGCATATAAGTCCATTGACTAAGGTTATAGTAATATTTTGTAATTCATAGTTATATTGACCGTTTATATAATTGCATTCATTAAGATCATACATATCGGCCTATAGCAAACATATAAGTCCATTGACTAAGTTCATAGTAATATGGCCTATGCTAATTACATCGTTGTGATTCATAGGTATATTGATCGTTTATATAATAGCCGTTTATATAATTTCATTCATTAAGGTCATACGTATCGGCCTATAGTTATTCATATAAGTCCATTGGCTAAGGTTATAGTAATATTTTGTGATTCATAGTTATATTGACCGTTTATATAATTTCATTCATTAAAGTCATACATATCGGCCTATAGCAAACATATAAGTCCATTGACTAAGGCTATAATAATATGGCCTATGCTAATTACATCTTTGTGATTCATAGGTATACTGACCGTTTATATAATAGTCGTTTATATAATTTCATTCATTAATTTCGTACGTATCGGCCTATAGTTATTCATATAAGTCGATTGACTAAGGTTATAGTAATATTTTGTGATTCATAGTTATATTGACCGTTTATATAATTTCATTCATTAAGGTCATACGTATCGGCCTACATCAAACATATAAGTCCATTGACTAAGGTTATAGTAATATGGCCTATGCTAATTACATCGTTGTGATTCATAGGTATACTGGCTGTTTATATAATAGCCATTTATATAATTTCATTCATTAAGGTCGTACGTATCGGCCTATAGCAAACATATAAGTCCATTGACTAAGGTAATAGTAATATAGCTTATGCTAATTACATCGTTATGATTCATAGTTATATTGACCGTTTATATAATAGCAGTTTATATAATTTCATTCATTAAGGTCATACGTATCGGCCTATAGTTATTCATAGCAACCATATAAGTCCATTGACTAAGGTTGTAGTCATATTTTGTGATTCATAGTTATATTGACCGTTTATATAATTTCATTCATTAAGGTCATACGTACCAGCCTATAGTTATTCATATAAGTCCATTGTCATATGGCCTATGTTATACATAGCCATTATATAATTCATTCATTAAGGTCATATTGACCGTTTATATAATAGTCAATATATAATTCTATATATTTTTATTGGTTAATCTTAATTGTAGTAAAAGAAAAAATATGATTAAATTTTAGGACTGAAATGTCTTCTAGCTTCTTTATTAGGAGGGAAAACAAGATGACATTTTTGGACTAAAATGTCAAATAAAATTTTCGGAGGAAAACAAAGGGAAAAGTAAAAATACGATTGGAGGGAAATTAAAAAATTTAACTCTTTATATATCTCTTAAACACAAGTTAAAGTGTTAAACAACATTTCCAACTCTCCAAACAAAATAGATACTCTAAATATGAATGTTAACGGATGGATTGAAGATCATTTCTATCCATGGTTTAGGATGAACGTGCTCAGATCGTACATTAAGCGTTATGATCTGGTAATTTTTTTATTTAAATTTTCATGATTTGATAACTATTGATTATCCCAACTAGCAATGAACCCTGAACCCTATCTATACATTATGTTCTTTCAGTTTCTTCCAAAGAGTATCTGTGACTATCTTCCTCCTATTTCGGTTAAAACAATGCTTCTATGTAATGGGAAGGAGTGAGTTGTGACTCTCATAGGTGGTGTTCGGAGAAGGCTCGTTAAGGGATAAAAATAATTTATTGTCGATAATAATTTGAAGAAAGGGAGTGTTCTTCTCTTTGAACTAGTTGAGGCTACATCGGGAGTTGTGATCTTCTTTGTTGAAGTGCACGGTACACCTAATGCTTAGCTCGATATGTGCTTTTAGTTATATATACAGACTTCAAATGGATCAAAGTAGTATTATAAGAACATGTTTCTGGATTAATATGATTATTCCATATAATATTGTTTGTGTTTTTTCCAATGATTATAATTTTATTTATTTATTTTAAGAAGACTACTGGATTAAAAAAACTATTTAAACTGGAAATCATTTAATATATTTAGTGCAAAAAATGACTAAACTGGAACTACAACTAAGATATTATTTAGCATTCATCGTTTAGGCCAAGTCCCCATCTTCTTTTCTATCCTTTTACAACCAAGAACAAGACCAGGAAGCTTATCTTTAAAAAAATCTAAAAATCGACATTAATTTACTCATAAAGAAGTGGAAAAATCAACATGAAAAATCAAAAATTGTATTTACCAATACAAAATTTTGAAGACCGGTCTGTTATTAATTCGTTATCAACCACCAAAACCTAAACCTAAACTAACCTAAACCAAAAGAGAACCAAAACCTAAACAAGGGTCAAATAACTTTTACATGGATTACTCAAGTCTTCTAAGGTTAAGACTATGAGATAAAACCTATGAAGGGCACTGCCACTATATAGCAGAAGTTATAAAACAATTATCCAAATTTGTATAGGCGTATGGATAAAGACAAGCTTCTATAATTAATTGTAGTCATGGAGGAGAGTAATGGTGCATGGAGGAGAGTAATGGTTGCATGGAGGAGTGTAATGGTGCATGGAGGAGTAAAATTGACTACTAGAAAGTGTAATGGTTGCATGGAGGAGTGTAAGGAGCTACTGGGAAGTGTAATGGATGCATGGAGGAGTGGAAGTGGCTACTGGGAAGTGTAATGTCCGCATGGAGGAGTGGATGTGGATACTAGGAAGTGTAATAGCTACATAGGGTATCTACAAAGAGACTTTAAGTCCTACTGGGAAGTGAAATAGCTATTATAACTCCCCCTATATATTTTTCTCCTATGCTAACCCTACATAAAACAAACAAACTGAAACTACTACTACATCTAAGCATAACGATGGATAGGACTTCGATCAAGAAAGTTGTTGAACAACCACTCCATAGTTCACCCGTTAGTCATAATATTTTGTACTAAAATCTTAAGAGTGACTTTACTAAGCTGAAGCATGAAGTTAATGAATTGCTTGAGAGGGTGGTTCGTGACTCAAGCATTGATTACCTAAAAAGTGTCATGTTGGAGGAGCATCCGCTAACTTCAATTTATACCATGCTTGATGATATGCCCACACCATCCGTCCAGAATGGAGCTAAGAGCAATTCTATTATTATTATTATTATCACTAGTGACACTGAATTCGCCTCCAAGACCACCAAGTCTCTCTCTGTGACCCAGAATATTGAGTAGTCTATGCATTATGAAGTTTTCTCTCAAGTTGTCTTTTGCTTATGGTGATATTTTTCTAATAGTCTATGAAATTATCTACCCCTTATGGTGATGTTTTTATTGATCTTATTATGTTTTGGTGATGTTATGAAATCTCATATTAATGAAACTATATTATTATGTCTTTGAATTTATTTATTTATTTTACTTAAATGATCGTTTGATTCAAGTTAACAAAACAGTCATATCGTCTTCAAAATTGCAACTGTTCGTTTGGTGCCTAATGCAATGAAAGAACTAAGAGTAACATTTGTAAAGATTAATTAAGTCCTCTAAAGGTGGTAAATTTTTTGCCAAACTAATATAGCACATTGAACTTATGACACCAACCTTGGACAGTAGGAAAATGTATTGTCAAAAAATATGTAAAAAACTTGAAGATAGTTGAGAATGGAAGAAGTACTTATGAAGCAAACTTCCTAAGTTCTTATCAAAAGAAGGAGTTTTTTAGAGATGAAACAAACAGTGTCCAAAATCTGACATTACTACAATTTTTCAGAATCAAACAAATGTGAAAAGTTCATCTAACATTCCAGACAGTGTCCAAAATTTGATGAATTTCACGAATCAATGTAGTAAGGTTTAAAACAAGTGCAAAATGAATCTAACGCTTACAACTAATTAACATCTAGTCGGTAGATGATAACACTTTGACACTTAGAACTAAATTTTTCAATAAAAATCCAACAATATAGACAAAACATTCAGTTCATAAGGAGGAAAATATTCTTATTAATAATCAAACTGAACAATTTTCTCATATCTTCATCCCTACAAACATTCCAGCTAACAACACAGATGATATAACACTTGCTCCATTGTCACCTTCAACCCCTACACCACTTTCATCTACAAACGAACTTGAAGATGGTTCTTAACTGTCAGCATTTTCTTCTTGGAATTCAGTGAATGTTGCTATGGCTTCATCATAAGATTTGTAAGACTTGAAGATGCTTCCTTTGAAACCCTATAACCATAGGAGCACACTCACACCAAGAGTTATATAATTCGAGCCTTTTATCACGGAATACCACATACACCTTCGATGCTGATATATTATCATCTTGAGATCCTTTTCTAAACTCATTGAATGCTTCTATGGCTTCATTATATGATTTGAAAGCCTTGAAGATGCTACCCTTGACACCAGTAACCATAGGAGCACACTGATGCCAAGAGTTGTATAATCCAGACCTCTTACCATGAAATACAACATAGACTTTCGAAACAGTATTCCTCTTCCCGTCCCCCATTACTAAATCTAACCCTAAGAGAGATAAAAGATGAAGAAGGAGAAAACAAAGATAGAAAAATGGGGGCTGAAAAAGCTTCTTAGGTGAAGCACTATATATTTAAGAGCTAGGGTTAGAAAGTGACCAATGCAAGATGAGTATAGTAGTTTAATTTTATACATATTTCCTCTAATATACTATGTGTATATTTTAGTGTATTTAGTTTGGTATAGTATTTGTATATGTGCATTGAATGCTTTATGGAAAATGATGTAGCCATACATGTGTACATGTAAAAGAAGCCTTGGGAAGGTAAGACAATTAAAATAATGAGAGAGAATTATTTGAAAAAAATTAAATTAAAATAAAAATCTGCTAAAGGGTATATATGGAAAATGAAAATGCACAATTATCCATTATGCCCTCAAAAGTCGTATGAAGTTACCATAATACCCCCATTCTGGACATTTGGACCATTATTAGTGTGGCCAAATATATTTTTCGTATCTTTAATTCCTAGTATAACTTTTATACTGTCAATGCATAATAGCATCTTGATTCTTGATCTTGAACCAGCGCTGCTCTCACTATTTCACCACAAAATTTACTATTAATCCTTTCTGTCTTCTACAAAAAGTTTCATTAGCAAAACTATGAGAAGAATCATGATACAATATTTTTCCGTACAAAGCTACTATATGCGCTAAGCAGATTGCGAGTTGATTCCCTTTCGGAAGATGTTGGCGACATTTGGATATGAACTTCATACATCTAGGTATAGGCTTCAAATATATGGGCACTTCATACATCTAGGTATAGGCTTCAAATATATGGGCATGAACTTCAGATATTTGAGTATGAACTTAAGATATTTGAATATGAATTTCAGACATTTGGGTCTGAAGTGTACAATGTTGTAAGTAGGGGTGTACAAAAAAAACCGATAAACCGCACCAAACCGATAATCCGAGTCAAACCGAAAAAAAACCCGATGTGGTTTAGTTTGATTTAGTTTGGTATTGGAAAATAAAACCCGACCATAATTGGTTTGGTTTGATTTTAACTAAAAAAAGGTCAAACGAAACCAAACCAACCCGATAGAACATTATTTATATAATTTTAAAAAATATTTTATACATATAAATATTTATTTTAATGTAATTTATAAATATTTCTTAAACTTTTTCACAATTTTATCCTTTAACGTATTATTTCAAGTTTAGACTTAACATTCTTGAATGGTAAATAAATTTTATAGCCCATAAATATAGTAACTCAAACAAAGTTCAAATCAATACTATTGCTAACAAAATAAATTCAATTCCAATACTAGGAATGACGAAAGTGTTGGATAATTATTTTAGTTTTATATTGGTTTATAATGAAAATGCATAACTTAGTTTATCTTTTTCTTTAGTACTTAGTTATGTAATTAATATTAGTACTTATTAGCTATACTTATTTTAACATGACCTATATAGTATTTTTAGATTATGTTAATTTTTATTATGGTTTATTAATTAGCAATATTTATTTTATGTAATTTTATTATTTTATCTTTGTTATTGAATATTTTAGTATAATGCTATGACTTATCTCATATTATTGTATTAGTTTCTTGAAAAACACATTATATAGTTGTATTTTACTAGGACTTAAGAAATATTTGGAGCACAAGTTACATATTTTATACTATGAAGACTTTACCGAAAAAAACCCCGAAAAAACCGAGAAAGATCGAGATTTAAAAACCCGAATTTGTTGGTTTGGTTTGGTTTATAAATTTAAAAATCCGACACCATTGGTTTGGTTTGATAATTGAAAATTCCGAACCAACCCAGCCTATGTACACCCTTAGTTGTAACTGATCTCTAGATGCATGTTTGCACTGCTGTAAGTAGGGGTGTTCATGGTTCGGTTTGGATCGATTTTTCTCTAAAAAGAAACCAAACCAATTCAGTCGATTCTTCAAATATTGGAAGCAAACCAAACCAATTAACTCGGTTTTTATCGATTCGGTTTTTCAATTTTTTCGGTTATTTATCGGGGTTTTTCTTAAATATGAGACATACACTACCAAACACATATTCGGCGACTACATTTTCAAAGTAATACTATCAGACCAATTGATCTTTGAGAAATCTATCATTTATCAAGATATATTGATGATAATTGAATCAAATAGTGAAAAATAATTTAATTACTCAATTAAAAAATAATTGTTTTTAACATGAAATAAATTCTTATTCTTAGCAAAAGAAAAATATCAATCAAACTAGAATGTAAAAGCAAAGAATTAGATTATTATAATAGCAAAGAACTAGACTAAAAATACAAACGACTAATATGTACCATAAAATTTTAGAAATTTTATATAAAAATATACATATATATATAAGTGTAATAATAAATTTAAATAGCTACTTCTATAGTCGGTTTGGTTCCTTTTTTCAGTTATTTTTTATTAAAACCAAAACCAAACAAAATTTGATCGGTTTCTAAAATTCAAAACCAAACCAAACCTAAAAAGTATCGGTTTTTTTGGTCAATTTGGTTCGGTTTTCGATTTGGTTCGAATTTTCGGATTTCATGAACACCCCTAGCTGTAAGTGAATTGCATGCGTGCGCTGCAAGTGAACTTGAAACCTAACTCGTAGTTTGTTAAAAAAATAAGCATTCATATAGTTCAGAAATGCATCATATATGCTATACAACCTTGGTAAAAATGTACTATATTGCATATTAATCCAGTTAGACCATCTGGGTAGCCTGAGAATCAAACATGAGACCTTTGATGGGAACCATTTCACTCTGTAAAACGAGGCAAAAGAGAGATATGAGTTCTCTCATTCTTGTAAAAATAGCACGGGCTAGCCAGTTTTCGGATTGGTAATTAAAAAATAGTTAGCGTTTGCAAAGTCATTGAAAAATAGCCACTATTTTGCTGCAACACGGAAAGTTCTAGCATAATATACTAGAGATTGGTGCACCTGTGTATAAACTTCCAGCATATTATGCTGGAACTCCAGCACACGGAAAGTTCCAGCATAATATACTGGAGATTGGAGCATCTGTATATGAACTTCCAGCATATTATGATGGACCAGTATATTATGCTGGAACTCCAGTACATTATGCTGGAAGTTCACATGTAAAAAATTCGAACTCTAGTATATTATGCTGGAATATTTTTCGGATTTTGAACAATATTTTTGTTCAGATTTATCTTTACATGAAAAGTGGTTAAATTTTGATTACTTTTGAAAGTGTGACTATTTTTCAATTATGGGCTATTTTTGAATTTCACCCCTCATTCTTTGGATGTGGTAAGATGAGATTCCTTTTTCCAGAAATCAGCAATACCTTTTTCATTTTAACAAGGCAAAATGGCCTCGTGACCACTTAAACTTGTGCCCAATTGCCAACCCGATACACAAACTTATACATTTTCTATTTGAACATTCCAACTTGACAGATTGAGTGCTAAGAAACACATCCAACAACATGTGTATATCAATTGCGGTGACATGTCAACACATCATATGCTAGACTATTTATTACTTGCCATGTGTTAATTGTGGGTCTCATTTTTAAAATTAATATATTAAAATTTCATGTCATCTTCATCACTGAACTCTCCCCTCCCCCCCCCCCCCCCAGTAAAAAGGAGTTGTTGCCGGCAAAGCCTCCGACCAAACCCCAAATCTAAGGAACTAATAGACCAACGGAAAACTCGAGTTGGCCGGAGAAGTCACTGGTAAATGTCTCTGAATTTCTAGTCACCATTTTCGCCCAAAAACCCTAATTATCATTCCGTTAAACATCCTTTCCACCAAGCCCAGACCAAACAAATCAAAAATAACCCAATTCAATATTCCCTGCCACAAAAATTTAAAGAAAGAAAAAGAAAGTAATAACGACCAGAAAAATTTCTTCGACACTATCATCGGAGATTTTCTTTTGCCGACATTGAGTTGTGTGGATAACCTTTACTATCTTTCTTCTTCTGCATTCTTGTACTCAATAGAACAAGATTAATCCTTTTCAAGTAAAAATTAATAATGGAAAGGGAATGGGGACGAGATATAATTGGATCATTGGGGGATGGGATATGAAACTAAAGAAATGGGGATGGGGAAGGAGGACGAAGTGGGCTGGGAGGAACCGAGGAAGCGTTAATTTTTTTCTTTTTGTTATCTTTTCATTATTTATATTTTTAAAATACTTTTTCCATCATAGTATTACACTCACGCGCTTTTTCTGTGTGGTATGCACACAATTTGGCCATGTCAGCTATGTTGCCTCCACATAGGCATGGTCAACGGTCAAAGTGGTTTATTAGTTAACAAATATCGGAGTTAGAGTGTTCAAATGGGAAATGTATAAGTTTGTGTACCGGGTTAGCAATTTGACACAAGTTTAAGTAGCTACGAGACCATTTTGCTTTTAACAACAATCGGCTATTTTTGCACTACATTTAAAAAATGGATATACATTAAAAAGTGAAGTATAAAGTGGCCACCCCATGTCATTTTTATGACAAAAGTAGCAAAAAACCGCAGAAATATGATACTTATTTTAGACTCTCGTTTGTCGCATGGGCAGAATTTTAAGGTAAAATATTGTCCATGAGACAAGCAAAAGGAAACAATTGTTAAACTTAAAATTTTGACCACAGGGCAAGATCATCCTGAGAGCTATTTGTGTAGACCTAACAATTCTGACTAAAAACTTGAGCATTCCCATCATGTGGATCCAAGACCGGGAAGAGAGTGATATAAAGAGACTGATGGAGTAAGCACAAAAATGACTTGGAAGATTTGAAGACTGGACGAAAGAAAGTAGGAGTACAATTTTCAAAAGAAATTGCAAGAAAGCATACATAATATATACTCATTCGTTTCAATTTATATGAACCTATTTGACTGGATACAGAGTTTAAGAAAAGAGAGAAGACTTTTGAACTGGTGGTATAAAATGAGGCACATATATTACATAACGGTAAATTGTTTCCAAATAAGGAAAAATATCATTCTTTTTGACACGAACTAAAAAAGAAATATGTTCATATAAATTAAAACGAAGAGAGCAATAGAAGATATAAGTGAATCTGAAAAAGACAGTGGAGGAAGGAAGAAGTAGTTTGAGTGTACAATAATGTGTGATAATTAACAAATTTGACTCAACAATACATATTGGCCAACTGGTACGCTACGACTTTACATTTTGTCATGACATTTGATTAAGTAATACTATAATCTTTTTCTACACCCAAAAAAAAACCTACTACTCCTATAAAGAGAGCAAAAGAATGTGGATAAGTAGATCAACATTGTCAAACACAATTAGTCTCTTACACATAAAGAGGATTTGAGAAAAATACGTCATGAGATGTGAATTATGTGATATATACAGTCTATCTTGACGCAAACATCAGTTACTAGTCTTCACAACGTATCAAATATTAGTAGTATTTATTTTACAATCAAATTAATTATTTCAACTTTAATATGAAATAAAATTTAAAGTTTAAAAAACTGTATTGAGTAGTATTCAAGTGATATAATATTTTTTACTTCCAAAATTTTAATTATTGTTAATGACATTCATGTTTAAAAACAACTGAATCAAATTTCCGAATAACCTTTTTTCAAACTTAAACCAAATATTATACAAACGGGAACGGTAAAACAAAAGGGAAAAAGGAAAAAAGAAAACAAAGAAAGGGAAAATGTGGGAAAGCGGTGAAGATAAAATTAGAGTCGAGAGTCCCAGATTACTTTCCCTTTTATCTGTGTGGTTCATACCAACAAACAGTAGATAGCAGTTGCTTTGCTCTCTGTTTCATCTCAGATTTTAACTCCCACAACACGACACCATTTTCGATCTGACTGATATTGTCTCTTTTCATCTACAAAAAGACACGCACACTCATTTATCTCCTGTCTCTATCTCTTATTATCAAAAGTACAAGGATATTTTGAGGCGGTGGACATAATACAAAGCCCAATTTGTTGACTGACTTCCCCCATTGCTGATTGAGACTTTTAATTTCGGAACTGCTGCCATTGTTTTACAGGTATCTGATCCTTACTCAGCTAGATGTTCAAACTGAGAATATTATTGGGCGTTATCTGTCAAGGGTTTAGTAGAAACCCTTTAACTTAATTGAGTCGGACCCGTAGCAAAGAAATTGGTGCACATCGCTGTAATACTTGCTAGAGTTTCAATAATTAATCTTTAACTATGATATATTGATTCTCGGTACCCACAAACGGTGAACGAAGTAATTTTGTAGACAAATCCTGATGGTTGTATTTATTGTGTAGGCATTTAAGTGGATGACCTCCTATTGGTAAATGATCTGAAAAAGGAGTTTTTTTAAAAATGGCTATGGTTAGCAAAACCAGAAATATGCTGGAGGGTTTGGTTAAAGATGGGTCATTTAAATGGTTGACAAAAAACCCGAGTTCACTTGATGAAGATTTAGAGGAGATGGGCTCTTCATCCACTGGCAAGAACTGGTTGCCTGAGCTATCTCCTGTTGCAAATGTCGTTATCCGAAAATGCTCAAAGTAAGCTTCTTGTTCTTTCCTGTCTTTCAAACATAATTTAGTAATCTTTGCCGATATTGATTGCATCTAACAGAGTCAGTGTAATTGAGCTCTGATGGATGCATTTAGCAGGAACAAAAGCATTGAGTTGGTTGTGGAGTTCTATTTTATTTCTCGTGATATGAATAACCAAAATCTGATTTTGTATGCAGAATCCTTGATATTTCCATGAGTCAACTTCAAGAAAACTTTGATGCAGAGGCTTCTGATTCCATAAAGCATAAATCTCAGTATGCTAGGAACTTCTTGGAATACTGTTGCTTCAGGGCTCTTGCCTTGTCTATACAAGTAAATGGTTACCTTGGCGACAAACTGTTTCGACGCCTTACATTTGACATGATGGTTGCATGGGAGTTTCCAGCAGCTTCTAGCCAGCCTTTCGCCAGTGTATGAAACTACTCTTCCGTGTTTTCCTTCATTCTACAGAACAGTTTTATAGTCACATAAGTTGTTGAAAACAACTGAACTTTAGTTTATAGTGCGGACTTTATTCATGAAATCATTGCCTGGTCCATTAGTTACTCGATGCTTGTTGTTCTCCCTCATCTGGGTTGTTATCTGACATTTCATTTAATTATAGATGGATGAAGACGTCACTGCTGGCTCAGAGGCTTTTTCCCGTATTGCTTCAGCAGTTCCTATAATTGCCAATGTGATAGTTACTGATAGCATTTTCGGTGTGCTTACGTCGTCAACAGGGGGTCGACTTCTTTTCTCAGTTTATGATAAGTACCTGACTAATTTGGAAAGGTACTACCAACTTTAGCGCTTTATTACTTGCAAAAAATTGAGTTAAATGCTTTTCGAGTTTTATTTATTTCTGTGCTTGTGCTGGCCTCTGTTTGTGGTTCATCTTCCAACTGACTTATCAGATCATACTATTTTTTTAAACAAAAATTAGATCATAGGTTCTAGTGATAGATTTTCATTTCTAACTTGGGTAATATAATCGAGGCAAATAGCTCAGACGTCTATATTTATCCCAACACATAACATAGGTGCTCGAATTAACTAAGGGATCACATAATGCTGTTTAGCCCCGTTATGATATATCTACATGCGTTAGGTACTATATAAACTGCATTTATGTTGCCAATTTCTGAGCATACAGCAGTTACCCTCGGTGGTATGGTGTTAAGTGCAGCAAGTAGATATATAATTATATACTCTGTATAATAAAGTACATTAGAGACTGAGTTGGAAAGGTCCCTCACAATGATTATAATTGACCCCAATCCCCCCCCCCCCCCGCCGCGTCTGTGCTCCTTCTACTTAGTCTATTGGAATGCTTAAATTGTAGATTATAAGCTTCTTTTGCTATCATTTATGTCTTGCCTGATTTCCAGTTGAGAGAGGACTATTAGTCTGAAACGTAGTAGCATGGGTGGTTTGACACGGAAGATTATCGTATCAGCCTATGTGTGCTTGCATTGGGGTGCTCTGTAGTTTATTATTGTTAGGTAATCTTATCGGAGTGGTGATAGTAGTGGTCTTTCTAGTAACTTTGAATTGAAGTGATGAGATTCAGAATGCATCTTTGCTTTAGTGTTCCTTACAGCATTCTTATTAGCAGGCCATCCATAATCCTCGGTTGAGAATGTTGCTTGTTTGGGAACTTTTTCAGGGCTATTAAAAAATTTAAGAGCCAGTCTGAGTCGTCCCATCTTTCTGCCTTACGTGCAGCAAGAGGGGAGAAAATTCTGGAGCTGGATGGCACTGTGACAACCCAGCCGGTGCTTGAACACGTGGGAATTTCGGCATGGCCTGGTATGTTTTTGTGGATAGCGATGGTTTTATTGCTTGAAATTCTTATCTTCGGAGCAGAAAGGAATGATATCAGACTTGGAATTTGAGCACATTACATGCATCTATTAGCTTTTCTGATATATTTCATGGCCATGTATTTGTAATTTTCAGGTCGGCTAACTTTGACAAATCATGCTCTCTACTTTGAGGCACTTCGTGTTGTGTCTTACGACAAGGCAAAGATATATGATCTGTCAGATGATCTAAACCAGATTGTTAAACCGGAGCTAACTGGACCATGGGGCACAAGACTCTTTGATAAAGCAGTCTTATATAAATCAGTTTCCTTGTAAGGCATGACACATGATGACTCCTATGTGGGTCATACTTCTCTACAAAATCTAATGTATTTCTTCTATTAAGACTATTTTCTAGTTCAAGCGGCCAGCAAGCTTGTTAATGGTCTGCTGAAAATATTGTAGGTCAGAACCTGTTATAATGGAGTTTCCTGAGCTTAAAGGACATACACGCCGTGATTATTGGTTAGCAATTATTCGGGAAGTTCTACATGTGCATCAGTTCATACTTAAGTTCCAGATTACTGGAATAGAGCGTGATGAGGTGCTTCTGAAAGCTATATTTGGTATATTGCGAGTACAAGCCCTGAAGGATATGAGCGCTAAACATCCACTTTGTTATGAGGATCTTCTTATGTTCAATGTATGTGATCAGCTTCCTGGGGGAGACCTTATACTAGAAACAATTGCAAATAGGTCAACTGTGAGGGAATTGGAGCGGACGAACTCTCCCAAACCTAAAAACAGAATGTACTCAATTTCGGCTTCAGCCTTGGCTTCCAACCTGGGTTTTGTTTTCGGAACAAGTTCTCATGTTCCTAATGAGACAGGAATTGTTGTGGGTGAAATTGCTGTGGGGGAGATGACTCCCTTGGAAAGAGCAGTTAAGGAATCCAGAAGCAACTATAAAAAAGTAGTGCAAGCACAAGCTACAGTAGATGGAGTGAAAGTTGATGGTCTTGACACCAACTTGGCAGTGATGAAGGTATTATTAACAACTACAGTGGCTTCGAAATAAATAGAAAGGTCAAAGAGGATAAATTGGATACAATCTTTTCCCATTTTATTGAGAAATTGCGAGTGGATCTACTAATTGCTATTTGACATGCTTGTTGTCTTCCCGTTTACAAAATTTTATGAAGTCGCCTTCTCATAGCTCAATCTTTTGAATAGGACCATTGAAATCTCTTTACAATTAATTTTTTTCCTTTCTTGGTCAGCTGCGTCTTAATCTGCATGAGTTACCTCTCATACTAATCCTTAAGATTCATTGACATGCAGGAGTTGCTCTCTCCTATGATGCAGCTTGGAAATTGGATTCTTTTTCTGGCTTACTGGGAAGACCCTTTTAAGTCTATGATTTTCTGCTCGGTTTTCTCATACATTATTGTCAGGTAAGTTGGTAGTTGGCTAATCTTATCAGTGTAATGGGCCATCATAAAGAAAAGGACTTATATGCATGTGATTTTCTCTGGCACTCCACTATATCATCAACCTACGATTGTGTGGTGTAATCTCTAAATAGCTGATTGCTTCTTCAGATTTAGTGTTTTTTCTCTCTCAGCAAAAGGGGTTATCCCGTGAAGTGCTTCTAGCCGGGGGGGGGGGGAGGCAATCTTCTCATTGGATTTCTGCAAAGAAGGCTGATTGTTCTCTCAGCTAATTAGCATAATTTGTCTGATAAAAAGTCCACTGCCATCTCTTATCCCTAAATTTAGGTATATTGTAAGCGGTATGCTTTTATGCCACATTTTTCTCCCTTGACTCAGAACAATGAGACTCTTGCTGATTGTTTCACCTTCTCCAAATTTGAAAGTTGCACTTTTCAGGTTTTTATTGGAGTCGGTGTGAGTATTATGTTTTCTGTGCAGATTGTAGTTGTATGTTTATTAGCTAAGTAAATTCAGGCGGATATCATTTGAGTCTGAGTGCTTTTGGTGGAATGTAATGACAAGAGACCATTCTTCTTACCATTACCTTTCTCAAAAAGAAGAGACCATTGTTCTAATTTCCTTTTTTCTTTTTCGATGAAGTAAAGATATTTTTATTAATACTAGCATCCAGAAGATGCATAATTACAGAAGTGTTGGCGACTCCTATGCAAAACTCAGGGAACCAAAAAAACAGATTTACACCAGTTACATCCCTGTGTTTACACCCAAAAAATAAAAAGGTTCAATTGCATACCATTGCTCTAATTTCATGTGGTTTAACCTCCATTGACCACCATGCTGTGTCAAAAGCATGCGAGTTGTTCATTTACTCAACCCTAGTTACCCACAGAAATTTGCCAACTAATATACACCATGGTAGTATTCTCTCTTACATAAAAAATACAAGTGAAATGAATAATGATCTTTTAATTCTTTCTTCATCATTGTCGCTATCATGTAACAGTTATTTTATTGTAATTGCTTTCATCAAGTATGTCAATCCCAACTATTGATAAAATACTTGTGACATGGGTTTATATATGAAAGGATCAAAGCCTATCTGGATCATCTGTATATTAGCCCTTGAACATAGGAAACTGAAAAGCAACTGAATGCTCAGGATTTTATGGCTTATCAAGTTTTTTTCTGTCCTACTAGATACTTGTAGTTATTCATTCTTTTAAAGTCCTAAGAAACACCTTGGTTCTCGAAAAAAAAATTCTCTCTCTCCTTGATATGTGGCATTCCCAACTAAAAGGCGGTCTGATAGTTTCTTTTGACCTGCTGCCTTTTGATGCTCTGGATTCTGTTTTTCCTTGTACATTCCCTTGCATGGATGAAATTTCTTGAAAATATGGTGGTTGAAAAAATTTCACTGATGCCCCCGCCTCTTTCTTTCTCTTTTTGTTGGTTGCAGGGGATGGCTGTGCTATGCCTTTGCGGTACTGCTCACTTTTTTTGCTGTCTTTTTGGTAATAACTCGCTGTTTAAGTCAAGGCAAGACAGTTGATGAACTAAAAGTAATAACTCCACCACCAATGAATGCCATGGAGCAACTTTTGGCTGTTCAAACTGCAATATCTCAAGCTGAAGAAGTGATACAGGACGGAAACATCGTTCTTCTCAAGTTCCGCGCGTTACTTTTGTCCATCTTCCCTCAGGTTTGTGCAAATTTTAGTTCTTTCCTTCTATGACTAGAGCAATCTTATTAGTCAAGTTGCTAGTTAAATGGAGATTCCCTACTGTCATGAGATATCTAGTCTTGTGGTTACTGAACCATCTTTGGTTGATGGTGAAAACTCATTTATCTGAAAACTTCAGTTTGCTGCTTATGCCGATTCAGGATGCACAAGGAGGCATCCTGGATGTTTCCTTCACATTACAGAGTTGATCTAGTGATGGGAGTTTGAAATAATATGTCTTTGCTTGACTAACGGTAGTCGCATTGTTATTTGGACGTAGATAATTTAATTGAACCTACATCTTATCCCTGTTATTCTTCAGGCAAGCGAGAAGTTAGTGGGTGCTCTTTTGGTCTCGGCACTAGTTATGGCATTCTTACCTACGAGATACATAATCCTTCTGAGTTTCCTGGAACTCTTCACAAGATACTCACCTCTTCGGAAAGCAAGCACAGAAAGATGGGCTAGGAGACTAAGGGAGTGGTGGTTCAGTATCCCGGCAGCTCCTGTAGTTCTTGAAAGAGCCAAAGAAGACAAAAAGAAGAGATGATGAAATTTTTTGTACATAAACAAATATCCATCATCCTAGAGTCTCCTGTGACTGTAAATTTGTGTTATATGAAAAAGTAATTAAAGAAGAAATCGGATTGGCCTTGAGGTCTCCATTAATGTCTGCTGTTGGTTATGTATCATTGCCTCTGGGGATTGGAAACTCGGTCTGTTGTATCCTACTGACCATGAAGTACTATATTGCTTTGTCCAATCTTCCAAGGGATATAGCAATAGCTTATTGTAGAAATCAATGATGCTGCTTTTAATGAAATCCATAGCTTGTCTTGTTCAAGGTAGAGTTAGTTTCTTTTTCAGGGTATAGAAATTAGGAGGTTCAAGCTCCTTGGCAACAATTACTAAGGGGAAATTCTTCTTTAGATAATTCTTGATTTTTGTTCAAGTCGAAGAACCCATTTAAGTATGAAAATTGAAGTGGAATTCATTATTAGAACCTTAGGGGTCGTTTGGTTTGGTACGAGGTATAAGGTGAGATAAGATGTAGGATTAAATTTATACCTTGTTTGGTATGAGGTATAAATTTATCCCGATTAAGTTTGGGATTAAATTTACACCTTTGGTTGGAGACTTGGAGGTATAAATTTATCCTGGTATATACCGCCAACCAAAGGTATAAATTTAATTTCAGGCTTAATCCATGATATCTTATTTTATTTCATCTCTTATGTGGTATAAATTAGTCATGGGATTTTAATCTTGGAATAATTTAGTTCGCGTATCAAACGACCCTTTAAAAGTTAGGAGAAACAATCACGAAGCTGAAGTATAAATATTCAAAGTCACAAGAAAAGAATGCAACATACACCCCAAAACTTCTCATAATTTATAGGTAAAAATGATAGTAATAAAAATATTTATGTACGGCTCATCATTAGAAAAGAGTTATAAGGGCATTGGGCTGCGTATATCCCACATCCTTATGTTCAGCTCAAATAATGAACTTATTGTTGAGGTTTTGTTTTTAAGAACTTATTATTGAGGTTTTGTTTTTAAGATGAAATAGTCTTAAAATGAGGGTGAATGAAAAATGGAGGGAAAAATGAAAATTTTGAGTAAAATTTTAAGTTTCACCCTCTTGACAATGAGACATTGTCCCATATTGGAAGAGGAAAAGAATTTTGGTGGGTATATATATAATTGCTCTTCTTGTAGCTCTTAAAGAGTTAAGAAGAAAGCAAGCCTCGCGCCGTCGTCATCGCTCGGCTACGGCTACGACTTCGGCTTCGGATATTAATTTTTTGGACCAAATTTATTTGTTAATAGTAAATATTAACGTAAGATTATCCGCATTTGTAACAGATATTTTGCAAGTGATTATTCATGATCTACTTGCTGAAGGTCTTGTCATCAACGAAGCATTCCAAGTAGCAGCAATGATTGAGAAGTTGCCTCCGTTGTGGAAGGACTTCAAAAATTATTTGAAACACAAACGAAAGGAAATGTCCCTTGAAGATCTCATTGTTCGGTTGAGAATCGAAGAGGACAATAAAGCTGCTGAAAGGAGAGGCCGTGGAAATTCAACAATAATGGGAGCAAATATTGTTGAAGCTAACAAAAAGAGGAAGAAGGCTTCTGGTCCGAAATACAACCCAAGCAAGAAGCGGTTCAGTGGAAACTGCTACAACTGTGGGAAAATCGGACACAAATCTACGGAGTGTCGTGCTCAGAAGAAAGACAAGAAAAGGAGTCAAGCAAACATGGTAGTAAACCATGATGATGTTGATAACTTGTGTGCCATGCTTTCTGAATGTAACTTGGTGGGAAATCCTAAACTGTGGTGGTTTGATTCAGGAGCCACTCGCCATGTTTGTGCAGTTAGAGAAGCTTTTGCTACTTATGCTCCTGCTGGACCCGGAGAGACAGTTTATATGGGAAATGCTTCAACAACAAAAGTTGAAGGATATGGGAAGATATTTCTGAAAATGACTTTTTGCAAGGTCATGACTTTGAACAATGCCCTTCATGTTCCCGAAATGAGAAAGAATTTAGTCTCTACTGGACTTCTTGTTAAGCACGGTTTTAAGTGCGTTTTTGTGTCCAACAAGGTTGTCATTAGTAAGAATGAAATATTTGTAGGAAAATGTTACCTCACCGAGGGCCTTTTCAATCTGAATGTAATGGTTGTGGAAAACAATAATAATATTTCATCTTCTTCTTACTTACTTGAGTCAAATGATTTATGGCATGTACGTTTGGGTCATGTCAATTATAAAACCTTGCGGAAAATGATTAACTTGGAAGTACTGCCCAAGTTTGAATGCGAAAAATCAAAATGTCAAACAAGTGTGGAATCTAAGTATGTTAAACATCCTTATAAGTTAGTTGAAAGGAATTCAAATCCTTTAGACTTAATTCACACAGATATTTGTGACATAAAGTCAATACCATCTCGCGGTGGAAAGAAGTATTTCATAACTTTTATTGACGATGGTACTCGATATTGCTATGTTTACTTACTGAATAGTAAATATGAAGCAATAGACGCATTCAGGCAATACAAAAATGAAGTTGAAACGCAACTTAATAAGAAGGTAAAAATGATAAGAAGTGATAGGGGTGGTGAATATGAATCTCCTTTTGAAGAAATATGTTTAGAATATGGAATTATTCATCAAACAACAGCCCCTTACACGCCCCAATCTAATGGGATTGCGAAAAGAAAGAATCGCACATTAAAGGAGATGATGAATGCGTTGTTGATAAGTTCTGGTTTGCCACAGAACTTGTGGGGGGAAGCCATTCTTACGGCTAATCGAATATTAAATCGAGTGCCCCATAGCAAAACACAATCCATTCCATATGAAAAATGGAAAGGAAGGAAGCCCAACTTGAATTATTTTAAAGTGTGGGGGTGTTTGGCAAAAGTGCAAGTTCCTAAACCCAAAAGGGTAAAGATAGGACCGAAAACCGTTGATTGTGTTTTCATAGGATATGCGACAAATAGTAAAGCATATCGATTTCTGGTTCATAAATCAGAAAATCCCGACATTCATAATAATACGGTTATAGAATCAAATAATGCTGAGTTCTTTGAAAATATATATCCGTATAAAAAGGAATGTGAGTCATTTGGTGAAGGATCTAAACGACCTCGGGAAGAAACAAAAGAAAGTACATGTAATCAGGAGGATCCAAGACGTAGTAAACGTCAAAGAACGTCTACTTCATTTGGACCAGATTTTGTGACTTTCTTATTGGAGAATGAGCCTCAAACATTTAAAGAAGCTATGACTTCTTCGGAATCATTGTTTTGGAAAGAGGCAGTCAATAGTGAAATAGAATCCATATTGAACAACCATACATGGGAATTGGTTGATCTTCCTCCTGGAAATAAACCTTTGGGTTCTAAATGGATTTTTAAGAGAAAAATCAAAGATGATGGCACTATTGATAAATTCAAGGCAAGACTCGTAGTCAAAGGGTATAGACAACGAGAAGGTCTAGACTACTTTGATACATAATCTCCAGTTACAAGAATTACGACCATACGGATGTTAGTAGCATTAGCTGCAGTGTATGGTCTTGAAATTCATCAAATAGATGTTAAGACGACCTTCTTAAATGGAGAGTTGGAGGAAGAAATTTACATGGAACAACCTGAAGGGTTTGTGGTTCCAGGTAAAGAAAAGAAGGTATGTAGACTTGTTAAGTCTCTTTACGGACTAAAACAAGCACCCAAACAATGGCATGCGAAATTTGACCAAACAATGTTGTCAAATGGTTTTAAGATAAATGAATGTGATAAATGTGTGTACATTAAAAATGTTCCAAATCACATAGTCATTGTTTGCCTATATGTGGATGATATGTTGATAATGAGTAATGATATTGCCAACATAAATGCTACTAAGCGTATGCTCAATAGCAAGTTTGATATGAAAGACTTGGGAGTTGCTGATTTAATTCTGGGAATTAAGATCCATAAGACTCCTCAAGGTCTGGCATTGTCACAATCTCATTATATTAAGACAATACTTGAACAATTCAAGCACTTGGGCTTTAAAGTTGCAAAGACTCCAATTGACGTGAATCTTGCATTAGCAAAGAATAAAGGCCAAAGCATATCACAATTGGATTATGCTCGTGTGTTGGGATGCTTAATGTATATCATGAATTGTACACGACCAGATATAGCTTGTGCTATAAGTAAACTGAGTCGATATACGAGCAATCCAGGCCAATCTCATTGGATGGCAATGAAACGAGTTTTGGGATATTTAGAACATACCCAGAACTTTGACTTCCACTACAGTAAATTCCCTACGGTGATTGAGGGATACTGTGATGCAAATTGGATCACCGGTTCAACTGATTCTAAGTCCACAAGTGGATATGTATTCACTATTGGTGTAGGAGCGGTATCTTGAAAGTCGTCCAAACAAACATGTATTGCCCGCTCTACAATGGAGGCTGAATTCATAGCCTTAGATAAAGCCGGTGAAGAAGCCGAATGGCTCCAGAATTTCTTGGAAGACATTCCATTTTGGCGCCGTTGGCACCAATATGCATACATTGTGATAGTCAAGCGGCAATTGGAAGGGCTGAGAGCGTTATGTATAACAGTAAATCTCGTCATATACGACGAAGACATAAAACTGTTAGGCAATTACTCTCTAGAGGAATTATCACAATTGACAATGTAAAGTCAAGTGATAATGTGTCGGATCCACTTACAAAAGGCCTAACTAGAGAGGTAGTTGAGAAAGGGAATGGGGCTATGGCCGAGAACAAGTCATTGTGGCGGTAACTCTACCTAGAAGACTGGAGATCCCAAGATCTAGGTTCAAGGAGATCAAACAAAGTCATTAATGACGGTTCAACATTGTCAAATAAAGTTTTAGTCCGTTCTCGTGATGAGACAATGTTCAGTACCAAGGATAAAGCATTAAGGTTTTTTTAATGATTTCTAAATTTGATACGGGGTATATCAAATAGTGTATCTACATGATGGCACGTTTAGGAATCACCTATGTAAGTGTGAAGTGTTAGCCGCTTCAAGGAGAACTTTGTAAGGCCAGTTTTCTACGCACTTATGAAACCAGGCGGTGTTCATGGCTGAAACGAACACAACAATGAAAATCAAAGACGGTTAATGGTTGATTGTGTGACTTATGGTTGTCTAGGTATACACCAAAGATCGACGGTTCAAAGATTTCAAATCTACCGATTGACCGAGTATATCCGACATAAGTTTACTACGGAAAGTTCAAAGGGAAACCTACTTATCCAGATGCGATTAATCCTTGCTTGCAAATCACACAGTTTTTTCATGCATACTTCCGTGATATAGCCATTCCTCATTCATGTGGGGGATTGTTGAGGTTTTGTTTTTAAGATGAAATAGTCTTAAAATGAGGGTGAATGGGAAATGGAGGGAAAATGAAATTTTTGAGTAAAATTTTAAGTTTCCCCCTCTTGACAATGAGACATTGTCCCATATTGGAAGAGGAAAAGATTTTTGGTGGGTATATATATAATTGCTCTTCTTGTAGCTCTTAAAGAGTTAAGAAGAAAGCAAGCCTCGCGCCGTCGTCGTCGCTCGCTCGGCTCGGCTTCGGCTTCGGCTTCGGCTTCGGCTTCGGATTCGGTCAAATGATCGATTGATTGATTAATATTTTGGACCAAATTTATTTGTTAATAGTAAATATTAACGTAAGATTATCCGCATTTGTAACGAATATTTTCCAATCCGTGTATTGACCATTTGGTAGCCGCCTAATGCTCTTCCTACCATGAATGTGCTTGCTCCACAAAGAAGCTAATGCTTGCTCCACCATGGAGGGTGGACGTTTGGACTTTTTCAACACTGGCTGCTATATATATGTGCAGCAGCTGTTGAAGAAAGACACTCAACACTCAACACTCAACACTCAACACACAAGACACAAACTAAAATACTGAAATCGCTCAACAGATTTGGCTATACATTGCACTCCTTCCTCTCAGCATTTCCATACGATTTTCTGAGTCTCTACTCCTTTGTTCTGCATTGTTTTAACTTCAAACAACGCAATTGTAAGTGTGATTTGCTACCGAACTCTGTGTTCACTGAAACACTGGGGTTTGAAGTACCGCTACACCAGTGTGTGATTCGTTCTATCCTGGGAGGAAATAATCCATTACCTTGGGTACTAGGAGGGGATTAAATTCCTTAAGGAAACACTGTGAATTCAGTGGACTCGAATTACTTATTGTTTCGTTACGATAACTTATATTTTGCAGAATTATTATTTATAAATATAACAATATTGGCGGGAATAACACTTATTACCATGTCGATAATTTAATAATTACTGAGTAAACAAATGTATTGAGTTCCTTATTATTTTTGCTGATGCTTCTATCTTTGTTTTTCTTTCTCCCTCTGGCAAACCATTGGCTTAATTTATGTAGTGAGTGCTAGACCTTTCTTCATTCAAGTTTATGCTAGACCTTTCTTCATTCAAGTTTAAGTCTCTCGAACAATATACCATCTTAGTCTAGAGCTTAACAAACTGCGCGCAACTCTACAAGAAGATGCCAACTTGGAAAAAAAGAAGTACAAAATAAAGGAAAGGTGGCACAGATACAGTTTCAAACTTCCATTGCGCCGCTTGATGATGCTGGCCCTGGGAGTGAAATTTACCAGATACCATTAGAAGAATATGAAATGTCATTTTCATGTATCAACTTTTATTATCTGCAATTTCGTATCAATATTATGTTAATCAAAAATAAATGTTTCAGCTTCGACATTATCAGGCCCGTGCTATAACTACCTAGTGTATATAAACCATAAAAAGTCTCGGCTTACAAAGAATGAGAGAGAGATATTATTAATTCTATATCACAAAAAGCAAGTACGGAAGAATGTAATGAAAAGTATTATTCTTTTCATTATATCAAAACTACCAAATTCAAACTCATCAAAGTTCCCCTCAAATTAAAAGGGAGATCACAACTGAAGAAGAAAACAAAAAAGAAGAACTATAATACTCCTAATAAAAGAGTAATAGTTCTAATACAAAAATTCAAAAATCCATTTCAATAATCTGGAAACTCCTTCATACTGGGCATGAAGAACAAGGAATCCGTGTAATTAAAGAGTGATTGAGCTGAGCACAAAAAATTAGCTTGATCAGTAATATCTCCAAAATCATTATGATTATCATTTTCACTATTTGTATCTTTAATTTCACTAACCAACTGGATATTCCCTGCATTATTGTAACTGATGCTGTTATTTTCATCCGACTTAGACTTATTTTCAACATTCGCAAAAACCCCACCTTTAAAATCATTGTTACCATTGTAATCATGGTAATTATTTGGCTCGGACTTAGGCGAAGATGAGAGGTCTTTTTCCGAACGAGAAAAGCCAGTGAGTTTTTGGACTAATGCCATAAAATCACGTGGATGGGTACGAATTATTTTGGGAGAATGAGTGTAAATTATAACTGGATTGCGTTGTTGCTGCTCAAATGATGGTTTCTTGATGTGACAAGAGTCCCTGTTGATCTTCAATGGAGGGCTCATGGTTAGTTAAATTTGTAACTTTATATTATGTAAATCTGGAGAATTTATGTAGTAGTAAAATGCATGTGTTACGTAAATATATAGAAAAGGGAAAGAGTACTAACACATGTGAAAGAGAGAGCTGGATATATGTGAGAGTATAGTGGAAGGTTTGTTGGGAGGATATGGTGTCACAGTGTCAAATTCAGCTGATTCTTAGGGAAAACGAGGTTATTAGTTTAGACCAGGAGACAATATCATGCTCTCCTAGGATTGCTTGTGATAATCTTCTTAATTCAAACGGATAAAATTTATGATGTTTACACCAAGTGAATGAACTTATGATATATGGCTTCATCCACATTTTTATCATTAAACTGTAGCTCTGACGTTATCATTTAACCATAATAAATTAGTATGATTTGAGGTAAATACGGAATGCGCGTTTTTACCATTCAAACGTGGCTTTAAACTCACCAAGCCATTTCTTTTATAGATACTATATAATTGCAAAATTCATACAGAAACTACAAGTTATTTATGAGTACGATAAACTCATTCCCCTTGTGTCTTTAACTAGTCAACTAACTTTTGACATGTAGTATGAATTTATATGTAAAAGTTTACTAAATTTTGTAATAATTATTAGATTTTGACATGGAGTATAGTGTATTTGTCTCTTTTCGTCTTCTTGAGCCGAGGGTCATTCGGAAACAACCTCTCTACTCCCTCGGGGTAGGGGTAAGGTCTGCGTACTCACTAGTCACTACCCTCCTCAGACCGCCCTTGTGGGATTTCAGTTAATTGTTGTTGAACCCATAATTTTAATAATACAATGAATTCAGTGCTAAAAATTTTAAAAGCTGGACCCATAAAATTTAAATTCTGAATCTGCCTCTGATCAACAATTACATGTGTTTGGCTACATCTTTTCGGCAGATCGATTTATTATGAAATCCAGGTCCTTGAAACTCACGATTTTGTCTTCAACCCTTGATGTGCTGTGAGAAAATGTCCAAACTAAATTAAACCCAACGATCAAGAGAGGACGGACCCACAAAACTAACCCGTCAATTTGAAATTCAAATTCGAGATTTGGCTTGGAAGGTATCGGGAAAGATTTAGTGGGCGTTTGGACATGAGAATTGTAAAATTCCGAAAAAAATGTGAAAAAAAAATTCAAGTGAAAATGGTATTTGAAAACTAGAGTTGTGTTTGGACATGAATATAGTTTTGGGTTGTTTTGAAGTTTTGTTAATGATCTGAATGAAAATTTTGAAAAACAAGTAAATTTTCAAAAAAAATCCAAAATCCATCTTCAAATGAAAATTTATGACCAAACACTGATTTCGAAAAAAAGTGAAAAAAATTCGAAAAAAAAGTGAAATTTTTCTTACGTCCAAACCGGCTCTTAGAAAGGAATATATCCAGCTTTAAGAAAGCAAGGTCCATTATATGTACTCCCCATTAGATCATTTAACAAAATTGATTAAGTAATACTCACTCTACTCTTCAATCTTCATGCTACGAGCGAACTACTAAACCATTTTTGTTACTTTTCGAGGACATTGGATAAAATTGGAACTATTTTTGTTACTTTTCGAGGACATTGGATAAAATTGAAACTAAACCATTATAAGGTTTCGGTCTTAAAACTGAAGAAAAATAACAGCTGAGAGAGATTGCGATAATCAGAACAGAGTCTAATTATATTTAAAAAAATCCATAAATTTCTTAATTCTCGGTAACTATAAAGCTAACAACATTAGAATTTCACACCGTGGTCATTAGTTCAAATCAATAGATGTTCTTGTAATCAGCTGCTTGCCAAAGCCCACCACAAGGCAACGCATACCATGAATAAGGATTTCCTCTCAGCAGTGTAGATGGACTACCAAAGCTTTTCCTCCTTTTCCTTTGATTTTTAGAATATAGCCAACAACAAAAGCATATCACCCTGCCTGTACATCGCTCATGTAGAGTTTGACATTACATCAAAATAGCCAGAACAAAATATATGGAAATTTAAAAAGATCAAATCAAATGAAATGGAAGATTTCAAGATCTGAAAATTGCTTCTTTTTTTTTGGTGCCGGCATTGTTAAGCTATGTGATCGAACACATTTAACCTAGGCGATCACCTCTGGCTAAGGCATTGTACTCAGAATTGGAACTGAAGTTGCAAACTTAGTACGATTCAGTCATCTATGTACCTCCACAAGTCTTAGAGATAAAGTCCTAAATCAGGCAACCATTATCTACGTGGTCTTTGGCTCCGATCTTCTTCATCTCTTCCATCACGGTGGAGGCGAGCTCGTTTGTCCCAGTCCCTGCTATCTCTTTTTTCTGCATGATAAGATTCAGATTCATATCTTTTTTCTCTTCTTTCATCTCTCCTATTATCATATCCCTTTGAGGTCGGTACACCATCATGCTTTCTTGATTTTCTCTCAGTATCTTCCCCTGAGTTCCCTACATCATCATACCTCCTAGATCTTCTCTCCACATGTGACCTATCCAGATCTTCTTTGTAATTACCATCCTTTCCTTTTAGCTCTGACCTGTGCTGCTCGATATCTATCTTATAATGATCTCTTGCACTCAAATCTCTCTGCTCGTAGTGCCTTTCTACATCACTGATTCTTGCTTTAGAATTTCTTGGATCTTTATCAGAGACTTTGACCTTTTCCTGGTGATCAGGCCGTGGAGGCCGACTCAATTGCCCAAATTTCTTATCCTTCTTAGAATCCTCAAACCCGTCATGCGACCATCTCTTAGATTGTCGATCTTCCTCAGCACCCCAGCCTGTGTTTGCAGCTCTCTAAAGACAAAAAGAAAAGGATTATATACCCTAAAAAAATAAAATACGAACTTCAGATCTTTGAATTATAGAAAGCTGAAAACTCCAAATGGAGAAACAGGGTCAATAGATTAAAAAAACACGATAAGAAAGGAAAGTTCTGCTTTTTCCTGTTTCATTTTTATTGGAAACTCATATGATCGCATTAGTTAGTCAGGTTTAAAAGAATCTGCAGACAATTTTGGCAAAAAGGACGCTGCTTCTCCGCCTCCTTGAGAAGTGACTAAAATTGAATATCTACCTACTGAAAAAAAAAAAATGGATATCCCCGGCCAATAGAGAAATCAGAAATGATTAATTTATGAGCACAAACTATCCAACCCACCCCCATCTCGGAATCTTTTCCTTCTATCAGGCTCTCAGAACCATGCTAAGTTCTCAGGACTCCCCCCCCCCCCACACACACACACACAGACAGACACACCCTCAAACCGTAATCGTTCTTCATGCCAAGGTAGTTGGGTTTATGGATTAGCTATTGGAAGAACATGGTGGAATAGTTAAGTAATATAGATATGGGCATATGGTCTTCTAGCAGCTAAGCTATTTATTTGTCCATGATGACTTTGCAAAAGTCATACTGGATTTACTCAAACACTTTCCTGGTAAATCACAAAAAAAAAAAAAAAAAAAGTTTAACAGTACTGTCAGATCAGTTTTGTTAAAGGCTCGCCTGAGCTAGGCGTAGCACAGGAGTGAAAGTTTGCCTCGCTTAGGTGGCGTTTGAGTGCAGGCATGCACCTCATATTACCCATGGGTCATCTTAAAGAGGACTGCACTAAATTATGAATATAGTTGGCAAAATGGAATATTAATTAGTAAAGATACATTATGAATGAATATGCTAACAATTAGTAATACAAAATTACAAACCTATAAGAAATATAGACATAAAAGTCGAATTAGAAACTTAAACTACACTTTGTATCTGAATCAGAAATTTAAATTTGGCCAAATATATATACGGCCCCTTAAATTGTGCCTATTCACAAATGCTGAGGTGGCAAAGTGGGTATATCACACTTCTTTTTGAGAACGTGGATAAAAAATATTGAGTGCCAATTGAAGATTAGGCTATAATTTTTCTTCCATCTCCTTTATCTGGCTTCTCTGCAGATATCACCCCACCACGCCACCTCCATAGCCACTGTCTTCATCACCACCTCATTCCCATCTCCACCGTTTTGGCCAATTCCTCCACATGTACTTTCACAGCATAAGCACCTCCATCTCCCACTGAACTATCACTGTGAAAATCACTCCGAACTCCACCACCTCTCCACCATTAGAAACAAAACTTCGCATCATAATATCAAAGCTCCACAACTTCTTCAAACAATTCCAGACCAGATACACCCAAATTCGCAATCTCAAGCTGGTAATTTATAAATTTCTCATTAAAGAAGAAATCAAAACACCAACATAATAATACCCAGATGAAATTGAAAATGAAAAATAAAAATAACAGAGGATAAAGAATTGAAATAGAGGATAAATTTCTTCAAGGGTTGGCGTCTTATTTTGGGACAAAAAAACTTCTTGGGAAGTTCCACCGGAAAAGTAGCCAGTAAGACTCCATTAATGGAGTATGATCATGGCTTTAAAACAAATGACATTGATGGGCTTTCGCCGGAGGAACCAGAGGGGTCAACGGCACCGATGTGGAACTTCACCTACTGTCGTTCTCTTAGACAAATAATAGAAAAAAATGGTTAAAAGAGAGTTTACTGGTGAGAGAAATGTGACAGAGAAAGGGGCAGAGTGATGATTAGGAGGGGTTCATTTAGAGAAGAAGACGATGGGAGAGGCAAGGTGGAGAAGGAAAAAAGTTTATATTTTTTGGGGGGTATATTGTTAATATATTATTTGGGTTAAATATAGGTGTTGTTATTTGATTTGTTTGTTTTTTGCCATGTCATCACGTTTGATTTCACGCTGTTACTTTTGTTTACTGGTGGTTAGATGATGGCCTAATAGGCACAGTTTATGTTGGGATTAAGTGTTTAATAGGAAACAGTTTAAGTTGAGGTGTCAAAATGGAATTTGGAGCCAAATTTAAGGGGCACTCTATGTATTTCAGTTAAATTTTTCATTTCCTTTATTCATATAATTAATGTTTGTAGTTACATATATACTTTCAGTTTTCTTCAATTGTATCTTTTTTAAAGAAGTACTCACTTCAGCTGAGCTTTGCGCTTAAAGACCCAATAGGTCTTGACGCTTTTAATGTGGTTGAACTCAGACATTCTCAAATTCTAGGCCTCAAAGTGGAGTGTATATCCCATAGTTAAACATGGCTAGAACTCCAGCAAAACAAGCAATGCATCAGAGTTTACTGGAAATCAAAGGTGATACTCTGATATCTGAGGTTGTATATAGAAAATGGATAATCCAACCCATCAGGACAGAAGTTTTTCCCATCACTAAATTCAAGTATTATTTTTCACCGCTTTCTTCCTTCCAACTCCACATTCTCATCTGAGCAGTAATTTATGGCACATGGTTAAGTTAAAGCTGCGTCTGCTGTCTTTTTTCTGGATTTGGGGGGGGGGGGGTTAAAAGTAATTTTATTAATGAGCACCACTAAAGGCAAATCTTTTTTCAGCCTTCTTGAATTTTTATGAAGAGAAACATAGAGCGAGATTTATTTTCTTCTAGCAAATGCCAAAGAAATATTTCATTACAGAATGCAAACAAGAGCAAGGAGATGTCGCAAATGAAAGAAAACTGGATCAGCAAAACAAAGAGAGATTTTTCTTTGTACAAAGATAGGTCAAAAACACTAACCTATCCTACAAACAACACAAAAACAATAACAACGAGAAAAAACAACATAAAAACAATTTCATAAGCTAAAATGTCTCCCAGGAAATTGTTAATCTCGGAACAATTATAGCGGCACACTCAAGAGAGCTTGTCAACTTACAGCCTCAACACGTAGGGGCTTTGAAAACACTGCAACACACACTTCTGCCACACATAACATCCCACTGAGTGCTTGGTAAACTTTAGGGTATTTCCAGCTATAAGAAGGTTTCTGGTAGAGATTCTACAGCGCATATAAGACTAAACAAATCTTTTAACTTTTGCGAGAATGCTTCCAAATGAAAGAAGCTAAGAGAAGTCTAGAGGTTTTTAAACAAACTTAGGGTTTTGGAACATCTGAAACTTCAGAGATTAAGAATAATTTCTATGTTCAGAAAAAATAATCCCAATGGTCAACAATAACAAAAAGCTTGGACAGTCATTCCTTAACATATCTTTTGGACAGTTGGATTGCGAGGAACCATAGATGTGTTGAAGATAGAATTTTATTGTTATCTTTTGTAAAATTCAAATACCTACAGTATAAGTAATTCGTGTGATGTAAAGCTTGTAGATGATCCTGTAAAGATAGTGGAAGTCATTGACTATATTCCTAAGGGAAGGAATTCCAGTCATGCTTGTACCAAGGTACCATGTTCTTGGTGCTTCCTAAGATTCACATTACTTAACCAAAAACCGAAAAAGATTACAGTATACAAAAAAATTAGCAGCAGTAAAGGCCTAAGATCGTAAGATAGATAGCTGGATTTCCTAATGAGCTAATGAGATAAACCCCTGATTATGGAATTGAGCTAATGAGACAAACCCCTGATTATGGAACGAAAGGCAGAGAACTATCTTTCCTTTCCTTTTTTTATAACGGTGGTGTCTTGGGCAGCTAGTGCTGGCCTCGATTATACCACCGGGTACCTGTTACCTCTAACCAGCAAAGGTACTAGACTATCGGGTAACTCTGCCTACTAAAATTTAGGCATCACTTAACATTTTTTGCCTCTGCTTGAATTAGAATCTTGGTCTCCCATAGTTTTCCTTCCACTTCATTGACCGCTATCCACACCCTTTGGTGCAGAAAGACAGATAACTCTCAATTCCACATTCATCAGATTGCTCAAGAAATATGTGAAAGTATGAGTACGGGAGTTTCAGTACATTGCATAACTGAAGTTCGATAAACATGGGGATGTTACCACCTAAATGCTACGATATCTAGAATCACAAATCTGAAGAGATTTTCGATCATATTCTCCCAGTACACATGTCAAAGTCAAAACAGTTTGATATATGAGTGTGTATTCCATCCCTAATGTTCACTCATACGCTTAGAGGAGCCATTGCAACCGATACATCCAGCCAACAGCATATGGCTAGCTATTTCCATTGAACTCAATTTACACAAACTAAACTGCAAGCAACAAGCATTGTACAAATTCAGAAGTAACGACACTTCCCAAACTACTGTAACAACACAAAATAAAATCATAATAACATTATAAAGGAGATGACAGATAAAGAAATAAGAGGATATACAAGAACAAAAGGGAATACTAAGAAAGAACCTGCTCATCGTGAGAGAATTTGCACGCAGCTCCCCGGTTGCATTCACCCTTCTGGAAAGCACGGCAGACTCCTCGCTCCTCCCTCTTTTTCCTCTCTGTCTCTTCATCCTCTTCTTCTTTCTTTTTGTAATTGGTAACGTGGTCTACTCTGATTATTCTCCCCAAAATTTGTGCACCATTTAGATTATCTGCAAGTCCAATACCAAAAAAGTGCGTTAGATAGTCAAAATATGTTGAACTATGTGATCTTATACAAAAGCTTAGCAGTTAAAGAAATGACACTTTTTATCACTTATATTAGCACTGGAAATTCTTTTTAACATCGAAGCTTTAAAATGAGAGAAAGAGAGAGATGGAGACATACCCACAGCAAGAGTTGTGCTCCTTTGATCCTCATATGCAAGAAAGGCGAAACCTTTTGACTTCCCAGTACCTTTATCTCTAACGAGATTAACATCAACAACCTCTCCGTACCTAATTAACATCAAAGAATCGAAGAGACATTCTATTATTAGATGAAAGCAAAGTGGCAAAGCATGAGTACTAAGAGTTCAGAGCTGTAACAAGACTTACTGAGCAAAAACGGCAAGGAGATCTCCTTCAGTGAGGTCAAAAGGTATGCCGCCAACGAATATGTAAGCTGAGTCTTTGTATTTGGCATGCCAGGATGCTTCATCTGAGATCCCCAAAGATGCTTCTTTTGCATTAATATTCTGAATACGCTTCACTAGCGTCAACGGATTCATCGCAGTATTCCAATTCCTCAAACCCTAAGGGATCCTTTGGTTCAGAGAAAAGTTAAGTACAGGTTACCAATGCAGAAAGTGTAATTGTAATTGCAATGCGGGATTTATAATACAGAGATTATGTAAAGCCATTATGTGAGAAAGCGTAAAGATATATTGATAGAATAACGAGCATGAACTGGTAAAGAAATAAAAACGTCAATTCATTGATTGAAAACTCATCAACCAAAAGTTTACGTTTTTCAAGTTCAATTAATTAAACAGAAGAGTTGGAGCAAAGAAAGGAAAAATAGAAACCCTAGGTTTTTTATTTAAAGAATCTAAGCTCCAGGTAAGAACTGTGGCTGCTGGGAGAAGAAGATACCTCTTATCGACGGCGTGATTTTGGCTTTTTTGTCAAAAACAGAAGCTGAGCAGCAGAATGGCTTCCTTCTTGTTAATCCGCGGGGTTCTTGAGTAGCTTTTGTCGAGAAAAAGACGAAAGGGCAAAGAGAAGTAAGTAAGGAAGGCTAAATCTAATCTATATCTATACTATAATTCAATTATATTATTTAGTAATATTTAATTTATGTAAAAAAAATTAAAAAAACTTATTAATTCACATGTAAAACACGCGCAAAACGCGTACCCTAAGACTAGTCTATATAAATTTATATAAATATTATTAGAAGGAGACGAAACTAACTAGTCTTACATACGCGCTTGCGCGACTACCCTATTTCAGTGAATATATAATTTTAAAAAATAATATAACTATTATTAAATAAAATATTTGAATTATTGAACAAAAATTAAAAAAAATTAGCTCTTAATAATGAATGTTGATCCAATTTAGCTAGTTCACTAAATAAAGAAATCTTGTCCAATAAAAGTCTCTTATGCCATATTCTGAACCTTGGGAATATATTATGAAAATTATTATTATTTTGTTACCTAATACTGAAAATAAGTAACAAATTAATACTATAATATAACTAATTTTGCTCAACTTTTTAATTTCTGCCACCGCTAGTGCTCTCCTTATGGAAACAAATTTGTGTAACTTAAGAGTTTGATCAACTTGAAAAATAACTTTACTAATATGAGATCTTGAAAAAGAATTAAATTGGATTCTTTTGCTAATTAATCAATTCAAAGATTTGATTATTTATTCTTAACATTAAAAGAATAATTTATTTACTTTTTGCATTGGAAATTTTTAATTTTATAATAATAGTGAAAATGTAGATAATTTTTTATCTTCTTATGTAATATTTACAAAATATATTTAATAATTAAAATATTTCTTAAGTATAAACATCTCACTATCCTTTAAAATTCTAAGTTATTACCTATAAAAAGAATAAATGACTAAACATATTTCGAAGGGAATTGTCGTAAGAAAATAAAAGGAAAATAAAACATATTACTAGTTCTCCCAGACTATATTTATTTTGAAATTCTAAATATTAAACTTTCTACTAATTTTAAAAGGAAAGATTTCATAACCAAAATTTTAGTTATGAGTCTTATATATTTCAAATAAGAAAATATTTAATAAATAATATTTTATTTAATTTGAAAGTTCTACATATTAGAAAAATATTTAAATTATTATTTTGTCCAACGTGAACTCCATTTAAAAAGGTAAAAAAGGCGAACGACATTTCGCTAAGGACCTTTGTACTTTTAATATAATGTAGATTATTAACTAATAACTATTTCAACCATAAAACATAACTAGAAAAAGCCACATATAACTTATTTTTTAATTTATTAATAATAAATAACTAAATCAAAATATTTGAAATTTTACTATATAACAATTAAAAATATTATTAATAAATTTAAATAATTTAAATAATTTCGAGTATGAATTTAAAATAAAAAATATTTATATCAAGATCAAAATATTGGAAATTTTACTATATAATACTTATAAATATTATTAATAAATTTATATAATTTTAATAATTTCGAGTATTAATTTAAAATAAAATAATCTATATATTCCTATCTATCTACAACTAAAAGTAGAAGAAAAAGTAATCTCATTAAGCCAAGTGGTATAACTACAAAAAGTTAAGTGGCATTGTTAAGACAAAATAAACTACCTTTCTAACCAAAAAATATTTTTAATTTTTAATTTTTAATTAATTGGTTACTCTATTTGAATTAGTAAATATAAATATCTTATAATTATCTATAATAAAAAACAAAAATATTTTTAAAAAACTACCTATTCAAATTAAGAGAGAGAAGTAAAATAATTATATGATGTCAAGTGGCATAACCATAAGACGACAAGTGTAATATTGGGTATATCGTATTGACAAATAAAATGACAATTCAAATATATTAAAGCAATACGATCTAATATGTTCAAACAATCCCGATCACAATTTAATTTAATTAATAATTTTTAATACTGATTGTGCATCGCGCGGGTACGACTACTAGTTTATTTTCAAAAATGGAGTATAAATATAAACAAAAAATCGCTTCTACATGGGTAAATTAGGCCCTTCTCCGTAGTTGAAACTTGAAACCAAGTAACGAACGAATCGGTTCCATTCACCATTGCTGGGCTGTTAAAAGAAGTTAAGCCCAACGATCTAGACAGGACCAGCCCATAGGATAATCTAACTTTAACAAAGGGATCTTTACACAAATAGGCGATCAAAGTCACTGTTTACTTTTTCTAGCAAGTATATATAAATTATACAATAATTATATACAAACATGTATTATACATGGATTATAAGTATAATATATATCCGCTCGCTATTTTAAGTTTAAACGCTTGGGTAGACGACTATTTAAGTTAATTCAAGGTCCATTTATCTTTATTCCCGTTACCTCATTTAATAAGGACTAAACCATTTTCAGGTTTCCGTTGAGTAGATTGTAGAAAAATAACAGTTGTAAGGGGTTGTTTGGTTCGGAGATAAATTATGCATAGATTAGTTATACAAGAATTAGTTATGCAGGAAATAAATTAGGCAAGCATTGAGTTATGCATGAATTAAGTTATACGGGGATTAAGAAATCATATGACTGAATATCTTGTTCAGTATTCTTTTTCACATAGGTTTCTTTTTTGGGTAATGTATTATTTCACATAGGTATTATTTATTAGGAGAGTATTGTGTGACACGAAAAGAAATAGTAACAAAAAATGTCAATCGGCCACCTAATTGTGAAAAAGAATAGTTTCTCACGACTTAAAACTTTCAATTTACTAATTAAAAGTGGCGGTTATTGAAATTTGATCTAGTAATAATTCGGAAAGTGAGCTCTTGACTACACTATTAGAAACCACAAAGCAGTAGTTGATTGTTCCTAGTAGTTAGAAAAAGGAAAGAGATTTTATGCATAAAATGAAAGGGTATATGAAAAAAACCTAATCAAACATTGTATAAGTTGTGCAAGATTTTATACGGAAATCAAAATACCAATCAAACATTGTATAAGTTATGCACTTTATACGGATATTAAAATACCAACCAAACATTATATTAAATTATACTGGATTCTATACATGAATTAATGTATAAGGAAGGCAAATCAAATGACTCATAAGAGAATATAATAAACACGTGCATTTCCGAGTCTAGTTACATAAGAGGTTTTCAATAATAAGTTTCTTAGTTCTTGATAACTATAAGCTCAAAACATTAGAATCACATAGTTGAAATGTTTTGAAATCAGCGGCTTTTCAATTCTTCTTTTTTTGACTACGTATTCAGGTAAAACAATGTATGAACAATAGGAAAGAATATAGTATACAAAAGCAATAAAAGACAAACGAGTGGTTGGCTTGCGGTTTAATTATCTGCTATAGCAATTGCTTTCGGGACTGAAACTAGAAAGGTAATGTAGGTCATGATCTCCATATTCACCATTTATTGCCCCTAGCTGGTGTGATTGCAACTTTCCATCAGCATCATTGATCACTAACTGTTCGAGCTTCCTTAATTGGTTTCACGAGTCATAATTAATCACTGATATTATTGATTCAACAAAAGGAGGGAAATGTTATCTCAACCTTACAATTCAAAAATATCAGTGTGTCTCCTACTCCTACCGATACGTAAATTAATAAAAAATTATCTAACTTCCGCAAATAATAATACTGTCATATAATGATATAAAATGGGAAGGAGTAGTACTTTCAATACTTACACTCGGTAGTCGTTGGTCATGTATCATATGCATGGTGTACGATTTAAGTATTATATACTGTATAATAAATTTTATACATCATTATGTGTAATTTAACATGTTAATTGTTATTAATTTATTCTAAAAGGTTATCAATTACCACTATTAAATAAAGCTTCTTGTAATTAACTTTTAAATGATTTGATTACGTAAATATTTTTTATATAAAAAATTGTGGTATGTATACACGTGCAGAGACTGTTTTGTGGTATGTATACACGTGCAGGAAGGAATAAAAACTTGTAGCATGACACTTCTTTTGTCTTAAGTCGCATTCTCATTCAAACTATGGTGGGGTTACATTTGTTTATTCCTTCCTAGTCTGATGTTCCCAACTCAATTTCACCGTCTGTATTAATCATAGATAAACAAGACTTAAATGGAAACCAATTAAGAAAAAATTAAACACGTCTTCCTTCTCCCCAATGCCTCATTCTATTGATATAAACTTAGCTCGCACAATCAACTATATGATTCCCAAAAGCTAAGAAATTACTTATTATGAATCGGATAAAGTAACAAATAATATGTTTTACTCTTCTGGTGTTCGTCATTAACCTGGTTTATTATTCATAAAAAAATTATCTCATAAGATATTTACATTAAAGCATAATTATTTTGTTATGGCTAAATAATTTAATAAAACAAAAATATATCTTAATTAACCTTGGTTAAGTAAGAGAAATATATATACAATATAATTACATGTAATATATTTATTACTTAATTTATGTACATACTCGATGTGAATAAATTTCGCGTTAATCCAAATACTTTTTTGAATTCCATTCTTTTGTAGAAGCTAGCATGCTAGTATTAATTGTAAGGTACAATTAATGGAACGGATTTTCGTATGAGCTGACAGAATAGTATTAGTTGTAGTTACATAAGCAGACAATAATCTTGAACAAAGGCAGAGGAATGTATTATGAGTTTCTTGGTGATAGATCAGAAGTTCTCGACGATGCTAATTGAGGTGGTCCTGAAACTAGTACACCTGGTAAAGAGTAACTACTCCAACATGAGATTTGAGGTACCCTTTTTCTTACTTTAATTGTTTTATTTTTTGCTGCAGTTTAAGAATTATCTTGCATAATTAATTGAAGATAAAGAGTTCCAGAATTATATTGTTAGTCCAAAATTCATGTGGGATTTTTTTGTTTTCCTTAATTTCCGACTTTGTATCCTACAGAAGGAATCGAGGAAATATCAAAGTTATTCTAGTAGCTAGGTTTCTTTTAATTTTCTATTCCCCCATTTTCTAGAAGATGACCTTTTACTAGATAACTAGATAATCTGCCATTAATCTGAGAATACGTGGTAAATATGCATTAATTAAAGCATCATTATAAGAATAGTAAAAGAAACCCCGTTGAGAATAATTAATTATTTGACCAAATGTGAACGCCAATTTGCCAACCTTCCTCGACTTGCAATGTCAAAAGGTTTCTGGATGCAATATATAAATTTCTGAAAACTAATGAGATCATGCATTGCTCATGTCTTATGTTGGACATGACGTATCCGTACGTAAAAAAAGTAAAAAAAAAACGACGATAACTTCTGTCAAATCATATACTCCTACTATGAAATAAAAAGACAAAGAGGGAAAGGGAAAGAAACAGAAATGAATGACATTACAGTCAGTATTTTGTTTAATAAGGTTTTAAGAATAATGAAGGAAAAATTAGAAGGAAAAATAATATGCAGGAATGTGGTGACACGGGATCCCTATATTGGAATCGAATTCTAAAAATAAAAAATAAAAGTCTACCAAGGAGCATTTTCTATGAAATTTATAAGATTCGAATTTGAATTAATCGAATCATTAAATGTTGAGTACCAAATAAAATGTGACAACAGGTGGTCTATAATTTTTATCATCAAAATTTTCTTTTAGGCATCATAATAAAACAATAAAAAGAAAGTACACTCTTTTATTCTTCAAGTCAACCAAATCTTTACAAAAAAAAAAGGAGAATAGAATCAATTCTGCGAACCTTCGCACCAATTGTATTCTTGTGTTGGATCTTTTGAACTTACCACGAACACCTCGGTCCTAAGTTTCCATTTAGAGGAAATTAAAAGAACTTTTAAAAGATAATACCGTGCTTAAACAGTAAATTCAGTTTAATGTTCACAGCAGCTTAACGAAATAATATATAATAATCTCGACACTTTCGACTTAATATATAATATATAATGTTAATAATTAAAGTGCCCCACTTGCTAAAGGACAAAAGTGTCTGTCGGGCATGAACCTTATAGGTGGATAATAAGCACATACTATAATTTTGCTAAATTGAAGCATCTTGCTTTTTATATGCGCATCTAACTACAAAGTTGTGGAATTAAATTCTACACGTTTTGTCTTTATCACACCGCAATATATTATTTATTTTTTCATGGTAGCATAAGAGATAGCTTCGCTCAATTGAATGTATACATCTTTTAGTTAACTTATATAAATACAAGTACGTGCAACAATAATTGTAATTTACACCCAACCTACAATACCGAGAATATACTGAGTTTTTCTCTTTTGGAATATAGGATTTTATTGCAAACTACTAGTGTATAGGCCAAAATTCGTCCCTAGAAAATTTAGCGTAATATGGCATTAAGGAAAGAGTCGGTCGAGCTCGCCCAAAATGCAACAAAGTCATTGGCCGAGATGCTGACATGAGTCGTAATCGAGATGTCGACAGAAGTCGTAGTCGAAATGTCAACAAGGGTCGAGGTCGAGATTGACTATTAATGATAAGACTTGTAACGGCTAATTTGTTAGGATAGGATATTAAGAAAAAAATATTCTAGTGGATATTCCCTTAATTTCTACTATTAAAGTTTCCTAGGAAAAGATATCATATATATAGAAAGAAAGACAATGATAGGGGCATGTAATATTCATTTTGATAAGAACCATTTTGAGAAGAAGATTCTCTCTCTTGCAAGTACAAAGACTACCTTTTGATAAAGATTATTGTTCATATTATTCCCACCTTTCCACCATATCCGAGGATTGTTCATACGAATCTTGGACCTACCGGTCACTCATCATTGTCAGGAGAAACATTTATTCAACTCATCCATTATTGGGTGAATCATTCTCCTTGTTTATTTAAATGTCATTTATTGCCATTTACTATTACTTATATCTCCATCAATGTTTATGCTTTTAGAATATTCCGCATTTGTTGTCATCAACTATTTACGAGATCCGTCCCCACCTACTGCGTATTTTAGAGATTAGTATCTAGAGTTATTATCCTTAACTAGATTTAACCCTTTATTATATAAATTAAATTGTTTAACCGGAAATTATGCTTTTTGGTCAAACAATTTGGCGTCGTCTGTAAGGATTTTCTAGCTAAATCTTTTAGTTTCTTTTAGATCTACAACCGACACTGGTTACTGATAAAATAAAATAAAAAGAACCTTCTTCTCTCTACATGCATAGATCTAAAATGTCAGGTAACAGAGAAGAAAGAACGAGAATAATGAGTGACCTCCCAACCAACCTCATGGACATCGTCCATGAAAGCTCTAAAGCAGTGGACGAGGACACAACGCCCAATGCCTCTCCTAGGCGAGGTAGATCACCCCCTCCCCACTGCAACATCACAAAATCCCTTGGCAAGACAACCTCCACATCTGTGGGAGAGGAGATACCACCATCGATAAAGAAGCTCCTTGAGTCTTGGCTAACTGATACAGTGACCAACGTCCTCTATAAGCCCATTCAGGATGCGACCGTAGCAAAGGCGAGAACTTGTGCTACATCACCAGTGGACGAGCAACATGATAACCCCCCCTCACGACGCCGACAGGTATTACTCACAATGTTGTTAACAATGCAGGCGACGACGCTCTCACAACCATTCTAAAAAGGATGGAGGAAATGGAAAACGAGAACAAGACACTTCGGGATCAAATGAGAGAGAACCGAGAAAGGGTCGATAAAATACTGGGCGCTCCTAAGTTATTGCCGAAGAGAGATGCGAGTCAGTTTGTCGAGCAGCCGTACAGTGATAGCGTTGCCCCACATGTCATACCAAAGACTTTTAAAATGTCGTTTTATCTCAAAATATACGATGGCACGACTAACCCCGAGGATCATGTGACCCATTACGTCACCGCCGTGAAAGGCAATGACCTTGCCAAAGAACAAGTATCATCCATTCTGGTAAAAAAATTCGGCGAAACCCTCACGGGAGGTGCATTAACATGGTACTCGCAACTGTCAGCACGTCCATCGAAACCTTTGAGGAAATGGACGATAAGTTCGTGACGGCCCATGCCGGGGCCAAGAAGGCCGAGGCAAGAGTGAATAACATCTTTGTTATCAAACAATCCCCGAGAGAAGGACTGAGGGACTTCCTCGCCCGTTTTAACCGAGTAAGAATGACCTTACCCAATGCATAAGAAGGAATGGCGATAACTGCTTTTCAAAACGGGCTGAACAGAAATGGTTCAAGGGCGACAAGAAAATTATTAAGCCGACTTATGAAATATCCCCCAACGACCTGGGACGAAATACATAATGCGTACTATGCCGAAGTCCGAGCAGACGAAAATGACTTCAATGGGCCGACTCATCGACTAACCTCAGTACAAGCGGAATCCAAAAAAGATCGGAGAAGTGATATCAGAAGAGATCCAGAGGCCTTACGGCCAAATCGGGAATGTCATCTCCCATATGTAAGAACTACCGTTGTATACTCATCTCGCCATGAAGAAGGCCCACCTCGGTCAAGAACATGGACTCATCGGAATGAGAGAGGTATGCCCCCTTTACTATCCGCTCATAATTTTTGCGTGTCACCTATAGAGATCGTTTACGCCTTGGAGAAGCTCGGACCAAAGGTAAAGTGGCCACAAAAGATGAAGTCGGACTCGAATACCAAAACATTAGACGCCCTCTACGAGTTCCACTAAGAGCGAGGGGACAGAACCGAAGATTGTATCGCCCTAAGATAGGAGGTCGTAAACATGCTGCGACAGGGACACCTCAAAGAATTGTTGAGCGATCGGGGAAGGACCAACTTTGCTAGGGGACACGAACAACATCAAGGGGCGCCGAAGCCGCCCTCGCTGGCCCGCACCATCCACATGATCATCGGTGGCGTGGACGATGCTTCCATTAATAGCGTGAAGTTCACCACATCCCACAAGCTCAAACGGTCGATCACCCACGAACAGTATGATGAACTCGAAGAAAGTGTCATCTTCGATAAGTCAGATACCAACGGTTTGTCATTCCCTCACATTGACGCTCTCGTAATTGCTTTACGAATTTCAGATACCGACGTGATACAAATTATGGTAGATGATGGGAGTGGCTCATATATTATCCATCCTCGAGTACTCACACAAATTAAACTCGAGGATAATATAGTACCACGCTGCATCACACTGACAAGCTTTAACAATGCAGTTGAACGAACATTCGGTGAGATCACACTCCCCGTTATGGCGGGTGGCGTCACTCTGGAGACCACATTCCACATCATGGACCACGACACGACATACAATGCTATAATAAAGCGATTATGGATACCCACATTGGGAGCTATTCCCTCCAGCTTGTACCAAGTCATCAAATTCCCAACTCCATAGGACATATTCAGCATACGCGGGGAGCAACGCACATCCCAAGAGTGCTACCGCATCGTCCTAGACTGCACGACCACCCAATAATTGAGAGATAAAGAGAAAGAGGCATATCAATCAACAGGGTCGAGGTCGATAAGCGATGACAGTGATGACATCATCAAAGACCCTGACTCGGTCGAGGCCACAGGATCGACCGTAGAGAACCTCAACCTCGTCCAATTAGACAGCAAACGACCACAACAGGAAAGCTTACATTGGCTGTAAACTTCAAGAATCGGGTAAATTTTGTGATTTTTTAACTGTTAACGCGGACTTGTTTGCTTTTAGATATGCAGATATACCAGGTATCCCAAAGGAGATCTCCACACACAAATTAAATGTCGATCCACTCTACCCCCCGGTGAGGTAGGCTCAACAAAAGTTCAACTCTGCAGCCAATGACGCAGTGCGCGAAGAAGTGGAAAAATTATTGGAAAACGATTCTGTCAGGGAGTCAAAGTACCCCCAATGGGTCGCCAACGTGGTCATGATGAAAAAAAAAGAACGGCAAGTGGCGGATGTGTGTAGATTTCACCGACCTGAACAAAGCTTGCCCAAGGATTCGGTCCCATTACCTCATATCGACTAGCTCGTCGACACAACAGCCGGGCACGAGCTGCTAAGTTTCTTGGATGCCTACTCGGGCTACAACCAGATCCTTATGGAGGAAGAGGACTAGGAAAAGACCACCTTCATCACCCACCAGGGAACGTACTGCTACAAGGTCATGCCTTTCGGATTAAAAATGCAGGGGCAACTCACCAAAGGCTGGTGACGAAGATGTTCAAAGAACAACTCGAAAAAATGATGGAGGTATACATCGACGACATGCTGGTCAAATCTAGAAGGAAAGAAGATCACATCGACCACTTAAGATAAGCCTTCGGCATACTCAGACAATACGACATGAAATTGAACCTTGAAAAATATGCATTAGGCATGGCCTTAGGAAAATTCTTGGGTTTCCTAGTGTGGCAGTGGGGTATCGAGGTAAATCCCGACCAAATCAAGGCCATCGATGGGATACCACAATACTTGACCACCAAAAAGCAGGTCCAGAAGCTGACTGGTCGTATCGCCGCCCTTTTGAGGTTCATCTCACGATTCTCCGATAGGTGCCACAAGTTCTTCGGCGTACTCAAAAAGGGAACGACCTCCAATGGACCCCTGAATGCTTCCAAGCCCTGAAGAAGTTGAAAGTGTACTTGTCCTCACCATCGTTGCTCTCAAAATCGAAACCAGGACAGTCCCTCCTCGTCTACCTCGTCGTGTATGAAGTAGTTGTGAGCGCAGTCTTAGTCCAAAAAAATAAAGGTACGCAATCTCCCATCTATTACAATAGCAAGACACTAGTCTACGCCAAGACCAGTTACCCCCATCTTGAAAAATTGGCTCTGGCCTTACGTAGCTTCACGAAAGCTTAGACCGTATTTCCAATGCCATCCTATCTCGGTCGTCACGACTTTCCCCTTAAGAAGCATTTTACACAAACCCGAACTATCGGGCAAATTGGCTAAATCGGCCATCAAACTAAGCGAGCACAATATTACTTATCGATCGCGAACGATGATAAAGTCACAGGTCATCGTTGACTTCAGTGCACAAATAATGCCCGAAGTCGAAAAGGAAGTCGTCCACGCTTCTTCCCAAACACAAGACCTCTAGGTCCTTTACACCGACGGTGCATCTAACACGGTGGGGTTCGGGCTGGGACTCGTACTCGAAGTTTCAACAGCCGAAGTGATTCGCCAGTCCATAAGGTGCCCGGACATGACTAATAACAAAGCCGAGTATGAGGCCGTAATTGTATGGTTAAGACTAGAACTCAAATACGGGGAGAAACAGCTAAGGTTGCATTGCTATTCTCAGCTCGTGGTCAACCAAGTCACAGGGACTTTCCAAATCAAGGAGCGGAGGTTACAAAAATTCCAGATCGAAATCTGCAAACTACTACCCGAGTTCGACAAATGTCAGCTCGACCAGATTCCCCGAGCATAGAATATCAAGGCGGACGGCCTTGCCAAATTAGCAGCAACTACCAAAAACATAACAGGAGGCCAAAATGTGGTCCACCTCCTTAACTCGTCGATAGATCAAATTGAGGTAAGAACCATAAACCTGACTTGGCACTGGCGTAACCATATTATTACATATTTTCAGGACGTCATACTCCCCAACGATAAAAAAGAGGCCAAGAAGCTGCGAATGCAATAGGCCAGATACAACATCGTTTACAACAACTTGTACAAAAGGACATATGATGGCCCTCTGGCAAAATGCTTAGGCCCAAATCAGACGCGGCGCGTCCTTGAAGAAGTACACGAAGGCCATTGTGGAGCTCACTCTGGCAATCGAGCTTTAGTCAGGTGCCTCATACGAGCGGGGTATTACTGGCCCACCATGAAAAAGGAGGCCACGTATTTCGTGACAAAATGTGAGCAATGCCAGAAGTACGCCCCAATGATCTACCAAGCAGGCGAACACCTACACTCAGTAACTTCTCCTTGGCCGTTCATCAAATGGGGAGTGGACATCGTGTCCCCCCTCCCTACAGGACGAGGTAACGCACGATTTCTCTTGGTTTTAAGTGACTACTTCTCTAAATGGGTCGAAGCAGGAGCATTCGCCCAAATACGCGAACAAGAAGTGATCGCCTTCATAAGGAAAAATATTATATGTCGTTTCGGTCTCCCCAAAGAAATCAGTTGCGACAACGGACCTCAATTTGTAGGAAAGAAGGTCACCAATCTTTTTGAAAAATAGCACATCAAAAGAATACTGTCAACGCCTTACCACCCCATGGGCAAAGGGCAAGCGGAGTCCTCCAACAAGTCAATATTGAACATCATGAAGAAGAAGCTCGAAGACGCCAAGGGGTTGTGGCAAGAAATATTACCAGAAGTACTCTAGTCCTACCTGTAACGACCAGGATGGTCGTTTTGAATATTACAACCATGTTCCTCCATTTACTACTCAATTTATGCTTTATAATTATTTTATGACTTACCGGGTTAGTTGATTCGGGTCCGAAAGGATTTCGGAGTAAATTGAGACACTTAGTCTCATAATTGAAAAACTTAAGTTGGAAAAGTTGACCGGATATTGACTTATGTATAAATGACCCCGAAATAGAATTTTGATGGTTCCAATAGCTCTGTATGATGATTTTGGACTTAGGAAAGTGTCTGGAAAATTATTTGGAAGTCTGTAGTTAAATTAGGCTTGAATTGGATAAAAAGAAATTTAAGTTTGGAGGTTTGACCGGGGCGTTGACTTTTTGATATCAGGACCAGAATCTGATTCTTAAATTTGGAATACTTCTGTTATTTCATTTATGACTTGTGTGCAAAATTTGAGATCAATTGGACTTGATTTGATATGTTTTAGTGTCGAATTTAGAAGTTGGAATTTTCTAGTTCCATTAGGCTTGAATTGGGGTGTGATTCGTGTTTTTAGCGTTATTTGATGTGATTTAATGCTTTGACTAAGTTTGTATGATGTTTTGGGACTTTTGTATATTTGGTTGAGGTCCCGGGGGCCTCGGGTCTGTTTCGGGGTTGTTTCGCACCAAGTTTGGATGGGTTGTTGCTGCTGGTTTGCTAGTACTGATCTTGTTCTTCGCGAACGCGGAGGGACTCACGCTTTCGCGAGGGAGAAATTTGGACTATTCCATTTTGTGATTCGCGTTCTTGACCTAGGGCACGCGTTCGCGAAGGTTCGGGGGCAAAGCTACAAGTTCGCGATTGAGGCCTCGCGTTCCCGCAGGGGAAAGTCGGCCTGAGGGAAATTGGTCTTCGCGTTCGCGGTGGAGAGGACGCGTTCGCGATTGAGCAGCTCGGTGATGCATCGCGTTCGCGAGGCAAGGCTCGCGTTCGCGAAGAAGAAAAATTGGGGAGTACAAAAAATTGTGCTTCGCGAATGCGAGGGACATGTCGCGTTCGCGAAGAAGAAAGGTCTGGACAAAATGCTTAAGTTCTAAAAATGGGACTTCGTCCCATTTTCCATTTTAACGATTTGGAGCTCGGGAAGAGGCGATTTTCGGGATATTTTGAAGGAACACAATGGGGTAAGTGTTCTTAACTCAATTTTGGTCAAATTACCCGAATCCATGATTGTTTTTAACATTTAATTGGTGAATTAAGTTGGAAGATTTAGAAAACCCTCTTGGTTTAAATTGAAGATTTGAGGGTCGAGATGATGTCGGAATTTGGTAAAATTTATATGGTTGGACTCGTGGTTGAATGGGCGTTCATATTTTGTAACTTTTGTCGTGTTTCGAGATATGGGCCCTACGGGTGATTTTAGAGTTAAATTTCGAATTTTATTGAAAATCTATATTTTCATATAGAATTAATTCCTATAATTTGTGTTGACTAAATCGAATTAATTGTGACTAGATTCGAGCTGATCGGAGTTGAAAAATCGAGGGAAAGGCATTCTTATTGACTGATTGAGCTTGTCTTGAGGCAAGTGGCTTGTCTAACTATATGTGGGGGAATTCCCCGTAGGATTTGATACTGTTGTAACATTTTATGATATGTGAGCGCCGTGTATGCAAGGTGACGAGTTCGTACACAGGCTAAATTTGGAAATATTGGTTCTTGCAGAGTAGTCTTCTTTTAAATTCTTTAACTGAGTTACTTTAGTATATGTAGTGATCATGTTTAGCTTAGTATCACATGTCTACGTGCCTTAACTCTTACTTGCCATATATACAACATTCTTAGCTGAATTACATGCTTCCTTGATGTGATTTAAATCTTTAACTGTGAGAGTTTTGCTATAAATTCATTGTTTCCTTCGCATATTTGTTGCATATTTACTTTGGGGACTACGAGGTGGTTTCTTGGAAGATTCCCATATACTGCATATTTACTTTTGGGACTACGAGGTGGTTCTTCGGGAGATCCCCTTGTACTGCATATTTACTTTTGGGACTACGAGGCGGTTCCTCGGGAGATACCCCTGTACGGGACTACGAGGCGGTTCCTCGGGATCCCTCTGCACTGTATATTTACTTTTGGGAGTACGAGGCGGTACCTCGAGAGCGCCCCTGTTGTTTACCTCTATTTGTTATGTTGTTCACTCCTCAGTCATTTCATCATATTATTATATCCTCTGTCTTATTTTTCTATTATTTCCAGTAGGGCCTGACCTGACCTCGTCACTACTCTACCGAGGTTAGGCTTGGCACTTACTGGGTACCGTTATGATGTACTCATACTACTCTTCTGCACATCTTTTTGTGAAGACCGAGATATTAGTGAGCTACCTGTGTGAGGAGACTTCAAGGTACATCTGTCAACGTCCGCAGACCTTGGATTCCCCCTCTATCCTTATCATGTTGTTTCCCTTATTTTAGTAGACTTTGATGTATAGAGACATTTAGTATTTCTCTTAGAAGCTTGTGACTTTTCTCTACTGGGTTTTGAGAGATTGTAGTTCTTTGACTTACAATTTTCATTTATTACAACTATTAAGGTTTGAGTTTCACACTCTTATTATGTTATTCCGCAATTTGTTAGGCTTACCTAATCTTAAAGACTAGGTGCCAGCACAATATCCTACAGAGGGTGAATTGGGGTCGTGACAAGTTGGTATCAGAGCTCTAGGTTCATAGGTGTTACGAGTCACAAGCAGGTTTAGTAGAGTCTCGTGGATCGGTACAGAGACGTTTGTACTTATCTTCGGGAGGCTATGGAACTGTTAGGAAAATATTCACTTCTTTGATTCCTTATCGTGCGCATTTGTTGACTTCAAAATTCTAAACTCTTGTCTTTCCATTCTCTCATATATGGTGAGGACACGTACAACTGGGTCCGATGATCAGACACACATGCCCCATGTTGGAGCCGCAAGAGGCCGGGGCAGAGTCCGAGGCCAAGGAAGACCACGTGGTTCAGCCAGAGTACCTGCACAAGCTGTTGTAAACAGAGCCATCGGTAGCTCCAGTTGAAGAGCAGGCACCTGAGATGCCTGTCACTACCCCTACACTTCAGGAGACTCTTGCCCAGGTTTTGAGCATGTTTGGCACTCTAACAAATGCAAGGTTGATTCCATTTGCTCCTGCCACATCTCAGGCCGGGGGAAGAGCACAAACTCCCGCCGCCTGTACCCCATAGACACGGGGCCAGGTTGACCATGCCCAGAGTTTATACCAGTGCAGCCAGTTGTTCCAGTTCGGCCCGAGGTTAGGGCTGTAGTTTTAGAGGGGGAACATCTTAGGCTCGAGAGGTACGAGAAGTACCACCCTCCCACATTCGGCGGTTTGACTCCAGAAATGGCTCAGGGTTTTCTTGAGGAATGTAACTGGATCCTCCGTACTATGGGTATTGTGGATTATAGTGGGGTTTCTTTCAAGATATTTCAGCTTAGAGGAGCGGCCTACCAGTGGTGGCATGAATACGAGTTGGATAGTCCAACTGAGGCAGCTTCACTCACTTGGACTCAGTTTTCAAATATGTTCTTGAGGGAATATGTTGCTCATAGCCCTAGAGATACATGGCGCGCAGAGTTTGAGCAGTTGCGCCAAGGTTCTATGACCGTGTCAGAGTATGCGATTCTATTTAGTGATTTGGCTAAGCATGTACCAGCCTTGGTTGCTACTGTTTGAGAGCGGGTTCGTCGATTTATTGAAAGGCTCCACCATAGTATTAGATTCAGTATGGCCCGAGAGCTGGAGATGGACATTGCATACCAGCAGGTAGTGTCAATTGCTAGGAGATTGGAGGGTATGCATATCCTGGAGAGAGAAAAGAGAGAAGCTAAGAGACCTCGAGATTCTAGCACGTATAACAGTTCTCGTGCCCCAGCTGCAGCTTGTCAGGGTAGGGATTATAGGAGTCGCCCTGTTCATTTAGCACTTCCGGCCGTCAGCGGTACTCCAGCCACTCCTAGGCCCCATGATCCCTACTATGCACCGCCAGTGTATAGTGTACCTCATGTACGGGGTGCTTCCAGCGGTCAGTCGAGTCGATCAGGTCCGAGGCAGTCACAACAACCACATCATCCGAGAGCTTATTTTGAGTATGGCGACACTTGTCATATGGTGAGGGATTGTCCCAGATTCAGGAGGGGTACACCTCCGCAGATTTCGCAGGCCTCACCTATTATACAGGTCCCTCAGGCTTCTCAGGCCATGGTTACTGCACCAGTTGCCACTCCACCTGCACAACCAATTAGAGGTGGAGGTCGGACAGGTAGATGTCGCCCTAGAGGGGGAGGCCAGGCCAGATATTATGCCCTTTTTGCTAAGAGAAAGGTCGTTGCATCCGATTATGCTATCACATGTACTGTTCCGGTCTGTCATAAAGATGCATCTGTCTTATTTAATCCAGGCTCCACTTATTCTTATGTGTCATCTTATTTTGCCATGTATTTGGGCGTACCCGTGATTCTTTGAGTTCTTCTGTTTATGTATCTACACATGTGGGTGAATCTATAAATATTGACCGTGTGTATCGGTCGTGTTTGATTGTTATCAGTGATTTTGAGACCAGAGCTAATTTATTATTGCTCAGTATGGTGGATTTCAATATTATTTTGGGCATGAACTAGTTGTCTCCCTATCACGATATCCTTGATTGTCACGCCAAGATTATGACGTTGGCTATGCCAGGTCTACCACAGCTAGAGTGTAGAGGTACCTCGGATCTTGTTTCTAGCATGGTTGTTTCATTTCTTAAGGTTCAACGAATGGTTGAGAATAGGTGTGATGCATATCTGGCCTATGTGAGAGATGTTAGTGTTGATACTCCTACCGTGGAGTCAGTTCCTGTAGTAAGGGATTTTCCTGATGTATTTCTAGTGGATCTTCCGGATATGCCACTTGACAGGGATATTGACTTTGGCATTGATTTGTTACCGGGCACTCAGCCCATTTCTATTCCACCATATCGTATGGCCATAGTAGAATTGAAAGAATTAAAATAACAGTTACAGGAGCTGCTTTATAAGGTTTTTATTTGGCCCAGTGTATTGCCTTGGGGTGCTCCTGTCTTATTTGTGAAGAAGAAGGATGGTTGTATGCGGATGCGTATTGATTACCGCCAGTTGAACAAGGTTACAGTGAAGAACACGTATCCATTGCCTCGTATTGATGACTTATTTGATCAGCTTCAGGGTGCTAGAGTGTTCTCTAAGATCAACTTGCATTCAGGCTATCATCAGTTGAAGATTCGGGAGCCAGATATCCCGAAGACTGCTTTCATGACTCGGTATGGTCATTATGAGTTCCTTGTAATGTCATTTGGGCTGACCAACGCCCAAGCAACATTTGTATGCACTTGATGAACACTATATTTCAGCCTTATCTTGATTCTTTCGTCATTGTGTTTATTGACGACATTTTGGTGTATTCCTGGAGTCGGGAGGATCATGAGCAACACCTGAGGACTGTGCTTCAGACTTTGAGAGAAAAGAAGTTATATGCAAATTTTTCAAAATTTGAATTCTGGATTGATTCAGTGGGATTCTTGGGTCATATAGTTCCATGTGAAGCGATCAAGGTAGATCCGAAGAAGATTGAGGTAGTGTAGAGTTGGTCCAGACCGTCCTCAGCTACGAAGATCTATAGTTTCCTTGGTTTAGCAGGGTACTATCACCGATTTGTAGAGGGTTTCTCTTCTATTGCTTCACCTATGACCAAATTGACCCAGAAGGGTGCTCCGTTCAGGTAGACCGAGGAATGTGAGGAGATCTTTCAAAAGCTCAAGATAGCTTTAACTACAACCCCAGTATTGGTATTACCTACAGGTTCGGGGGTCTTATACTGTGTATTTGATGCGTCGCGTATTAGTCTCGGCGCAGTGTTGATGCAAGATGGTAGGGTAATTGCCTATGTGTCCAGATAGTTAAAGATACATAGGAAGAATTATCGGGTCCACGATCTTGAGTTAGCAGCTATTGTTCATGCCTTGAAGATTTGGCGTCATTATTTGTACGGTGTCCATTGCGAGGTCAACACCGATCACATGAGTTTACAATATCTGTTTAAACATAAGGATCTTAACTTGCGGCAGCGGAGGTAGTTGGAGTTGCTTAAGGATTATGATATCACCATCCTCTATCATCCCGGAAAGGCCAATGTGGTGGCCGATGTCTTGAGTCGTAAGGCAGAGAGTTTGGACAACTTAGCATACTTACCGGTAGCAGAGAGGCACTTAGCCTTGGATGTTCAGGCCTTGGCCAACCAGTTTGTTAGATTAGATATTTCCGAGCCGAGCCGAGTTCTGGCTTGTGTGTTTTCTCAGTCTTCTCTCTATGATCATATTAGAGAACGTCAGTATGATGACCCCCATCTGCTTGTTCTTAAGGACACGGTTCAGCACAGTGATGCCAAGGAAGTCACTATTAGGGATGTCAGTGTATTACGGATGCAAGGCAAGCTATGTGTGCCTAATGTAGATAGTTTACGTGAGTTGATTCTCCAGGAGGCTCACAGTTCGCGGTACTCCATTAATCCAGGTGCCGCAAAGATGTATCATGATTTGAGGCAGCACTAATGGTGGAGGCGAATGAAGAAAGCTATAGTTGGGTTTGTAGCTCGGTGTTTAAATTGTCAACAGATGAAGTACGAGCATCAGAGACCGGGCGGATTACTTCAGAGACTTGAAATTCCGGAGTGGAAGTGGGAGCGTATTACCATGGACTTCGTAGTTGGGCTTCCATAGACTTTGAGGAAGTTTGATGTTGTTTGGGTGATTGTAGATCGGTTAACCAAGTCCGCGTATTTTATTCCAGTTGGTACTACTTATTCTTTGGAGCGGTTGGCTGAGATTTATATCCGCGATATTGTTCACCTACACGGTGTGCTAGTGTCCATCATTTCGGATTGGGGCATGCATTTTACATCACAAATTTGGAGAGCAGTGCAGCGAGAATTAAGTACACAAGTTCACTTAAGTACAACATTACACCCTCAGACGGACGGACAATCCGAGCGCACTATTTAGATATTGGAGGATATGCTACGCACTTGTGTCATTGATTTTGGGGATTCTTGGGATCCGTTTTTGCCACTTGTAGAATTTCCTTGCAATAATAACTACCAATCAAGCATTCAGATGGCTCCGTATGAGGCTTTATATGAGAGACGATGTCGGTCTTCGGTGGGTTGGTTTGAGCCGGGTGAGTCTAGGCTATTGGGTACTGATTTGGTGCATGATGCTTTGGAAAAGGTTAAATTGATTCAGGATCCACTTCGCACGGCACAGTCTAGACAGAAGAGTTATGCCAAATGGAAGGTCCGTGATATTGCTTACATGGCTGAGGAGAAGGTTCTGCTCAAGGTTTCACCCATGAAAGGTATGTTGAGATTCGGGAAGAAGGGCAAGTTGAGCCCTAGGTATATTGGGCCTTTTGAAATACTTAAGAAGATTGGATATGTGGCTTATGAACTTGCTTTGTCACCTAGTCTATCGGGTGTTCATCGAGTGTTTCATATATCTATGCTTCGAAAGTACGTTGGAGATCCATCTCATGTTTTGGATTTCAGCACAATGCAGTTGGATTGTAATTTGACTTATGATGTGGAGTCGGTGGCCATTTTAGACCGACAGGTTCGAAAGTTGAGATCAAAGAACATAACTTCAGTGATAGTGTAGTGGAGAGGCCAGCCAGTCGGAGAAGAAACTTGGGAGACTGAGCGGGAGATGCGAAGCAAATATCCACACTTATTTGACGCTCGAAATATAATTCTAAATCCGTTCAAGGATGAACGTTTGTTTAAGAGGAGGAGAATGCAATGACCCGGTCGGTCGTTTTGAGTATTACAATCCCGTTCCCCCATTTACTGCTCAATTTATACTTTACAATTATTTTATGACTTATCGGGTTAGTTGGTTCGGGCCCGGAAGGATTTCGGAGTAAATTGAGACACTTAGTCTCATCATTGAAAAACTTAAGTTGAAAAAGTTGATCAGATATTAACTTATGTGTAAACGACCCCGAAATGAAATTTTGATGGTTCCAATAGCTCCGTATGATAATTTTGGACTTAGGAGCATATCCGAAAAATTATTTGGAAGTCCGTAGTTAAATTAGGCTTAAAATGGCTAAAATAGAAATTTAAGTTTAGATGTTTGGCCGGGGAGTTGACTTTTTGATATCGGGACCGGAATATGATTCTGAAAATTGGAATACCTCTGTTATGTCATTTATGACTTGTGTGCAAAATTTGAGGTCAATCGGACTTAATTTGATAGGTTTCAGCGTCAAATGTAGAAGTTGGAATATCCTAGTTCCATTAGGCTTGAATTAGGGTGTGATTTGTATTTTTAGCGTTATTTGAGGCTTCGACTAAGTTCGTATGATGTTCTAGGACTTGTTGGTATATTTGGTTGAGGTCCCGGGGGCCTCGGGTGTGTTTTGGGGTGGTTTCGGACCAAGTTTGGTTGGGTTATTGATGCTGGGTTGCTAGTACTAATGTTGTTCTTCGTGAACGCGAAGGAACTCACGCATTCGCGAAGGGGAAATTTGGACTGGCCAGTTTTGTGCTTCGCGTTCATGACCTAGGGCACGCGTTCGCGAAGGTTCGGGGGCAAAGCTACGCGTTCGCGATTGAGGCCTCGCATTCGCGAAGGGGAAAGCCGGCCTGGGGGAAATTGGTCTTCGCGTTCGTGATGGAGAGGATGAGTTCGCGATTGCGCAGCCCGGTAAAGTATCGCGTTCACGAAGAAGAAAAATTATGCTTCGCGAATGCGAGAGACATGTCGCGTTCGCGAAGAAGAAAACAAGGGGGCAAGTGTTCTTAACTCAATTTTGGTCAAATTACTCGAATCCATAGTTGTTTTAAACATTTAATTGGTGAATTAAGTTGGAAGATTTAGAAAATCCTTTTGGTTTAATTGAAGATTTGAGGGTCGAGATAATGTCGATATTTGATAAAATTTATATGGTTGGACTCGTGGTTGAATGGCCGTTCATATTTTGTAACTTTTGTCAGGTTCCGAGATATGGAACCCACGAGCGATTTTTAAGTTCAATTTTGAATTTTGTTAAAAAATCTGTATTTTCATATGGAATTAATTCCTATAATTTGTGTTGACTGAATCGAATTAATTGTGACTAAATTCTAGCCGATCGGAGTCGGAATATCGAGAAAAAGGCATTCTTATTAACTGATTGAGCTTGGCTTGAGGTAAGTGGCTTGTCTAACCCTTGGGGGGGGAGGGGGAAATCCCGTTAGGATTTGGTATTGTTGTTACATTTTGTGATATGTGAGCGTCGTGTACGCAAGGTGATGAGTGCGTACATGGGCTAAATTTGGTGGTTCTTGATGAGTAGTCTTCTTTTAAATTCTTTAACTGAGTTGCTTTAGCATATGTAGTGATCATATTTAGCCTAGTATTACATGTCTACGTGCCTTAACGCTTACTTGCCATATCTGCAACATGCTTAGCTGAATTACATGCTTCCTTGATTTGATCTAAATCTTTAACTGCGAGATTCTTACTATAAATTCGTTGTTTCCTTCGGATATTTGTTGCATATTTACTTTGGGACTACGAGGTAGTTCCTCGAGAGTTCCCCCTATACTACATCTTTACTTTTGGGACTACGAGGTGGTTCCTCGTGAGATCCTCCTGTACTGCATATTTACTTTTGGGACTACAATGCGGTTTCTCGGGAGATCCCCCTGCACTGCATATTTACTTTTGGGACTACGAGGCGGTATCTCGGGAGCACACTTGTTGTTTACCTCTATTTGTTGTGTTGTTCACTCCTCAGTCATTTTATCATATTATAATGACCTGACCTCGTCACTACTCTACAGAGGTTAGGCTTGGCACTTAATGGGTACCGTTGTGGTGTACTCATGCTACTCTTCTGTATTTGGGGTTTTCTTTTCTTCTTTTTTTCCTAATCTCTTGTCCCTTAATTTCTCACTAGATCCTCATGAGCTTTTTAGCCCATTGACTTCTATCCTCCCTTTTTCCATTCTTTTATTTTCTAACGACTTAAATACCTATTATTAAATATGGGATATTACATTCTCTTCACCTTAAGAAATTCGGTCCCCGAATTTAAAATAAGTGGTGTACATGTAGACTAAGGTATGTGAAAATACTTTACTCGCATATCATCTTTTGATTCCCAAATAACTTCTTCAACAATAGGATTTTCCCACAAGACTTTTGTATAGACACAATTTCTTTTGATCGTAACTCTTTTATTTGTCTGTCAATAATAGCAATTGACTCTTCGTCATAAGTTAACTTCTCATCAAGTTGTGTAATTGGTGTTTCACGCACATGAGAGGAGTCCAATATACTCTCTTTTTTATATATAGAATAAAGACATGAAATACTAGATATATAAAAAACTGAGGAATAAGTACTAAACGGTAAGCGACGACTCACATCCCTTCAAGTATCTCTTATAATCTTATAAACATTGGATCCATCTTTTCTCTTTTTCCAGATTGCACCACGCCTTTCATAAGAGAGACTCGTATGATCACTCGGTCTCTAATTGTAAATTCTAAGTCTAATTTTCTCGTCTGCACACAGTTATTTTCTACTTTGTAATGTAAGTAATATCTGTCTGATTGACTGGACCTTATAAATAGCTTCTTATACTACTAAGTCTGAACCTAATACCTTAGAATCATTGTTTTTAATCATCTAATAAGGGATCAACATCGTCACAACATTTCATACAATGACATCTTAATACTCTAACTGAAAGCTATTGTTGTAGGTAAATTTAGCTTAACGTTGGGAATCATCCCAACTACCTCAAAGAGAAAATATTTAAGCTCTCAATATGCCCTCCTAGATTTGTATAATACGTTCAGACTGCCATTCTGTTTGTGTAGGAAATGCAGTACAAAGATCTACTCGTGTACTCAATAATTCTTGAAAAGATTTCCAAATGCGTGAAGTAAATTGTGATCCTCTATCAGAAATGATGGACAACAAAATACTATGGAGTAGGACAATTTTCAATTCATGTATATATGTGCATATATAACCTCACTATAAAAGTATTGCCAAGCTAGAAGTATGCTTATTATGAAAACCTATTTAAAATTTCCCACTTATAATTATAACTTCTTATTGTTTGAGGTAGTTCCGTCATAAAATTTACTATAATTATATTCCATTTCCACTTTGAAATCTCGAGTTGTTGTAGTGGTCCTGCAAGTCACAAATGCTTGCCTTGACATGCCAACAAGTCAAATAGTTAGAAACAAGTTAAGAAAATTTGAAATTGGTTCTTTCTTTTCTCACAATTACAATTTTCTTCTAGTCATGGTACATCTTATTAGACCTCAAGTGTATAATGTATCAAGAGTTGTGATCTTCTCACGAATAACTCGTCGTAACCCATCTACGCCTGGTACGCGTGACCAGTCACCTAGTCAAAGAATACCATAACTATCAATAATCATATCATTGCTTTCACTACCCAAGACCTCATCGTGTTACATAGTCGCTAATCTTTATATATATTGAGTGGCCTTTATATACTCTACTAGTGAAAACTTGGCTTTAACACCAGCCAGCAATGTCTCTCAATTCTCCATACTAAATTTGATATTGGTTCCTTCTAGTTTATGCATTTCTTCAGCCAAAAGTCTCCAGCTATATGTCCAAACTATCTATAGATTTTCTGCTCAATGCATTAGCCACAACATTCACTTTCCCAGAATGATACAAAATAGAATAATCTTTGTCCTTGAGAAGTTCAATTCATCTACACTATCGAAGATTCAAATCTCTCTGCTAATTTTTTTTTATTTCAAGCTCTTATGGTCAGTATAAATCTCGCAAGATTTGTCGTATGAGTAGTGTCTCTAGATCCTTAATATCGTGAATCCACTAGAACTTGATGGTAAAGCTAATACTGATAGTAGTCAAACATGTCTTGAGGTTCTAAAAGTTCTACTCACATTTCTTCATCCACTAAAATTTTGAATTATCTTTTTTTTTTCTTTTTCTATGTTAACTTGGTAAACGACGCCACTGTTATGGAGAAATTCTACAGAAGATAGCTTGTAGTAGCCTCCCTAGCCCAAGAAGTTGTGAATCTCCATAAAAGTAGTTGATCTTTGCCACTGCCGAACTGCTTCTATCCTATTAGAATCTACCGTAATCCCATCCTTAATTACAATATGCCCTAGGAATACCATGGAGTATAGCCAAAATTCATGCTTCGAGAACTTGGGAAACAACTGATTTTCCTCCAACGTCTTTAATATATTTTTCAAGTTATCCTCTTGTTTTTCCCGGCTACGAAAATATACCAGAATATCGTAAGTAAAAACTAAAATTCTTTTTTTTTTCCAGAAACAACTTGAACACCATATCCATTACATACATCAATTCAGTTGGGGTATTGGCCAGTCCAAAAAGTATCATAAGTAACTCCTAATGTATGTATCGGGTTCTAGAGGCAGACATCGAAATATCTTCCTTTCTTATTCTAAGCTGACGATAACCAGACTAAAGATCAATGGCTCCTTATAACTGATCAAACAAGTTATCTATACAAGACAATAGGCATGTATTGTGTATTGTTATCTTATTTAATTATATGTAGTTAATGCACATTCTTAAGGACTTATCCCCCTATTTCTTTCAAACAATATTTGTGTACCCAATGGCACAACACTCGATATTATAAAACTCGTATCCGATAGGTCTCGCAATTGTTCATTAGCTCTCTCAACTTCGTTGGTGCCATATAATATAGTTTACGTGTCAGGTGTCAAATCAATACCGAAATCTATTTCTCATATTGGAGGTAGTCATGGTAAATCCTTAGGAATACATTAGAGAATCTCTCACAATGATACTTTATTTTTTTAAAAACTAAGTTTCACATATCTTGGATCTCTTTACGGAATTTACGATACCCTAACCACTCTTATTCAATAATTATAGAACCTTTTTAAATGATATAACTCCGACTATCACTCGAATATGATTCTTTCTTTTTTTTTTCTTTTTTTTTTTACAATTAGGTTTGCTAGATATGTCAATCTAACTACCTTCGCATGGTAATAAAAGGTAGTGTAATAAGATAATAACCAATCACACCTATAAGCACGTCAAAATTAACAAGGTCAAGTACAATTTGGTTAGATAGGGTATCCTCTCTCTTAGCTTGAATAAAAATAAGCTCAATACAAAGTTTCAACTGTATGAGATTCTTCCATAAATATAGCAACTATTAAAGGATTTCATATTATCTCAAGATGTTATTTATGTAAATCTTCATCCCATATAAGAAAAATAAATTTATAAGCAAGATTTCCTAGTCACCTTTTTAAATGAATTCTTAGTTGCATGACAATCACATCCAGTTCTTTAAAACAAATTCTAGCAAGTTCAACTTCCACATAATAGGCCAGAGTCTTCGTATGTGAGAGTATTGCCTTGTTTAAACGGTTAACCAACCATTATACAAGCCTCTAAACCTAAGGCATCACGTACCTAACCAGTTGATAAAGTCTAGTGTAACATGTCATTACATCTATCGTCTGAATTAATTTCTTAAGTGCCTATCGGGTTTGCGCTTTCGACTATCGAGAAGGAAACAAATCATTAAAAGTTTACGAAACTTATTCTAAGTCATTTGTGTCATTCCATATATTTGTCATATACTCCAGTTGATAAATTGCTAGATAAATAGGCCTCTCGTCGGAATATTATAGAGCTCATAATGTTTTAAGTATTTCGTCAAAAACCTCTAATGATCCTCTACATTAACAGAAAATGATAAACTTAGTGGCTTCAATTTTAGGAACTCTATTAGAGAAACATCTTGGTTTCCGACTTAGTCTAAATGCATGAGGCTTCTAGAGCCCTTTGTTGTTGCCCATTCTTCTCTTGTCTATCAAATATATCCATCGAGACCTCAATTTATCCTGCATAGAGGTAAGTACTTTTGCAATGGCACTTTCCTGGTGCTATAGTGGTGAACTCGTACTAATTTCAAGAATAGACTCTATTACACATCTTAGGGGTGAGACTCTCATTGTGGAAAAATAGGACTTTCATTGGCCTTGTCTACTACTTCTGTCACTTTTCGTTGTTAGGCGACAATTGCCTATCTAGTGGTAACATTTGATATCTTTGAACCTCTAGCCAAATTCTATTATCAGGTGATTGATATGAGTAATACAGGAAAAGGATAATGATGACAGATTTAGTTATTTGACCCTAATCGCCACACACGTATGGAGGAATAAGAAAGAAAGACAAGACACATTCTATCACGCCCTCGCAGAATCACGATTATGGGAATGACCGGCAACATAATCATAATTGAGATTCTACTATCGACGTGTGCTCCATTAGTCATATAAATAACCCAGGGCTCTGATACCAACTATGTCACAACCCTATTTAGGATCATGACCAGCTCTTAGGAGCAAGTGCCCCTAAGTAAGCCTCATCAATATTTTACAGAAAATCGAGTAGAGTTTGCCCTGTTTTTAAGAAAATCCAAAATTTTACCTTTCTCAAAATCAACAACAGAAATAACCAATATCAACCCAATAAAACGCAATCATCCTTAATCCACCATTTTCAACATTATAATACTAAAATCATATCCAAAGTATGGGAAGAAAGTCTTTAATAATATGAGAATACGTATGGGACCAATAAAAATGACTACCAGAGCGACTCTAAGAGTTTTCAGAAGAAAAGTACGATAGAAAGCAAATAACTTCTTGCCCACGCGAAGCAATGCGGAGCTCACCAGAATATGTCAACTCGTGCTCTATAGTTATCGAAATCCTCACCAGCGTCACCTGCGATTTCTGGAAAAAAAGTAGTGGGGAGTGAGTCGCCAGCTCAGTGAGTAATAACACTTAACCACAACTATTTTTAATAGGAAAAAGTCAGAAAATATGCTTGTATAATAATCATAAAATATCATGAAATAAATGCCTTTTTCAAAATCGGTAACAATAATCGGTCTTGTCTCTTTTCATGTAAGTAGGAATCAATTAACAATTCGGTAATAAACTCTGTAAATATTTGCATATCAAATCTTACGTTTGGGAGGTTTCCAAGAAAGGATCATGTAATATGTATCACTGTGTGGACCCCTTCGTAAAAGGAGTCAAATATAACTGTAGGTCCCTACTGGAGGGAAAACTGTAACTGTATGTTAGTTCTACCTTCCTACTAGCGAGAGCTATAACTGTAATCGGTAATCTGTAAATACAAGGTGCACCAGGTCTAACGAACCCGCCGTTCGCTACGGGATCCTTCAAGGTCTCCTCTCATTTATACTTTTCTTTGTAAACAGTAAATATTCACGTGAAAGCATTTTTAAAATAGTACGTGGCATTTCAGTTCTTATCAAATCATGTAATCCAATTTCGGTAACGGTAATCATATCTCAAGTAATAGTAAATCATGTCTAGTAACAATGAGAATATTTCAAATAACTGTAAACATCTCAAGTAAACTATTCAGTACCATATCAAGTAAAGGACTTGTCCCGCATGCAATTTCAAATATTTTGTAATACGTTTTATTTTCAAAATCATATATAAACCATGCAGGTTATGAAAATATAAATTGCGGAAGGGTTACTGCTCATTGTACTCATGCCGAAATACCAAATGCTTCACCTCGAGCAGTTCGTACAACTTCCTCCAATCAATCTATAATCACATAATATTGATCTCGTGTCAATTGTCTCATTTCGGCTAATTCATAACTAATTTAGAATACTCAATCCTCTGAGTTTCATATTCTACCATCAATTCGTCGAATTATATTTATCCATGCCATAAGTACTTCAACTAGTCTATAATCTATCAATTCCAACTTATTTTGTATAATTTATTCTTTCAATTTTTTTTCCACACCAGATTATGCCAAATATTTGTATAATCCCAAACCATAAAGGATTACAGTTGACAATACTTCTTTTAGTACCTAATGAAACTACATACACCCCGATAATAAGTTTAAGCAAACTGTAAGTAAGAAAGTTTACCCTTCGAATTGAAAAATGTCTTAAACAAATTGTCTTTGCTTCTATGTTTCACGCGAGAAGCTTTCGACACGAAAATACTTGATGAGCCCTTCTTGGCTTCTTCTATCCTTCACTTCTCAATGCCAATGAATATCACCATCTTTTAAACTTCAGTATTTCAGTTTTTGGTGTATTTGGGATTTTTGTTTATAGCTTTGGTTGTGGCATAAGCTCTTGTGCGGCAGAAGTTCTTATACTCTTGTGTATTTGGAGTTTTCTTTTCTTTCTTTTTTCCTAATCTATTGTCCCTTAATTTCTCATTAGATCCTCATGGGCTTTTTAGCCCATTGACTTCTATCCTTTTTTTTTTTTTTTCTAATTACTTAAATACCTATTATTAAATCTGGGGTATTACAAATTAGGCCACTTAAAGTCGGGGACTACGTGATTAAAGCCAAAACACAAGCAAGCAAAGATCCACGGAAAGGCAAAATAGGAACAAACTGGGATGACCCCTACAAAATCACGGTAGCAACAAGCAAAGGGTCATTCACACTAGAAATAATAGAAGGAAAGCGACTGCCAAACAACTAGAACATTACACACCTCAAGTACTTCAACTTTTAAAGGACGAGGTCCCCAAAGTCACACTTTTTTCCCTCACTCGAGTTTTGTCCCAATTGGG